>NW_027551579.1:1322411-1550527 GCF_008692635.1 Crocuta crocuta | reverse complement strand
GACCCCAAGGGCCTCATGCACGGTTAACGCCTTGCTGTCACCAACCACTTGAATTTCTTCATTTTTGAACGAGACCCTGCATTTTCATTTTGCATTGTGTCCCCTAAATTAGGTAGTAGCCAGTCCTGTTTATGGTTTGGGTCTTACAAATAAACTTTGGATGAATGAACAAGGCTCATTTTGAAAAACCACCTTAAAAACTACTAAGAAACTTTAAGCTGCTTCTACACCTGTAGGGACACAAGTCTAAATCAATNTTGTTCGGGGCTCTCAGCACGGATCCACTGCATTGGTGAGGTCTGGTAGCCCCAGCTTAAGGCCGAATAAACTCCCTTTGCTTTTGCATACATGACTCGGACTCCTTGGTGGTCTTGGGATTTTGGGGAGATCACGATCTGGGCATAACACACCCAACAAAACGGGCTTATTTAGAAACTGTTCTTTTAGTGACAGGCGTTTTGCCCGTCTGCTAATCCACCAGCAGCGTCTAGAAGGCAAGCTCTCCAGCCTGTCCAAAACTCAGCAGGGTGAGAGATCCAGTGTCATTCACTCTCTGTTAGGGCCTCTCCCTACTCGGTTGTTCCCTCTTCTCTGCACACCCAGTGAGCTTTCTCGCTGCCCCAGGCAGAAACGCTTTATCAGACTCTAGCAGGAATGTCTGCATGTCAAAAGAATACCTCCAGGGAGAAAGCAATATTATTATCTAAATATACCTATTCTTCTAGAAGAGAGGCCTTCGTCCTTTGAATCGTAGCACCCAGAGCACTATCTTCCAGCCTGTCTCACACTGGGCTGCCACGAGATCTTACCTGTAAGAGGAGAGATCCTTTAGGGGCCTAACCTGAAAGCTCACTCAAGCGAGACCAACAATATAACTAAGCCAACCGTTAGCAGAGTCAGGGCTAGGCAAGCAAAATGAAGACACCCATTTCTTTTTTTAGGATGGGACTTCCTACACTGGCATACCTCTTGACTTGTTTTCCTTTGGCCAGAGCTGATAATAGTACACGGGTTTTATATAGTCCTGTCCCTGTGCACGTCGACAGTGTAGGGAAGCATAAAGCCCAGAATCCATTTATTTCACTTCCCTAGGATACCTGGCATTTACCTAATAGAAACACACAACCTGGACAAGCTTGGCAAAGAAGACAAAAACAATGGGAGACTGAAAGAGCCATGGTCCGAATTAAGATTTTATCACTGTCTGAGGAAGATTCTCGGTCTCAAAGTGGTAGCCAGGGGACTTGTGGGCACATTCACTGAGAATGGAGTGATTCGGCCAATCCTGAGACACCAGGCCCAATGAGGGGTGACTGGAAAGATGAGATGTTAATAGGCTAGAAAGGAAGGAACTGGTTAGCTCTCATCTAACATGGAGAAGACACTCAAAAAAATACCCAGCTATTCAACCTTCTTTTCCTCTGAGGGACACGTGCACAGGGCCCCGCTGTTTGTATACAAGGGGACTTCTGTGCCATTTAGAAAAGAGGTCCTCTTCCTCAGGACACTTTGCAGCCAATGACCAAGAAATGTCTCCCATCAGCATGTCAGCTTGTGGTCCCCTGAAGTAAATGGCCCTCCCTGGTGCTGTGTTTGCACAACTTAGCCAGCCTTTAGACACAGGCCCCCTCTAGGGATCTGGGGTCTTGGGGGGTTTGACAGATGTGTCTTTTAGCTACTCTCTCCTCGGGGATGGTATCTGCAGATCATTGCCGAGAATTGAGATTACTGCGCATTGACCTTTGTGTGGTTGTGGAATAAGGACTCAAAAGAGCACAGAATTGCTGTGAATCATTACTTCCTCCCAGGATGATTGTCGGATCCCACCCACTTCCTGCGGAGAATGAACAATCCCACTTAGACTGACCTTCCCAAAGAGCAGCACCAAACACATTACTTCCTCCCTTCAAAACCTTTCTGTGGTTACCATTGTTTGCCTGATTAACCACAACCTTTTACCCAGCACTATAGTACTTTTCACTCAGAAAACCCCAGTTTGCTGCAACCCACATGCAAGACAAGATTGGCTGGATCTACTCTGACCCTTTTCTTCTCGTTGGTTTTGCTCCTACAATTCATTCCACCCATCTTGCCTGGACTCACCAACATCTGGCTTGTTCTTTAGGGTCCATATGGGGCACTGGAACCATATGAAGTCTGCCCTAATCACCTCCTATCAGATATAATTATTCATCCTGCCATTGAGAAATTACTTCTCTTTCTCTATATGGTCATATAGAAATCTGTGTTCTTGGCTCAGATGGTTAAGCGTCTAACTTCGACTCAGGTCATGATCTCATGGTTCGTGGGTTCAAGCCCCGCATCAGGATCTGTGCTGACAGCTCAGAGCCTGGAGCCTGCTTCAGATTCTGTATCTCCCTCTCTCTCTGACCCTCCCCTGCTCACACTGTCTCTTTCTCTCGCAGAAATAAATAAAAACATTAAAAAAAATTTTTTAAAGAAATCTGTGTTCTTGCCATACTTTAGCCACCATATTTTGCCACAGATCATCAATTCTCTGTAAAGTGGAAGCTATCTAGCTTTTCTTTATCTCTCCTGGTTGGTCGGTGATTTATCTACTTCTTCGGGAGGCAGGATACTTGTGCAGAATGCCTTGCTCTCTGGGAAGACCACAGTGCATTCTGTTCACCCATTAATCAACCACTGAACACACATTTTTAAAAATATTTTTTTATTTTTGGGGGGAAGAGCCCAAGTAGGGGAGGGGCATAAAGAGAGGGACAGAAGATCTGAAGCAGGCTCTGGGCTGACAGGCTGACAATAGCAAGACCAATGTGGGGCTCAAACTCATGAACTGCAAGATCATCACCTGATCTGGAACCAGACACTCAACAGACTGAACCCCCCAGGTGCCCCACAACACACACTTATTGAGAGCTACACTGTGCTAGGCCTTGATACTACTTTTGTATTCAATTCCCTTATCAAAACCAAGGCAATTTAACTAAAAGGAAAGATAATTTAACAGGGGCAATATAAAATTATAACAATATAAACATACAAAGGCAGACAGAAAACCTATCTTAGCATATTGTTTCTTGTTTTTATTTGATAAATTTTTATTCATTTTTGTTTTGGTCAACCCAAGTTTTTTTTTTAAAGTTTATTTGTTTATTTTGAGAGAGAGCACATGTGTGCATGCATGTACACACACAGGGGAGGGGCAGAGAGAGAGGAGGTAGAGAATCCCAAGTAGGTTCCAAGCTATCAGCACAGAGCCCAACGCGGGGCTCCAACTCATGACTTGAGCTGAGATCAAGAGTTGGATGCTTAACCGACTAAGCTATCCAGGTGCCTTTGGTCAACCCAAGTTCTTAAATTGTTGGGGTTTTTTTTAAAAGTTTTTATTTTTAAGCAATCTCCACACCCAATGTGGGGCTCAAACCCACAATCCCAATATTGAGAGTCTCACTCTCGACTGAGTCAGCCAGGACCCCCACCAAGTTCTTAAGTTTCAAGAAAATTATTAAAAAAGCTAAAGTGAAACAATTCTATCCATTAAATTATCACTTCCTGAAAGTTAAAAAACCAGTCACTATTCTTTGAGTTTTCCAGCAGAACACCTAAATTCAGCACAGGGAATCACAGGGTTTTTGCAGGAGCATAGACTAAGACCCACTGCAGGAGGTGGGCTCTACATGATATTTGTGGAGAATGTAAGACACTTTCCAAAAGAAGGTGACCAAAAATAGAAGCCAGAATCAAAATTCAATCAAACCAAGTCATAAGAGGATTAAAAATCTATATCAGTATGTCTGCACTTGGGAAACATGTATCATCCAAGCCAACAAAATATTACTTTGGTTCCAGCCAAGGGTTGGCTTTTATTCTACAGCACAGGGATGGCTGAACACACCACTCACCTCTGAAGTTGTGTGCTTTTCAAAAGGTGTCCAAGCATACTGGGCATTAACAGCACCACTTGTACCAAGGCTGTATGGAAGAGAAATCTGGCCGCAAGTTACAATTCTTTTTTAATTAATTAATTAATTTTTTANCTTGGTATTCAAGAGTCTCTCACGGTTTGCCTCCCTCCCTCTCCCCAACTATTTTTTCCCCTTTTCCTCCCCCATGGTCCTCTGTTAAGTTTCTCCTGTTCCACTTATAAATGAAAACGTATGGTATCTGTCCTTCTCTGCTTGACTTATTTCATTCAACGTAACACCCTCGAGTTCCATCCACCTTGCTACACATGGCCAGATTTCATTCTTTCTCATTGCCATGTAGTATTCCATCGTATAGATAAACCACATCTTCTTGATCCATTTGTCAGTTGATGGACATTTGGGCTCTTTCCATGTTTTTCCTATTGTTGAGAGTGCTGCTATGAACATTGGGGTACATGTGCCCCTATGCACCAGCACTCCTGCATCCCTTGAGTCAATTCCTAGCAGTGCTATTGCTGGGTCATAGGGGAGTTCTAGTGTTAATTTTTTGAGGAACCTCCACACTGTTTTCCAGAGGGGCTGCACCAGTTTACATTCCCACCAGCAGCACAAGTTACAATTCTGAATCCTCTTGTCCTGTAACAGTTTTTTCTCCTCCGAGTCAGAACCTAACACATTTCTATTAAAAGTTCTTAGGCTGCAACAGGGGCACCTGGGTGGCTCAGTCGTGCTAAGCATTCGACTTTGGCTCAGGTCATGAGCTCACGGTTCGTGGGTTCAAGCCCCGCATTGGGCTCTGTGCTGACAGCTCAGAGCCTGGAGCCTGCTTCGGATTCTGTGTCTGCCTCTCTCTCCCCCACCTTGCTTGTGCTCTGACTCTCTCTGTCTTTCAAAAAGTGAATAAACACTTAAAAAAAAAAAAAGGGGTCTTACGCTACAATGGCTTTGAAACTCAAAGGTATGCCTCTGTACACAGAAGATGTCCTGAAGGGAGAATTCTCAAAAATTGTGCCTAATTCCTATTGCCACAGTTGAACAGTGTATTAGAGAAATGAGGACAGGGTGAGAGAACACAGAACACCTGGCTTGTGTATAGCTCCTGAGAGAATAAAAGCAAATTCTATCTTCCAGTTCTCCCAGAGGAAAGGTTAAAGATGTTGGGGAAGTTGGAAGCTAATCTGTGCTGTCTTTTGGGAGGCAGAGGAAAGTTAGCTGTGTTCACATCAAATGAAGGCAATGTCTGGCATTTCCAAAAGAGTCAAAACAAGAATAATCTAAATCCTAAAATCACATCGAGTTGGTGGATCACATCTTCCTTGGTGCTTAGGGACTAGAAGAAAGTTTTAATTTCTTACTCTTTTTGATAGCAATGAGACTTCATATCTGAAAGCATGTCTTCCTTATGCAACTCATTATAACGATGTTTAAAATATCAGGTAACCAAATTGCTGTCTCACCGTGTCACCTGCTGATTTTAAACTGCTCTTACATTCAGACCCAAAGGGTTAGCTGAGGTGACCGGAAGAATGTTGAGTCTGTTTTCCGTGTCATCCTTCTGCCAACCAGATTCTGCCCTTGTCCCTGTGAGCTGAGCCAAAAGGGAGAACAATATTTTGCATACAGCTTTTCAGGAGATGATTATCTCATCCTAACATACTGCTGGAGTTGAAACGAAAATTGCAATTCTGTGTTTTTGCGTGAAAGAGCCACTAATGAATGGTTTTTTTGTTTTCATAAACAAACATAAAAAAATCTGGCTGCAACATTGCAAACGGCAGGGAGAGTGAAAAGAGGAGCCATATAAAGTGCAGCATGAAGAATGCTTCTCCACCATGACCGCCATACACCATCATTTGTTCATAGGGTAGCCGGAAAATCTGTTGTTCAAACTGGGACACGTCAGAAAGCGAAGCAGAAGGCTGTCAATAGCGGTGTTGGGGACCACTACCCTATTCATCCGACACTCCACACACCCAGACCATGTTCCGTGTTGGAGATCCCGAGGGGCCCAAAATGTAATTCCTTCCTATGAGGCTGAAATTTAGTTGGGGAGACAAGATAATTTACAGAAAAGAAATATACCACGAGGCAACTAAATTGGGTGCACTGACAATAAGAAGGTCATTCTTAAAGGCTGAGAAAGGTTTTGCGGAAGAGGTCTAACCTGGTCTGCATTTTTTTTATTAGTTATTCAATCTTACTTGAAATATAAATTGCATTGTTGTTTTGCTCTTCTTGACATTGCTGTGGACATAGCTCAGTTGCTCCTCAGGGCAACCTGGAGAGATGGGTGAGGCGGGCGCCGCCTCTCTCTCTCACAGGTGAAGCAGGAGGAGCCAAGGAGATGGGTTTGCCAGCCAACATCACTGCTTGGGAAAGACAGGATGGAGAACAGAAGTCAGGTGCTTTGTTCAGGGTCTGGTGCCCCCCATTACGCCTCTCAGCATGGAGCAGGCAACATGGTCCCCAGATTTCTGGTAGCAAGCGTGCAATGTTAGAAACAATCTCTTACTGAGTTTGTCTAGAAAACAACTCCAGTAGATAATGGGAGATAATATTAAAACCCCTGTTTGGGAAGGGGTAAAATTATGAAAAGTCTTGATTGCTTAGCTAAAACTCTTTTTTTAATATAATTTTTTAAGTTTATTTATTTATTTCAAGAGAGAGAGATAGAGACAGAGACAGAGAGAGAGAGGGACAGCATGAGTGGGGAAGGGGCAGAGAGAGACAGAATCCCAAGCAGGTTCTGTGCTGCTGGAGTAGAGCCTGATGCGGGGTCCAAACCCATGAAACCTTGAGATCATGACCTGAGCCGAAGCCGAGAGTCAGATGCTAAAGTGACTGAGCCACCCAGGTGCCCCCTCTGAGCTAAAATTCTTAAATGCAAGCTCCTGTCACTTCCTCATGTGCCGAGGAAGTGACACATGTAAAGTCATGTGGCATTTTAGGACGACTCCCCAAGGAGCTGCAAAGCAGGAAGAAACTAGAATCCAAACAGACTGTAGTACTCTAGCGTGGAGTGTTGTGCTATAGGGAGGGATTTATACGGCAAATCTTCTTTAAATAACTTTTTTTAAAAATATTTTTTATTTATTTCTAGGAGAGAGAGAGAGACAGCGTGAGCAGGGGAGGGTCAGAGAGAGAGGGAGTCACAGACTGAAACAGGCTCCAAGCTCTGAGCTGGCCATCAGCACAGAGCCTGATGTGGGGCGCGAACCCACGAACCGTGAGATCATGACCTAAGCAAAAGTTGGACGCTTAACCGACTAAGCCACCCAGGCACCCCTAAATAACTTTTTTTAACGTTTATTTTTTTGAGAGAGAGAAAGAGAGAGAGAGAGAGAGAGAGAAAGGAAGTGTGAGCGGGGGAGGGGCCCAGAGAGAGGGAGACCCAGAATCCAAAGCAGGCTCCAGGCTCTGAGCTGTCAGCACAGAGCTTGATGTGGGGCTAAGCGAATTAAGTCAAAGAAAGACAGATATCATACGATTTCACTCATATGTGGAGTTTGAGAAGTTTAGTTCAATCTTGATCTCATTCACCCTTCTGTCAACCTTCACACTTTCAACTACAAATGAAAATCTCGTATTTGTGCATCCTTACCTTACAAATCAATACCAAGAAAACAGGTAACTATGTGGTAACTGTATTCCTCTAGCGAGCTGTACATTTGGCATGAAAACCTATCAAAAGGCATCTACAAAGTTTGGCTCAGTCTATCAAAATTCTCCATTCGAAGAACAATGTATTGAGTGATTTCTAGGTGCAGATCACAAGTAACGGTGCTGCAGGCTTGACCCCAAGGAATTTAGAGTCTGATAGAGAAAATACATGTGCAACAAACTATAACACAGAAAAGAATGAAAAAAACACATGGGTGGGCAAGCACAATGCTAGGGAAAAAACTGAAGATGGAGTGATCAATTCCAAATGCAGATAGTAGATTGTAATATAACCTTGTAGATTGGAACTGGGTTTTTTGGTCCTCCAAACCTGAACTGCGCGTAGTAGTTAAGTCACTGGGGAAATGGATGTGGATTGATTCATCCTAAGAAGGGAACATAGAAGGGGCACCTGGGTGGCTTAGTCAGTTAAGCATCCGACTTTCGCTTAGGTCATGATCTCGCGGTTCCTGGGTTCGAGCCCCGCGTCGGGCTCTGTGCTGACTGCCAGCTCAGAGCCTGGAGCCTATTTCAGAGTCTGTATCTCCCTCTCTCTCTGACCCTCCCCTGCTCACGCTGTCTCTCTCTCTCTCTCTCTCTCCTAGAAATAAATAAAAATACTTAAAAAAAAAAAAAGAAGGGAACATAGAAGCTAATGTTTATGAAGCGTGTACTATATGTTGACACAATGCAAAGCACTCTGCTCCCATCTCCTCACTTAATCAAATAAAGGAAAGCAAATTGGAAAGAGGAAATATGCAGTTTGCTCAGTCACACATTCATGTACATTTTATTTGGTGTTTTGATGTTTTATTTTATTTTTGAGAGAGAGATGGAGTGCGAGCAGGGGAGGAGCAGAGAAAGAGAGGGAGACACAGAATCCAAATCCAAAGCAGGCTCCAGGCTCTGAGCTGTCAGCACAGAAACCAACATGGGGCTTTTTTTTTTTTTTTAATTTTTTTAAATGTTTTATTTATTTTTGAGAGCGAGATAGAGACAGCATGAGCAGGGAAGGGTCAGAGAGAGAGGGAGACACAGAATCTGAAGCAGGCTCCAGGCTCTGAGCTAGCTGTCAGCTCAGAGCCCGACGTGGGGCTTGAACCCATGAACCGTGGGATCATGACCTGAGCTGAAGTCAGGCGCTTAACCGACTGAGCCACACAGGCGCCCCCCCAACACGGGTCTTGAACTTGCAAGCCATGAGATCATGATCTGAGCCAAAGTTAGACACTTAACTGACTAAGTGACCCAGGTGTCTCCTTGTACATTTTAATAGTACACTGAAAGGGTATCTCCATATAATTGCATTTTTACTAATTCCATGATATCCAAAAGCTATCATTAATTTTATACATGTAATTATATATGTGATAAGTAAATATTTTCTAATTAAACATAGATACCAAATCATCTAGTAAATTACATTTCTAATTACACACTGATCGAGAGTATGTATTTATAGCACATTACCATATTTACTAATTATGTTAAACATAGAATTTTACCACACATGAGATATGTCATTTCCACTGCTTTTGTTGCTTTTTCTTACCTTTTTATTCTCCTTCCTGCTCTTACTCTACACCTCCCTCTCCTCCCCATCCTTTCCCTCCTCCTTCCTCTTCATTACTTTCTTTAACCACAATAAAAGACGTATTCAAGTTCTGAGACTCTCTTCTTTATAATAATCTTTATAGGTAAAAGAAGATTCCCTTAGGTTTGGGAATTAGCTTTTAGCCTGTGTCTCTTGTCAACCTAGAAGAAACCCCTTAATCTCCTTTCTCTGTCCAGTGACTTGTTTTTCTTTCTGTGCTATTTCCTTTTTCCAATACCAAATTACATGTAAAAGACAATCCTAACTTGTGTCAAGATAAATCTCAGGTATGAATTGGGAAGGCCTTGAAGGGCACTGAAAGCTAGCAGCCAAGTGCTGTAAACTCTGTAGATGCTTGCTACCCCTCTCTCCCCACTATTTTCTTTGCGTGGTTGGACCATGGGGAGGAAACGAGGCCAGCCTCCTAGGTTAGATGCCCAAGTAAAGCGGTCAGATTCATTAACTNTCCGGGCGGGGGGGTAGGGGAGGGGGGGAGGAGGAAGGGAAGCGAGAGAGAACAATGAACGGATCAGCCACCAGGGTGAAGGGAGGGGAAAAGCCCCAAGGGGAGGCTCTCTTCCCTCAGATGTCTCCCCGGAATTGGCAAAGAGTGTCTGCATAGACAGGCTATGCTTACCCTTCTGCTCCTCCTTGGGTGTGCTCATGCAATGCACAAGAGTTCACCCTTCCTGAAAACCCATGAGAGAGAGAGAGAGAGAGAGCACTTAATAATGGGGTGTCCACAGTCTCCTTGTCCAAACACCCCTTCGTCTGGGAAGGGCATCTCGGGCATGGGGCTGTGGCTGTCCCGGCTGCTCAACAAACACACAGGTATGTCTGGGCGTAAAAGCCAGAGCCTAAGTTTTTCAGAAAACAAACGGAACACAGTGAGTTCTTATTATACAAGTTGTATCTGAAAGAAAGTGCGGGGTAATTAGAAATTGTTCGAGGGGCACCTCGTGGCTCAGTCGGTTAAGTGTCTGACTTCGGCACAGGTCACCATCTCATGGTTCATTGAGTTCAAGCCCCAAGTTGAGCTCGTTGCTCTCAGTGCAGAGCCCAATTCCATCCTCTGTCTCCCTCTCTCTGCCCCTCCCCTGCTCACCTTCTCTCTCTCTCTGAAAAATAAATAAAATGTTAAAAAAGAAAAGAAAAGAAAGAACCTGAAAGAGGACACAAAGAGGTTGGGTGTGATTCAGGAAGGTCCCCCTACATTCTGTCACACGAGAAGGAAATGCTTCCCGTCTTCTATGTCCTCATCGCCCTCTATGCAGTATGTCAGCCCTTGGCCCCAAAGTTGGTCTCCGACAGGTAGGAGAATCTCCATACTTCAGGAATGGGGTCTGGCAAAAAGTCATCGCATACATCGCATCTCCCTCCCACCCCATACACATTCCTGCCCTCTCCTCATACCCACATGCACGCACGTATCTTATACCAGTAGAACAGCGAAAAGCAGGGGCGCCTGGGTGGCTCAGTCGATTAAGGATCAGACTCTTGATTTCAGCTCAGATCATGATCTCACAGTTTGTGGGATCGAGCCCCTTGTTGGGCTCCGTGCTGACAGTGTGGAGCCTGCTTGGGATTCTCTCTCTCTCCCTCTCTCTCAGCCCCTCTCCTGCTCCCTCTCTCTCAAAATAAATAAATAAACATTAAAAAAAAAACCAAAAAGCAAATTGAGGCCATTTTAAGGAAAAATAAGGCACAAAAGAAGTGTGCAGCCTGAGGACAGTGAGTGGGACATGAAAGACGACGAGGCTGGCTGGCTTCTCAGCCTCGGGTTCGAAGCGAAGGCACTGACTGAAGATTAGAACTGGGATAATAGTAATCATAGCTGATGATCGGGTGCCTCTGTTTACGGACATTATGTTCACACACATGGTTCCCTCAGCATGATGGTTAAAGTTCACTGGAAGTGGCCGTTTTCCCCACTCCTCCCTTTGCAGGGGGCTGGAGCTGGCCTGGCCAGACAACCCCCGAGGAGATCCTGTGGGAGTTGTAAGGTTCCCGGGGGGCCAGGACCAAGAACTAGAGGTTTGCGTCTCAACTGATGGGAGACATGGTGGCCAGAGGGCCAAGGTAGAAGGAACCTGAATTCCACACACTGACATGAGTTGAGAACTGAGGTGGGCGCCAAGGTAGAGAAGCCAAAATTAGGATAAGGAAAGATCGCATAAAATAGGCAGAGAAGGACAGATTAGGACCCAAGGTCCCTGGGTGAGGAAACAGAAACACGTTGTTTGGAACGATGCTGGGAGCATCTGAACACAGCAAACCCCTCGGGCATAAGGTCCCTCTGAAGGATGTAACAGACACCACCCAGTCCCTCTCTGGTTCCCCTCAGGAATTTGACAATCAAGATACCTAACTAAAAACATAAACCATGGGGGTGCCTGGATGGCTCAGTTGGTTAAGCCTCCGACTTAGCTCTGGTCATGATCACACAGTTTGCGGGTTTGAGCCCTGCATCGGGTTCTGGGCTGACCACTCAGAACCTGGAGCCTGCTTCAGATTCTGTGTCTCCTCTCTCTCTGCCCCTCCCCCACTCGTGCTCTGTCACTCTCTGTCTCAAAAATAAATTTAAAAAAAACCCCAAAAATATTTAAAAAATAATAAAAATAAAATAAAAACGTAAACCATGAAACATGTTATACATGGGACAGTATGAGCAGTCTGACTTCTCACACAGTGAAGTCGAGCCAATCAGGAAAGGACAACCCAGCACCCAGAGTTTTCCAGGCAGTAAGGGTAGAGCCTGAGAAGGAACGAGGGGGAAGGGGGCGCTGACCAGGACCTTAGAAAACAAGGACTCTTACCTATAGTCACAGGCATTCACTTTCGAATGTCCCCTCTCTGAAAAGAGAGCTCTTCCTTTCTGATCTTATCCCCTCATGAACTTCTGTGTGCTGCTCACTTGCGTTCACCTCTTCATTCTTCGAAGGGGCGAGTCTTCGAAGGGGCGAGACAACGAATCCTGTGTATTGAGGTAAAAAATCGTGCAGCAGAATCAGACACCAACCAGAGTCACGTGTCCCAGCAAAAGCAGCTGAGGGTCAGACGAAGAGAGGCTGACATGAGGGACTGCCTTGAGCTTCTGGTCCCAGAAGTTTTGTTCTATGCGTCGTGTTGTGTGGGAAGATCACCATTCCCAGGGGCCTGGGCTGGGGCTGGGGCGTGAGGAAGAGGAGACTGGCCCCCGAGCCCTTTCCTTTGCTCTGCCCTACAGCCTGTCTCCCCACCAAACGGGCTGCTCTTGCCACAGGGTGGGGCCCAGCTCCCCCAACTTCTGCCCACCAGCTGGCCTGTCAGCAGCTCTCAAACAAAACACGCACACGTCCTTCCACAGTCATAGTTGCTTCTCGTGTGTTGTGGGTTTTGTCGCCGCTGTTGTTCTCAGGCACACATAGCTCTGAGACTATGTAAAGAAAAAAGTGAATAAAACATTTTTCTCAAGCAACCAAAATCTGCAGCACTAAACTTCACCTGCAACGTACAGGACTTTTTCGGCTTCTAGGGTAACCGTATCCATTAGGAATGCTTTCCGGACGCTAAGAACAGAGAGTCGTGCCACCAGGAGCTTAAACGGATAGCATCTATTTTCTTAATGTGACAAAAATAATAGGGAGGCTGCACAATGATGCCCACTTCCCCATCTGAAAGGGCCACGTGCTTGGCCTCTCACTGGCGCAGTATGGCTGCCTCAGCTCCAGGCATTCGAGGCCAGAGGGGGAGGACGGGCTGACACCAGCGTAGGCTTCTCTCCCACCTATACCTTTTGTCAGGAAGCAAAAACTTTCTCAGCAGTAACTCCCACCCACTTCCTTTTATGTCTCATTAGGGAGAACTAAGACACATAAGCACTTCTGGTTACAAAGTAGGCCAGGAAAGCAAACATCTGCTTGTTTGTGTGTTTGCTTGTTTCCCCCAGTTTCCATAGTGGGAAACGGAGAAGGGGACGGGGTTTGGGAACAGCTCTATTGGGTCCCAGGGCTACCCTACAGGGGGCCAAGGCACAAGTTACTGTGCAGAAATAGTGACCCATATGGGCAGCTGGACGGAGCCTCAGGCTGGTGGTTTCTGACCTCAAGCCCGACCTCGCTCCCCTCCATGGGCTCACACGCACGGGGCAGCAGAGATTGTCACGCACTCTGGTCTCAAGACCACCTCCTTGTGTTCTCTTAAAAATTGAGGAATCTCAGAGAATTTTTCCTTACCTGGCTCATATCTATTAATATTTGCCATATTAGATACTGAAACTGAGAAATTATAAGAGCATTTCTTACTTCATTTTAAAGTCACAATAATAAACCCCTTACACGTGAATACTGGTAAAACACAAAGAAC
Source organism: Crocuta crocuta (assembly GCF_008692635.1). NCBI lineage: Eukaryota > Metazoa > Chordata > Mammalia > Carnivora > Hyaenidae > Crocuta > Crocuta crocuta. The sequence continues at coordinate 1,537,021 of NW_027551579.1, read as the reverse complement.
ATATTTTTATGAGGCATAACTCTATTTCCAAAGAAGTTAGTGGGTACAGGGTCGCCTGGGTGGCTCAGTCAGTTAAGGCTCTGATTTCAGTTCAGGTCACGATCTCACAGTTCGTGGGTTCCAACCCCGCGTCAGGATCTATGCTGACAGCTTGGAGCCCGGAGCCTGCTTTGGATTCTGTGTCTCCCTTTCTCTCTCCTTCTCCCTCACTCATGCTCCCTCTCTCTCTCTCTCTGTCTCTCAAAAATAAAGAAACATTTAAAAAAAGTTTAAGAAATTAGTGGGCACAGTGGCATTGTTTGCATTTTTGTACATCTCTTTGTTGTGTATCTTAATGGAAGACAACTAGAATCTTCTATCTGGTCCTGCGATCTGTTTCATTTTCTCACACCATATAGCTTCCAGAAAACTTGAACGTAGACCTGCAGAGAAGAGTGTGCCAAAGGCAAATACTGCTCAATATTATTATAAAACTACTTTTGACCTCACAGACCTCTGAAAGGATCACTTTGAGAACCAGTGCAGCGCAGACCTGCTCATTCATTGAGAAGGACCGAGTTAGCCAACAGAGAGTATCTGTCACAGTCCCCATTTCCAATTTTGAGCTTCGCCTTTTATTTGTAGAACTAAATGGCCAATTCAGGTGTTAGTCTCAGNGCCTACTGTTTGGGTCAGACAGGGCGTGCGACCTAGGACTTCTCAGGACCGAAACGGGCAGCCGGGGCCTATTTTTGATGAGCCAGAGGATTATTAAGAGAGGAAATTCCACAGAGTCCATGTACTGCTTGAAAAATATTTTGTTCCACTGCTTTCTTTCTTTGTCCCTCCGATTCTATTTCTGTGTTCCCCTCTTTTTCGTTGACGGGTCTGGAACTGAAGGGCAATAACGTGAAAGTGATTGTCCTCAAGAGATGTTCCTGGGTGGAAAATTGGATCACTGACAAGCCCTGCCGCCGCTGATGAGAAGGCAATCTGGGAGACGCTGCAGGAAGATTCGCAGGATAATTGGAGCTCTTGCTATTCGGAGCGGGGATTTTTATTCTATTGCCTCTCATACCGGAGAAAATGGGATGTGGGTTATAGCTGCATGGGCACCAGGGCTGAATTTTGCTGCCAAATGCTGAGAAGCCACCTTGCTGACCCCTTCTTTTTGAAACATTTGCTGCAGGCAAAGCCCTGTGGGTAGACCCTCTTCTAAATCACACACACACACACACACACACACACACACACAGTACGTGACACTTGATAATGGAGGGATATTGGAGTGGAGAGGAGGAACAAAACAGTCATGGTATCTAGAGTGACACAGACATGCCATGTGATCTCCGCATCTAAAATGAGCCTCTAGAAGCTGGATGGAATGGAAAGTGATGACGTGGGCACCTGGGTGATAGGGTAACCTCAGTGATGTTCATAGCCAGTACTACACAAGCTGAACAGACTGGGGTCAGGTGCTCATGACGGCATCCCCGACAGACAACGTTATGAAGTCGCATGTTATTCCCAGCTTAAAATGCCCAGTCTAACGAGCCTACTTGTTACAGAGGAAATAAAATACAGTTTGCAAACGTCATCAGTATTTGGTGTTGGAAATATGCCCTGAAAGAGAAAAGAGTTTATGAGTTTCAAAGGGTGAGTATGTGAGGCACCTGGATGGCTCAGTAGGTTGAGCGTCTGACTCTTGGTTTCAGCTCAGGTCATGATCTCAGAGTCAAGGGGTCGAAGCTTCAGTTGGTCTCCATGCTGAGCATGAAACCGTCTTGGGATTCTTTCTCTCTCTCTCTCTGCCCCTCTCCCCTGCTCACTCTCTCTCTTTCTCTCACTCTAAAAACTTTTTTTTTAATTTAAAAAATAAATAAAGAGTATGTCTTAGCAAAATGTGTCCAAACCCATCTCTTTTGTGATTGTCTTCAACACGTTTGTTCAACAGACCATATACCAGTCAACAAATACCTGTGTAGTCTTTACTACAGTCAAGGCAGTGTGCTAAAGTCAGACAAATATACAAAGATAAAACTAACATGAAACCTGACCTAAAGAGGATTGCAAGCAAGCAGCAGAGGAAATATACATAAAGAGTTATTCTGCATGTCCCTATTTAAAATATAGGTTTCTACTGGGGCACCTGACTTCAGCTCAGGTCATGATCTCACAGTTCATGAGTTTGAGCCCTGCATCAGGCTCTGTTAGAACCTGGAGCCTGCTTCCGATTCTGTGTCTCCTTCTCTCTCTGCCCCTCCTCTCTCTGCCCCTCCTCTACTCACACTCTGTCTCTCTCTCTCAAAAATAAATAAAAATTAAAAATAAATAAATATNTTGGTCTCCATGCTGAGCATGAAACCGTCTTGGGATTCTTTCTCTCTCTCTCTCTGCCCCTCTCCCCTGCTCACTCTCTCTCTTTCTCTCACTCTAAAAACTTTTTTTTTAATTTAAAAAATAAATAAAGAGTATGTCTTAGCAAAATGTGTCCAAACCCATCTCTTTTGTGATTGTCTTCAACACGTTTGTTCAACAGACCATATACCAGTCAACAAATACCTGTAGTCTTTACTACGGTCAAGGCAGTGTGCTAAAGTCAGACAAATATACAAAGATAAAACTAACATGAAACCTGACCTAAAGAGGATTGCAAGCAAGCAGCAGAGGAAATATACATAAAGAGTTATTCTGCATGTCCCTATTTAAAATATAGGTTTCTACTGGGGCACCTGACTTCAGCTCAGGTCATGATCTCACAGTTCATGAGTTTGAGCCCTGCATCAGGCTCTGTCAGAACCTGGAGCCTGCTTCCGATTCTGTGTCTCCTTCTCTCTCTGCCCCTCCTCTCTCTGCCCCTCCTCTACTCACACTCTGTCTCTCTCTCTCTCAAAAATAAATAAAAATTAAAAATAAATATAGATTTCTACAACTGAATGTCTCACAATAGCAGCCACAGTACCTTGTGTTCAGTAAGTTAGGTATAAATGAATAAATCATATATATGAGTAGGGTGATTTTTTAAAACTTTGTAAGTTCCAGTTGGTTAACATACAGTGTAATATTAGTTTCAGGTGTACAATACAGAGATCCAACACTTCCATACACCACCTGGTGCTCATCTCAAGTGCCCTCCTTAATCCCCATCCCCTATTTTACCCATCCCCCCACCGACCTCCCCTCTGGTACCATCAGTTTGTTCTCTGTAGTTAAAAGTCTGTTTCTTGGTTTGTCTTTCTCTTTTTTTTCCCCTTTGCTTCTTTGTTTTGTTTCTTAAATTCCACATGTTTATGAAATCATATGGTATTTGTCTTTCTCTGACTGACTTATTTTGCTTAGCATAATACACTCTAGCTTCATCCTCGTCATTGCAAATGGTAAGATTTTGTTCTTTTTTATGACTGAGTAATAGTCCATTATCCATATAATATATTTCATTATCCATGGAATATGCCCATCTTTATCAGTTGATGAATGCTTGGACTCTTTCCATAATTCAGCTATTGTAGATAATGCTGCTATAGAATAGGGTGATTTTTATGGAGGATGCATAGAAAATTCCAGCCCCTACCCCCAGAATTCCAGAAGCCAGGGAAAGAGTCTAGAACCTTCTTTTTAATAGATATCAGTTGCTGCAATACCAAAATAGTGCAGTTGTAATGATCAAAAAAATTAGCAGAGCCTATTTATAAGCTTATTTACAGCTCCTTATATAGTTGAATGAATGACGTCTTAATGGATGATTCTGTAAAGTACAGAATCTCCTGTCATTCTGCAGCACATTCTACAGAGATGGCCAAACAGAGGAAGCTGTAGCTGAGTTTTCCCATTCATGGTTCTCTTTAGCTAAATGGTTAGTTCCCTACACCACTCCCTGCAACCCATCCTGGGTCTGAGAAGAGTGGATATGCAAATATGGAAAATTCATGGAGTCAGGAATATATGGAGGGATTTTCTTGGCTGTTGATTCTGTCAAGAAAGTGAGAACATGATATGCAAATTTTACTGTGAACACGGTCAAGTATAAGTTTTCTCCAAGGCAGTAAGTACTTCACTGTTACACTTCTATGAAAAAATACTGGTGGTACATAACCAAATCATTTTCATATTTTAAACCTCTTAAAATAGCGGCAAGTGTTATTTCTTTTATGTCTATTTATTTTTTGAGAGAGAGAAAGACAGAGCAAGAGCAGGGGAAGGGGCAGAGAGAGAGAGACACAGAATCTGAGGCAGGATCCAAGCTCTAAGCTGTCAGCACAGAGCCTCACATGGGACTCGAACTCACAAACTTCAAGATCATGACCTGAGCTGAAGTCAGAACTTAACTGACTGAGCCACCCAGGAGCCCCCTTACAAGTGTTATTTTTACATAATGCTATTCATTTATAAGCTTTGAATAATTAAACTGGCTCCATTAAAAACTGAATTCCAACAGTTACTTCTTTTTTGAATGTTTATTTTGAGAGAGAGGGAATGCACACATGCGTGTGCATGTGTGAATGCGGGAGGGGCAGAGAGAGAGGGAGAGAGAGAATCCCAAGTAGTATCCACCCTGTCAGCTCGGACCTAGACGCAGGGCTTCATTCCAAACCGTAAGATCATGACCTGAGCTGAAATCAAGAGCCAAATGCTTGACCGAATGAGGAGTTACTTCTAATAATAACAAAATGAAGTTGTGGTGGAGACGGGGAGTGTGTAATCCAAAACCTTCATTGTGCTGTTTTGGGAAAACAACGTACAGAAACAGAATTTTTCTAGAGCTTTGGCGAGAAGGCTTGAAAGCAAATTTGAAATATGTCCTCTAAACTTCTTAGCACTTAAAAAAAAAATGACTAGCAAACTTTTGGCCACCCTCTGGGTCATACCCTGTGGGAGCCATTCTTCCCACTTAAAGACCAATGACCCTCCTGTGGGAGCCCGTCAGTGCTTGGCTCTGCACCTCAGAAGTCACTGTGACAGAACCACAACTCCTGTCCTCTGCCATCCTGTCTGCCAGGAGGCTCCCGTCATGCCCTGCCCGGCCCTGCCTGCAGCACATCGACCCCTGCTGGTCATCTGCGCCTGCCCCTCCTAACTGGGGGATTCCAGAGATTCCCTTTCCCTCGCTCCATAACGCTGGAGGTGTACACCTACTCACATGCTGAAAACTATTCTTGACACCAGAGCTGCAGCCATCAAATTAACAGGTGAGGTTCCCTCAGTCATGGACATCACACGGTGGGAGATGGGTAAATGAACAAGTACAGAGATAAATAAATATAAGCATTTCAGAGAGTCTTCAGTTCTGGGAATGAAACACTAAAGAGTGATGAGAGAGAATAGCCAGGTGGCATACTTTACACTGAGTGGTCAGGAAAGGCCATTCTGAAGAAATATCAGTAACTTTTGCTCTAAGACCGAATGGTAGGAAGACGATGGTGAACATCTGGGAACATTCCAGGCAGAGAACATTCCAGACGAGGAACAGCAATTACACAGCCCAAGGTAAGAATGAGCATATCATGTTCAAGAAACTGAAAAGTTAATGTCACTGGAGAAAAGTAAGAGAGGGAGTGCCATTGACTGAATTATGTGTCCCCAAAATTTATACGTGGAGACCCTAACTCTCCATGTGATGGTATTTAGGGATGAGGCCTTTGGGCAATAATTAGGTTTACATGAAGTCGTGAAAGAGAGACCTTCAAGATGGAATCAGTGTCCTTATAAGAAAAGAAATGCTAGAGCTTGTGTGTTTAATCTCTCTGCCATGTGAGGACACAGTGAGCAGGTGGCCATCTGCAAACCAGGAAGAGAGTCCTCACCAGAAACTGAACCAAGCTGGAACCTTGATCTTGGACCTCCAGCCTCTAATTTCGTGGTAAAGTACATATCTGTTGTTCAAGCCACCCAGCCTCTGCTACTTGGTTATGGCAGCCTGAGTAATTACAGGAGTAATATCAGAAGAAGTAAGAAGAGGGGCGCCNCTCAGAGCCTGGAGCCTATTTCAGAGCCTGTATATCCCTCTCTCTCTGACCCTCCCCTGCTCATGCTGTCTCTCTCTCTTTCTCTCCCCTAGAAATAAATTAATTAATTAATTAATTAATAAAAAAGAAGAAGTAAGAAGAACAGTCAGAGAAACAGATCCTTCAGGACTTCGGGCATTGGGGTAAGGAATAGGAAAACATCATATCGTTGCCTTCTGTGTGCTGGTTAGTGTCAGCATTTCAGTTGTCTCTTGCTGCATAAAGACCATCCAAAAACTTAGTGTCTTGCAACCCCTCCACCATTTATTTGCTTATGATTTTGCAATTGGGCAGGGCTTGGTGGGAACAACTGGACCCTGCCCTATGAGATCTTGGCCAAGGTCACACGGGCAGCTGCGCTCAGCTGGGGTCTTACCTGGGGCTACAACAACAAAGATGTCTTCCCTAATGTACGTTAGGTGACCATACACCTCAGCCATGGCAGCTGGGATGGCTGGGGACTGGCTGGGCCTTTCACTCTCCATGTGGTTTCTCATGATTCAGTTGTCTATCCTGATTTCCTTTTTAGCAATTTGATCCCAAGAGGGTGAGAGCAGAAGCTACAATACTTCATCATAAATCTTATGACTGGAAGTCCTTGAATGTCTCTTCTGCATCTGCATCTGCGTATATTAAAAGGAAGGCAATTAGATTCTACTTCTTGCTGGGAGGAGTGGCATACAACGTTGGGAGAAATTGTTGGCACAAATCTTCAGGACTCATCTGTCACAGTCCTCCTTCTGGCTACATCTATTCATTTCCCCCCGATACTCTTCAAAGTCTCATCCAATTATGGTACAAGGTTTGAAGTCCACTGTCTTGTGGTTTACTTCAGATCTGGATGTAAAAGAAGCTCTTCAGGTATGATACCTCTTTCTCTAGATACCTATGAATTATACATTACCTACCAGTCACTTGGGTGGCTCAGTCAGTTGAGTATCTGACTCTTGATTTCAGCTCAGGTCACTATCTCACAGTTCATGGGATCAAGCCCTGTGTCGGACTCTGTGCTAACAGTGCGGAGCCTGCTTGGGATTCTCTCTCTCCCTCCCTCTCTGCCCCTCCCCCCTCACTCTTTCTCTCCCTCAAAAATAAGTAAATAAACCTATATAAGTTATCTACCTCCCAGACATCTAATATCGAATAACGAGACAGAGTTAGTTGCTATCTCTGGTACACAGCAGTCCCTGGTCCATAGCAATTATGAAATCCAGGCAAGCACATATCATGAGCTCCTTTGACTCCAGTGCAGGACTGAATGGGCACAGGAACGTCTTCATTTAAGGCCTCTTTCTGCAGTCTGGAATTGACTACCTGATCCAGTATTTTCCATTGCTCTTAGCTGCACCCTCTGAGCTCTTGACTCCGTCCTCTGAGTCATCTTCCCTTTTCCATGGTAATGGAGCATGCTCACGCTGGTTCGGCTGTCAGCCCTTTCCCATCCAAAGAAAGCGGCACTGCAGAGTCTCTTTCCGTCCTGAACTGTTTCTGTCACCTTCAGTTTAAAGTGGTATGACTTTTAAACTTTTTGTGGGCTTTCATTTATCAAATTTCAATCCACTTCATTAAACAAAAACCACATTTACAATTCTTCTCAAGACAATCGCCTCTCCATTTGGGGCTACAAGTCAGGGTGCTGTGGAGTGATGTTCTTAAGGTTCTCAGAAGCCTCAGAGAAAGGATCTAGGAGGGCACCACCTTATCGTTTTATGAGACCTTAACAAAGGGTCTTACAGAGACTCTTGTCTTTATCTTTTTTTTTAATGTTTATTTATTTATTTTTGAGAGAGAGAGAAGGTCAGAGAGAGAGGGACACAGAATCTGAAGCAGGCTCCAAGCTCTGAGCTGTCAGTGCAGAGCCTGACTCAGGACCCAAACCCATAAACTGTGAGATCATGGCCTGACCCAAAGTTGGACACTTAACCAACTGACCCACTCAGACACCCATGTCTTTATCTTGATCCTAAGGCCATGTGTAGCTAGAAGTACCCTGGATTTTATCTTTGTCCTAAGACTATGTTTCCTTTAAGAATCTTTTGCTTATCTAGAATTGCTGAAAATAAGAAATAGTTTTCATTTCCTAACTCATCAATTCCTGGATCAGAAATATATCTCCTAACTTTCACTTGAGACCAAACCAGTCCTTCTGTAGCTCATCTCTCTCTTCCCTTTCTTTATCACAGTTAAAATAAGTCAATAGGCACTTTCCACATTCAGCTGGAAAATCTCTTTGGCAACCTTGACAAATACATTATTAGGTGCGTGTTTTAGCTGAGTACATTCTGCTGCTCTGTAGCACACATTGTCCTTTCTCCAGCTTCCAGGGTAGTTACTTTATTGCTCTTCCAGCCTCCACCACAGTCTCCTCATCACCCCTGTGGTCTCCATCTGCCTGACCCCACGGCCAACAGCACACATGTTAGGTTTTTTTTGTTACAGTAGCATCCCAATTTCAGGTACCCATTTCTGTATCCATTACCTGTCAATAAATAACAAACTGGCCCCAAACCTAATGATTTAAAACAATTAGTTATTATTTCTCACAAGTCTGTGGTTTGACTGAGCAATTCTTCTGCTCTGCAAGTTGTTGGCCAAATCTCATTCCTGTGTCTGCATGCAGCTGGTGGCCTCGCTTTCCTGAAGAGGAGACTTCTTTCATATGTCTGGGGCTTTGCTTTCCTGAAGAGGAGACTTCTTTCATATGTCTGGGGCCTTGGGCTGGCCATGAGTGGAGGCACCTTGGTTCACCTCCACCTGGCCTCTCTCTCCAAGTGGCATTTCATCTCCCTGGGCGGCACCATGTGGCTTCCCTTTCCAGAAGAAGAGCCTAGACTGCCTTGAGTATGGCCGCTGGGTTCCAAGAAAGCCAAGTGCAAACTAACAGGCACAACATCACTGCTTTTTGACTCTACTGGTCAAAGCAAGTTCCAGAACCAACACTAATCCAATGAGAAGAAAAGCAGATGGGAGGAGCACGTACAGATGGAAGAAATTCTTAGTAGTCATGTTTATAGGAAAAACTCCCCCATCAATTTCAACCTACCCTCTGTATCCCTCCTATTCCCTCCCCTGAGGCCTTGCAGAATTCTGAGCATCTCTGGTCAGGACTCAGGAATTCACCTGAGTCCCTTTAGATGCATGTTCAGTTCTGACTTTGACCCCTGGTTTGCATTCATGGCTTTCTACCTTGTTCCTAATACCCAAAGCTTGAACTCTGTCACAGGTATGGTAGCGAAATCTCTCTTGCTCCTATTGAAGACAAAATGAATTTTATTGTTAATAGCTAATATGTACTCAACTGTTCTTGGTACCAAGCAAACCTTGAGAGCTTTGCATCATTTCTGATTTGCAAAGGAGAAAACAGATCCAGAGCATTAGCTCAGGAGCCCAAAGTGGTAAATGGCAGAGCAAGAAATCGAGCCCAGGTTGTTTGGGTTAAAAGCCGTCTGCATAACTCCAAAGCTCTACTCCCCTCTTCCTGGGCTGTGGCACTACGTAATTCTGTCAATTCCCCCTACCTGAATTAGATTCTAATTCCTCAACCTCTGCCCAGAGTTGGGGCCCTGCTATGTGCCCATATCTTTCCTAATGTAGGCCCCAAGCCTTCCCCCTTAAAAAATTAAATACAGGGATGCCTAAGTGGCTCAGTCAGTTAAGCATCCAACTTTAGCTCAAGTCATGATCTCATAGTTTGTGAGTTCAAGCCCCATATCAGGCTCTCTGTTGTCAGCTCAGAGCCTGGAGCCTGTTTCAGCTTCTATGTCCTCCTCTCTCTCTACCCCTCCCCACTTATTCTCTCTCTCTCAAAATAAATAAATAAACTTAAAATAAATTTAAATCTGTATTCTAGTGAACCATATCATACATATAGAAAAGTATAATGTATAGCTTGATGACTTTTTTCTTTACAAGATGTACTTACTATGCAAATCAAGAAGTAGAGCATTACCATTACTCCAGAAACCCCCACATTGTACCCACCTGCCAGTTACTATTTATGCTCTACAAAGATAACTATCACTGTTATTCTTTTATTACAGGTTAATTTTGACTCTTTTTGAACTTTACGTAGCTAAAATTACATATATTCTTTTTATCTGGCTTCTTACTGCTTGACCTTATGCATGAGAGAATCAATTCTATAAATGTATAACGATGGTTTATTTTCGTTTCTTAACGGTGTTCCGTTGTATCACTATTCCACAATGTATGTGTCCCTTCATCTGTTGTTAAACATCTGGATTGCTTCTAGATTAAGCTACTACAAATAATGCTGCTATGAACATTCTTGGACAAGCCTTTGGGGCTTACATATCTGTTGAGTTTATACCTGAGAGGTCTGCAGTTATGAAACAATGAATTTATAAAGCATCTATACCAACGTTCACGTCAGCCGGCAGTGTAAGAGAATTTCCACATCATTGTTCCACATCATTACCAACACCTGGTGCTGCTGGTCTTTTTAGTATTAGCCCTTCTGGTGGTGCATAGTACAATCTCACTGTGGCCTTAATTTGACTGCTTGTAATTAAGGCTGAGAATATATTCATATGTTTATTAAACATTCAGATGTTGTATTTTTTGAAGTGATTATTAGTCTTCTGCCCATCTTTCTATTAGGTTGTCGTTCTTTTGCATTTGAAGCAGTTCTTTAAACGTTCAGTTTTTAAAGAATTAAGCACTAATCAGATATACACAATTTCTCTATTCTTTCTGTCGCTTTTGTGCTGTCTTAATTGTGTTTCTCAATAAAGTTGTTTCTTAAGTATCACTCCTCATAGATGACCGGTTGCTAAACTCTGCTTCCCAGTGGGTCCCACAGCTTCCTCTGGGCGCCCCCTCTAATGCTACCTGCTGCCTGTGCCCTCGTCTTCAGGACAGTGTCTCCTCTTGGCTGCACTGAACACTCTCAGAGTTCAGGGCACCTGTGCCTGTCCATCCAGGGCTTGTCCCATCCCAGAGGACAGATCTGGTGTCCAAGTTCTGGCACTTTCCAGTCTTCTCTGGCTCCCTGAAGTCAACTANAAAGGTCAGGATGTCCACACAGTTGGCTTATAAATGAACCTTAGAACCCATGATGCCGTGCATTGGGGGAGTCCTAGATATTCTATCTCCTTCTGTCTTAGTCACTGAGGACCAAGTACCTCTTCCAGCCACAGGGAACGAAAACATTAGTTTTAAGCCATGCTTTGAGGTCACCCAAGATACCTCCGCAATTTAGTGCCAGGCCACTAATCCGTGAGAGAAATTATACTATGAGAAAATGAAACTCTTAAGCCAAACTGAGAAATTGAATAAATACTCTTGAGTGACTGATAGGTCAAACAGTCAATCACTGTTCCAAACACTACAGAAACAACCAATGAGAAAAAAAAAAAAAAGATGCCCATCCATGTATATGTGGATTATGTTTTAGGTGGAGAAACAGAGAGCAAACAAGCTAAGTAAGACATCTAGCAGGTTAGATAATAAATACTAAGGAAAGGGAGGTGGGAGTATCATGACGTGGTCAGTGGGTGGATAGTTTTAGACAGGATTTCTAGGTAGAGACTCAACAAAAAGATGACATCTGAGCAAACACTGGAAAGAGAAAGAAAGCCATGGTGATACCTGGGGGGATGAATATTTATGACAAAGGAAATAGCAAGTACAAATCCCCTGAGTTGGAAGCGTGTCTTTTGTGTTGGAAAAACAACGAGTAGCAAAGAGGCAAGAATGGCTGGAGAAGAGAAAGAAATAGAAGAGGTCAAATAGGTATAAGGGGGTAGGCTTTGTCGGTCATTGACCTACAATATGACACAGAGCGATACTAATTTGGGATAGTAAAGCTTAGATGCCAAGTTCACTGTGTGTTTAGATAATGAAGATGGTTGTAACTTGAGAGTTGTTAAGAACAGCATACTGCAGCCCAGAGGAAAGAGGAAAGAAGAGCAGTGGGAAGGGAAGGGCTAGGGGCTGCACCACAGGACCCGGGGTTTTCCTGGTTGGGGGTGGGGAGCCCTGAGATCCTGAGTCTATAGAGACAAGATTCAGGGAAAGGCCAGGACATGGAAAGGAATTAACAAATCTAAGACACAGAGGTTCAGCCTCGCCTCACTGGCCTCTAGCAGGGAATTAATTAATGAGAAAAAAGGCTGAGATGGCACTGAGAGATCTTACCTGTACAGAGCTCCTTAGTCAAGAGTTAAACTGGGGCGCCTGGGTGGCTCAGTCGGTTAAGTGTCCGACTGCAGCTTAGGTCATGATCTCACAGTTCGTGGGTTCGAGCCCCGCGTTGGGGTCTGTGCTGACAGCTCAGAGCCTGGAGTTTGTCTTCGGATTCTGTGTCTCCCTCTCTCTCTGACCCTCCCCTGCTCGTTCACTCTCTCTCTCTCTCTCTCTCTCTCTCAGAAATAAACAAAACATTAAAAAAAAAAGTTAAACTTCTCTCTAGTGTCTGCCTGCTTTGGGATCATTCTCTAGTACTTGAAGTGATTGTTTTTTACATTTTGTGAAGGGTTTATCATTTTAATCTATAAGAAAACTTGTCCATTGTAGCTACTAAGTACTAGAAGTGAGACTTCTTTTATTACTATTTCTTAAATTCATGATGTTGTCTGTCATTCTTCAGCAACTCCATCTCGCTAGATATGTTTTGTCGGTTCTGACTTATATTCCTCCTTTTGGCTAGTCGTTCTTCTTAAATAAGATGCATTTTTCTGTGTTGGCACATTGGAACTCTGATTTGATGTTGAATTGCCCAAGTTGGGAGCAACCCTCCTTGGAATGAGAGCTGAGCAGTCTTAAGGGCTGTAGAATGTAGAAGCGGGCAGGCGAAGCATTGGTGTTTCTATTCTGTTTCTTCTTAGTTTCCTAGGCTCAGGATCAGGGAAGACTCGGGGCATCACTGAGCTTTGTATTAGTAACCATTGCTATGTACCAATATTACTGCAAACTTAGCAGTTCAAAACAACACACATTTATCATCTCATACTTTCTGTGGGTCGGGAGTCTAGGCACAGCTAGCCTGCATCATCTGCTTCAGCATCTTATAAACCTGAAATTAAGGTTCAGCTGAGGGCTGGGTGGATATTCATCTAAGGCTCAGCAGGGGAAGGATCCACACCCAAGTTCTTGGAATTGATGGCAACACTCAGTTCTTTGTGGGCTGTTGGACTGAGTGCCTTGGTCTCTATCTGGCTGTCGACTGGAGGTTGCCCTCAGTTCCTTGCCATCTGGGTCTTCCCAAAAGTCACTTGCATCCTCAAAGCCAGCAAGAAAGAGAGCCTTCTGTCAGGACCGTAATTGTATGTGATGCGATCACACACAGTTTTTCACCTTTGCCAGGTTCCATTGGTTAGAAGCAAGTCTCAGACTTTACCCACACTCAAAAGGAGGGGATTTGGATAAGGGCATGAACACTGCTACAGGGGCTGTGGGGTCACTTTCGGGTCCATCTGTCATAAGTTTCTTCATGACATTTTGGGGCCTGGAGGACTAAACACACTCGTGTATTCAAAGCCAATCTGTCATGGGAGGGTGATAGATTTTGTCAGTACCTATTCTACCTATGAGCCTCTCTTTCAAGGCCTTCACACGTGAGTTTCCTGATGTTATTAGCCTCCACGCTCTTCCCCGGCACCCAACAACAGCTAAACATCACACAGAGCAAAGGCTTTACTTCTCCCTGTTACTGCAACTGTCTGGTCCAAGCAAGGCATAGATAGGAAAGATACAAATGAGCCTCCCACTTAGGTGGCACTAGCCCAGAATCCCTTCCTGTATTTGTTTTTTACAACATGGAACATCTCCCACACCTTAAACAGATTTGTTTTAAATGTTTTATTTATTTTTGAGAGAGAGAGAGAGAGAGAGAGAGCGAGCATGTATGTGTGTGTGAGCAGGGGAGGGTCAGAGAGAGAGGGAGACACAGAATCTGAAACAGGCTCCAGGCTCTGAGCTGGCTGTTCGAGCGGGGCTCGAACCCACGAGCTGTGAGGTCATGACCTGAGCCAAAGTCGGACGCTTAACTGACTAAGCCACCCAGGTGCCCCATCATCTCCCACACCTTAAGTGTCTGGAAAGTACTTAAATACATTATGATACCCTTAAATTATAGTACCTCCAATGGTAGCTATTAACAGAGATTTTAGCACTGAAAAATGCTCTGGAGGGGGAACTCCTTAAAAAAACAGAAGATACTTCAAAAATAANTTCACGCTGTCTCTCTCTCTCTCTCTCTCTCTCTCTCCTAGAAATAAAAAAAAAATTTTAAAAATTTAATAAAAAAAATAATTCCTTTTATTTTTTATTTTGTTTGCTCGTTTATTTATTTATTTTTAGAGAGACAGAGATATCACAAATGGGGAAGGAGCAGATAGAGAGTGAGAAAGAATCCCAACCAGGGATTCGCCCTGGTAGCACAGAGACTGATGTAGGGCTCAAATCCATGAAGCTGTGAGATCATGACTTGAGCCAAAACCAAGAGTCACATGCTTAACTAACTGAGCCCCCCAAGACACCCTGATTCCTTTTAAATATATGAATGTATGTGTGTATAAATGTTAAAAATGATTATCTCTAGGTGGTAGGGATAATGGCGATTTCATATGTCTTCAACTTAGCCATATAAAAGAATATAATGAAATGTATCACTTTTGAAATAAAGGGCCAAACTTTAGAAGTTTTCTGATTTTTGAGCATCTTGAGTATAATCTGTCTGAGATAAAGATCTTCATCTTTGTATTTCTAGCCCCTAGCAAAACTCCCTTGGACATATTAGGCTCTTAATGTTTTTAAACAAATATATGGATTTCAGAAGATTTAAAACTAATGTCAAGGTACTCTATGGGAATATGCAAACAATACTAATTAGTAAGCATTGTTACAAACAAAACAAAAACAAAATCTCCCAAACTTTTGCTCTAGTTCTTTTCTTAAGTTTATTTATTTATTTTGAGAGAGAGAACATGCACACAAGAGGGATAGAGAGAGAGGAGGTGAGAGAGAGAATCCCAAGCAGGTGCAGAGCCCAATGCAGGGCTCAAACTCACAAACTGTGAGATCATGACCGGAGTCGAAACCAAGAGTCAGACGTTTAACCGACTGAGCCACCCAGACTCCCCTTGCTCTCTTTCTTGTAAGGAACCAACTCCATTCTGCCTTCCCCAATGCAGTTGACTATTTTAGGAGGTAAGGATGGCAGGTGACATGGTTATTGGTAAAAGATGGTTTAGACAAGTGATGGCATGGTTATTGGTAAAATTCTCAGATAATAAAGTATTTCTTGTTTCATTCTATAGTTTGAACTGTCTTCCCCGAAACAATTTAGGAAAGAGTTCTAATAAGTAGAAAAATTGATGGAGTTGCTCTTATACCTCCTGCCACTATCGGAGTTGGCAATGAACAATCAACTGATTTTGAACTTCAGGATGGGGGAGGAGGAAAAATAATGGACCAAACACATAACACATGAGATAGTAAGAATTTACTGTAACTAAGCCCTTGTTATTTTTTAACTTCACCCAAAATAAACTATTGATGATTAGGAGTGAATAGGTAAGAGATTTTTTTCCCTAAGAATACTACATGATAACATATCACAATACATTCATAAATTTTTGTTTCAGTATTGCCCTTTAATGCTTACATTATGAAGCATTAAAGCATATTGAAGGCTAATGAGGAAAATATAATCTGAATCCTATTTTACAGAAGAGAATATTAGAGCGATGAAGGCATCTAAAGAAATTATGCAAGATGATTGAGAAAGTCAGTGGCCCATCAAATAAGAGAAATTAATGTTTTGATCAACCTGTCCGTGTAAGTGTGGCTGAGCTATTTTTACCTCCTCTTCACCAGTTTCCTGATCCCTAAAAAAAAAGTGAAACAACAAATAAGTAGGTAGTTAGGTCTTTTTATTTTCCTTCTATAGTTCCAATATTTTATGATGGTTAGCTCAGTTTCCCCTTTTTAGCCTACTCTTTGCCCAGGATGCATTCAGGTACACTCAGCTGGGCAACAAAGCCACCCAGCAATGTCAGGATGCAAGCAAGAGTTTGCTGGTGTAGTTCCTCTTATTGGGTTTTCCTTCATAGCTTCAGCCTCAGCACTGGGTAGGTTCAGACAGCTGCTGCATTTTCTTCCATGTGTCATTCTAACAAAAACAAAAACAAAAAACCCAAAATACTAGAGAGCCTGCTGTGTGCTGGACACGGTGCTGGATCCTCGTTGAAGGATGGTGTGACAGAAGGAAAAGTAAGCAGACATCCCAGCCTCCACGGCTGCTTTCCTCTTCTGGGATGAGTGTTTTCAGTTCTGTCTCATTCTGCAGCGTACTTTCCTTCTCTACCTTCTCCCATCAAGTCCCTGCTTGGAAGTTCCCTGGCTCAGTACCTTCTCTATCCAAAGTCTGTGATCTACCCAAGCAAATCAACGCCAGCCTATTTCCCTCCTTTCTCTCTTTTCTTGCTCGTTGGTCTCCTTTCTCTCCTCATTGACGTTCATTCTTTCTTCAAAAAGGTCATACTTCGATTTAGCTTCTCCACCAGTAAGTGTACTCACAAATTAATCTGAGGTTATGTTGTCCTCTTTGAGGAGTGCCTAAAACTGACTGTTATTCCCAGGAAAAGACATTTTGTTAGTATTGTGTCAGGTTATAGTGGCTTCCAGATCTTCTTAAAAAATGTTTTGTTTTGGGGCGCCTGGGTGGCTTAGTCGGTTAAGCGTCCGACTTTCGCTTAGGTCATGATCTCACGGTTCGTGGGTTCGAGCCCCACGTCGGGCTCTGTGCTGACTGCCAGCCGAGAGCCTGCAGCCTGTTTCAGAGTCTGTGACTCCCTCTCTCTCTGACCCTCCCTGCTCACGCTGTCTCTCTCTCTCCTAGAAATAAATAAAAACATTTAAAAAAAATTTTTTTTTTTTAATGTTTTGTTTTGTTTTCGTTTTTCTGGGACACCTGAGTGGCTCAGTTGGTTAAGACTCCTATTCTTGATTTTGGCTCAGGTCATGATCTCAAGGTGGTGAGATCGAGTCCCACGTCAGGCTCCATGCTGAGTAGAACGTGCTTGGAATTATCTCCCTCACTCTCTCTCTCTCTCTCTCCCCCTCCCCTGTTTGCAGTCTTTCTCTCTCTCTCTCAAAATAAATAAATACATATTTAAAAAATTTCTGTTGTCAAAAGTAAAGATTCTTTAGACAAAATGAGAAAACACAAGGAGGAATAGAGAAGAAAACGGAAATCAGAGGCTCATCATCCAGAGCTAATGTTAATATTTACATACATTTTTTCCAAGATCTTATTCTATGCATATGTGATTGCATAGCAAATATATATGCTTACTGAATAGGAATGATTTGAGAATATACATTTGTTTTACTTTTTATTTAGCAAAGTCACATTTTTGACATAATTATTCTTTTTTGATTTTTTAAAATTTTAATTACTATTATTATAGTGTTTATTCATTTTTGAGAGACAGAGAGAGACAGAGCATGAGTGGGGGAGAGGCGCACACACACACACACACACACACACACACACACACACACACACAGAATGTGAAGCAGACAGACTCCAGGCTCTGAGCTGGCAGCACAGGGCCTGACGCGGGGCTTTAACTCACAGACTGTGAGATCATGACCTGAGCCAAAGTGGCATACTCAACAGACTGAGCCACCCAGGCACCCATCTTTTTTATTTTTTTAAAGAGAGAGAGAGAGAGAGGACAGGGGAGAGGGGAAGAGGGAAACAGAGAGAATCCCAAGCAGGCTCCACACTCAGCATGGAACCTGGCTTGGGGCTGGATCCCAAGACTCTGGAATCATGACCTGAGCCAAAATCAAGAGTCAGTTGCTCAACCAACTGACCCAGTTGCTCCAGTTAGATATTATTTAGCAGTCTGAATTGCTTTCTGTTGTTTCCTTCATTTATTAATCGGGAGAAAGATCAACCCAATAATTATGGGCATTCCTGAAGTTTGGGAATAGTTTAGAAAGCTATCCTAAAGAAAGCTAACACAGATACGTGGGGATATATGTACCAATGTGCTTGTTGCAAGATTTTTAGATGGTTAAAAACTGGGGTCAGTCTAATTATCCATCATGATGGGAATTGTTAACTAAATTAGGATATCTCTGTATTATGAAATAGAAGGTGAGAGTTGGAAAGAATGTCCATGATACACTGTTTAGTGGAAAAGGCAAGTTATAGGACAATCTATAGAGTTGATCCCATTTTTATTTAAATATATATATTTATTTAAATGCTTATAGAGAAGTGTGATATTCACATATATTTTAAATTTTTTGAATTTAAAAAAGTGATATACACCACATATATTTTAAATTTTTTGAATCTCTAAAATTAAGTTTTTGGGAAAAGTTAATGTTGCTGTCGATTTAAACTAAACAAAAATGTCATATATTTTATTTAATGGAACGGAGAGCAGAGGTGCTATGCATCATGAATACCAAATGCAGCTAAAAATAACAACTATAGTTGAGTAAAACTGCAGACGATATTCTAAGAACAGATGAGGAAACATGATAGCAAATTCCTCTGTACTTTGCAAAGAGACCTGTGTGCTCTGTTGGAAAGTCTGGGTCTTCTGTTCAACCGCGGAATAAAATCCAAATAAGTTTCAATCCTCTTTTAGCGGGTTAGTGGTTAGGGAAGTAGTCAGAATTGGTCACATGAATAAAGCATAGTAACTATAAATGAATATTTCTATGATGATTACAATAGTACATGTAGAAAAAAAATCTTGAGAAGGATGTATTGTTGATTAAGAGCCTCAGAAACTTATTTTCCTGATAGAAGCAGGAAATCATGTTTTATTTACTTCCCTAAGAAATAAGAGATCGGACTAGATCTGTAAGAAGCCAGAGACCCTGGTAACAGTGTGTCTAGGGCTTCTTTAGTAGAAAAAGCACCCGACCAGGATTAGAAATCCCTGGATTCTGGTCCTATCTTTTTTACTAGCCATTTGAGTGACTTCAGAAAAGTTACTTCACTTCTCTGAGGCTCAGATTTTCTTCCTCTACTAAAAATAAATAAATAAAAAAGAAAAATAATGTATAGTATAAAATATTTAAGCAATATTTAAGTATATAAAGTAAAAATGTACTTTGTCTCACTTTTCAAGTGTACTCCATGGTGTAACCACTGTTAAAATTTGGTGTATATCATTACACAATTATCTGTAACACTAATATTATATATAATATGTATTATAGTACCTATATGTTTTTTTATAAAAATGGGATCTAACTCTATATATTGTCCTTTAACTTGTCTTTTCTACTAAAGAGTATAATGGACACTCTTTCCAACTGTAGCATTATATTTCATGGTACAGAGATATCCTAATTTATTTAACAATTCCCATTATGATGGACATTTAGACTGACCCCAATTTTTAACCATCTAAAAATCCTGCATGAAGCACGTTAGTGCATATTCCCCATGTATCTGTGACGAAGGAAACAAAGGCAAGAGAAATGTAGCTTACATGAAATTTTCTTACAGCTTGCAGATGGCTGATAGACACTTGAAACGTGTAGAGTGTGACCTTCCTCAAGCAACTCATGGCTGCCTTACTTCCTTAATGTTTTTGTTTCATTAAAGACCAAAAGTAATCTTATCTTAACAGCAGCTAGCCCTTCAAGGTACTGAAAGCCTTGCTTCCAAATTCCTTAGGGACTTAACGCTATCCCTAACCCCCACTAATTTAGAAGTATGTAATCAGTTACTCCTCACGAGCCCAGTGCAGCTCTTTCTGCCCATGAGTCCTGTCTGTGTGCTTTAGTAAAATCACCTTTTTGCACCAAAGATGATTCAAGAATTCTTTCTTCCCTGTTTGCTCAAGAACCCCATCGTATGTATTGGGTTTCTTTAGGATAGCTTTCTAAAAATGGAATTACTGAGGTGTATATATTTCAGATGTGTGTAGGTAGTACCAAACTGCTCTCCAAAAGCACATCCCTTGCTGTTTCCCCCAATAGACTGTAAGAAGGCTCTGCCTGCACACCTTTATCAACACTGACAGTCATAATCTTTTTATATTCTGCCAGTCTGATCAGTGACGCAATTTTATTGAAACTTTCTTAATCTACAACATAAAGAGTTGGAATTCATGATCTCTAAGGATAGTTAGGTTATAAAATGCTACATGTAGAACTAGATGAAAAACATAATTGCTTTGCCTAAAGACATACATGTGAGGCATCATAATGGATTCTTTTGGGCCCTTCCAGACTCATCTGCAAAACTATAATACACAACCTTGAGAGTTTCTGCTGAGAATTCCAGAGGGAGTGAGTGGGACACCCAATTAGAGTTAGCGGACACATCATCAGTTTCACCCGAAGGGAAGGAAGACCAATGTTGATAAACTAAAACTAAACTGAAAGGAAAAAACCATAGTAAAATGTGTGTGCTTACACACACACATACACACACACACACACACGCACACAAACAGAACAAAGGCTAAAATTATATAAACCTTCCTTTAGCATTGCCTGTAACAAAGGTAGGATGAAAAGTTCCGTATTTAAAATGTAGCATTTGGCAGGGACTCCGTAGCTATCCATAACAACTGTACTGATGAAATGATCTTGGTTAATTTCTTCGTTCTGACTAAATCTATCTAAATATGTAGACACTATGCTAATTCTAACACAACTTTCAGTTAGCCCTAGGGGGAAAGATTATGACAGAGCAGTGGGAAATCTACCAGGGGAAGGTTAGTTTGATTGACGTGGCCTTCTGGCTTTAGCAATCCAGTTGTTTCATTAAGAGTTACAGGGTCTTGGGGAGCCTGGGCGGCTTAGTCGGTTAAGCGTCCGACTTTCGCTTAGGTCATGATCTCGCGGTTCGTGGGTTCGTGCCCCGCGTCGGGCTCTGTGCTGACTGCCAGCTCAGAGCCTGGAGCCTGTTTCAGAGTCTGTGACTCCCTCTCTCTCTGACCCTCCCCTGCTCACACTGTCTCTCTCTCTCTCTCCTAGGAATAAATAAAACATTAAAAAAAATTAAAAAAAAAAAAAAGAGTTACAGGGTCTTTTCTGTAGCAATTTGGAAACCATCTCTTAGATTTAAGGCCCTAGTGAGTTGCCCCCAAGCTCCAAATGTAGGGAAAAGGTAATGTCTTATTTACCATTAGTTTTTTGTTTGCTGATTTCCTTTGTGGTAGCTCTTTTTATTTCATAAAATCCTTGTACAGTTTGAAATCTTTCAGCTTTTAAAATTCCAATCAATTATACTCCAAGAACAGAAGAAATACTTTCTGAATGGTATCTGTAGGGACATTTATTAAAATGTTAACATAACCCAGGACTGAACTATTGCTGTCACCTCCTGCTGGGCTCTGTAGCCAGCCTTCACCTCTGTGACCTGACCTCCACTGGAGGCCAGAATCCCCACCTACAACTTCCCTCCCTTACAGGAGATTTGGCTTAGAACATCTTCCATATCTGACCTTAATCTCTGGATCCCACCTCCTTTCTTGCCTTTTCCTTCTAGCACGCCCCACATTTCACTTAGATTGACAGTCCCCCAAACACCCTGCCTCATATCTGCGCTTTTTCATGGGCGGCCCCACTGCCCGGAATGACCTGTCCCCCAGCATGTCATCCCCTTGTTTGTTTCTATTCAACCTTTCAAGCCACAGCTCAATTGTCACCTTCTCTGAGAAAAGGAACGCTCCAGGGAAAGCTGACCCCTTGTGCCCTCAGTCTCTGGTATCGTGCCTGTTAAACGGAATGGCACAGGTTATTTTAAAAGGCTGCCTTCTGTACTAGACTCTGCTAATGCTTCCTTCTGGCTAAATACAGGCCCTGTGGATTGCTCACCTCTCCAGCACTTATCAAAGTAGGGGACATACTGTAGAGATGTACTGATGTTAATTGAATTGACTTGACTTGAATGACATAGTGGGGAATCAAACCTTACTTGGAAACTCATTTTATTGGTGATCTTGGCATAAGTTCCAACAAAGCATTGTCAAATAAGCTACACTCGCAAATGAAGCAAACTACTAATGATTCACATTTCTGGCACAATGATCCCAAGGTCTTTATTATTGGAAGGAGGTATGAGAAAGATTTCATTCTGTTATTTTCACAGTCTTCTTTGTACTTCCTGTACAATAGCATGGCTCCCTAAAGATTCTGAGATCTTCTGAAATGTTTGAAAGCACATTCAGTGAAAAACAAGACTAACAACATGTGTGAAGTACAATAGAACTCACTTTGCTAGAGTTCATTCAATTAATCTTTTCAAAGTATACCATCATCTTTCTGACCTTCAAAATGTTCAAATAATTTTGACCGACCAATTTTGGAGCTTTTCATGGAATACATTTGCCCTTTCCCTTTCTGACAATCCAAAATAATAACTGCCTTACATATAAATATATCACCCTTTAATCTAAGACCTTAAAATTCTTTAATGTCTACAGTCACACTAGGAGATTAAAGTTGTTATAATTACATTAACTTTTACAGAAAGGTCCTCTGAGACGCATTCTGAAAAATTCCCCAATTTCTTTATAAGTATATTAAACGAGTGAGTTCATTTCATTACTCCTTCTGTTATAGAAACCTGACTCTTCAAATGGAATGCCTTCTTCAAAGTATGTTCTTTGTTCTCAGGCTAAAGAAAAGCCTTACATAATCCCAAATGTGCATTGGTGTCTAAATAGTTATTAATATATTGTCCCTAATAAGCTATACAGAGTTATTCATGGAGAAAAACGGTGACTATATTTGTTAAGGGTAAAGATTAGAAGCTAATTTAAAATGGAAAATATCATGTAAAACTGATTGGTATGCATAGATAAATTAGAAAAGGATCTTTGATTATTTTTGTTTAAAACTATCAAAGTATAATTTTTAAAAGTTTATATTTAAAAATATATATTTGTATTCCCTGAATTTATATTTAATTATATATAACTGTACTTTCAAAAATCCACCATCCCACACAATAAAGTGATAACAGTCTGTTTATGGCTGTGGAATGTTGGATTGTTAACAGGCATCAGAATGGAATTAGTAAATTAATGGGTATGAACATATTTTGAGTTCCTGAGACATATTTCTTATTACTTCTAAAAGGGTGACACCTCTTTATGGTATCATTGGTAATGCATGAAAATATGAATTAAAATCTGCTTTTTCCAGGATAAACAGTTACTTTTTAAAAATTTTGCTAATTTAGTAGGTATGAGGTGCATTATTCTAATCTACATTTTTTTGCTTTCTAACAAAGTTGAATATTTTCCCATAAGTTTAATAGTTGGATATTATGTGTGTAAATCACTTGGTTATGTTTTTTGGCTGTTTATCTATTAAAACCTTAGTGTTTTATTCATTATTAAGAGATATGTGTTATATACCTATATAATATTATCCTTTTATCTTCTATATTTGTTATTTTTTACTCTGTTGCTTGTCTTTTAAGTTTGTTTATGCATTATTTAAAAAATATCTGGAACACCTGGGTGGCTAAGTTGGTTATGTGCCTGACTCTTGATTTCAATTCAGGTCATGATTTCACGGTTCATGAGACAGTGTTAGCGGTGGGGGGGGGGTTAGAGAGAGAAGGAGACACAGAATCTGCAACAGGCTCCAGGTTCTGAGCTAGCTGTCAGCACAGAGCCTGACGCAGGGCTCGAACCCACGAACCGGGAGATCATGACCTGAGCCGAAGTCAGTCGCTTTTAACTGACTGAGCCACCCAGGCACCCCTGTTTTGTTCGTTTCAAAAAAAGAATTCTCTTCCCTGTGGGTGTTTCATTTTAGGTGATTTCTATTGCTACGCTTTCAAGTTCACTAATCTTTTCTTCTGTGACATCTACTTTACCATTACTCGCAAGCAGTGTATTTTTTATCTTACACATCACAGTTTTCTTCTCTAGAAGCTCAGTGTGGGTCTTTTTTAAAACATTCTATGTCTCTATTAGCTTTTTGAACATATGGAATATAGTTACAATAATGTTTATTGTCTTTGCCTGCTAATTCTAAAGTCTGTGTTAGTTCTGGGTCTGTTTCAATAGACATTTCTTCATTATGTTTTGTAGTTTCTTCTTTTTTGCATGGGCCTCATGAGTTTTTATTGAATATGAGATATTGCGAAATTTACCTTGGTGGGTGCTGGATAGTTTTGTATTCCTTTAGATGTTCTTGAGTTTTGCTCTGGAATATAGCTTGATCACTTGATAGATCACAGTTCTATCTTCCATGACTTGATGCTGAGATGTGTTAGGTGACAGTGGAGCAGTGCTTATGTATAGTCTATTGCTTCAATTACTCCACTTCTAGGACCCGACCCAGTCATGAGGCTTTCATCTCACTGGTAGGGCTCTATTCCTGGCGCTATGTGAACGTGGGCACTGTTCACTCTAATCCCTTCAAATGGTTCTTTCCTCAGTTTTAGCAAGCCCTGACCAGTGCTCCAGGGGGACCCTCGCAGATCTCCAGAGCCCACTGTCTTCAAGGGTTTCTCTTCTTCAGTATTCTGTCTTACAAACTTTAGCTACCTTGTTCTCTCTGGACTCTTACCTCCATGTCTTCAGCTCAGAGAATCCACTCTGCTCTGCCTGGGTTTCCAGAAGGCTCTCCCAAGGCAACCATGGGGCTCCCCTCTTTTATTTCATGTCTCTCTGGGATCACTGAAAACTTAGTTATCAGATGGACAGGGTCTTACAAACTGTTACGTCATATATTTTGTCCATATTTTGGTTGTTTCCAGTGAGAGTGTTAATATGGTCCCAGATTATTGCATTCTATTCAGAACTATGATGTCTTTAGGTAGTTCAGAATCTATTCTTGTGTATGGATTGAGAGGAATTTCTATTTCAATTTTTTTTCTCCACCCAGATTACTTACCCCAATATCAGTTAGTGGATATTTTCTTCCCTGATTGTTTTTTTATTTTAAATAATCTTGACACCCAACATGGGGCTCAAACCCATGCCTAAGTTCAAGAGTCGCATGCTCTACTGACTAAGCCAGCCAGTCTCCTAATTCCTTGATTGTTTTTGAAATTTACCTTGTACTATATTAAATACTCACATATATTTCCGGTCTATTTCCGGATTAGCTCTTTGGCTTTGAGGATCCATCAGTCTATCTTTGCCCCAAAGCTATACTCTTTTACCTGTAGTTGCTTTCTGATGTATTTTTATTTCGTTTATTTTTTAAAATTTCTTTTAGTTTATTTATTTATTTTGAGAAAGAGAGTGAGCATGAGTGGGGAAGGGGCAAAGAACAAGAGAGAGAATTCCAAGCAGGCTCCACACTGTCAGCACAGAGCCCAACGTGGGCTCACAGTTTGTGAGATCATGACCTCAGCCAAAATCGAGAGTTGAGTTGCTTAACCGATTGAGCCACCCAGGTGCCCCAATTCTCATATATTTTTAATACCTAATAATGCTAATCTACCCTATTATAATTTTCCATGAAATTTCCCTCTGAGAATTATTTAAATAATTCTGTTATTCTGTTACACTTGTCCTTTTCTATCCATTTAGGAAACATTTTGTCAAATTTTAAAAACCATTCTGGGATTTTTCTCAAGACTAAACTAAGTATGTAAGTTAACGTGGAGATGATATATAGACATTTTATATAATATTTGTCTTCCTATCCAGGAGTATAATATAGCTGTCAATCTTCTACACTCATTCAAATCTTTTGTTTTAACTTTCCGTAAAGTTTTATTGTATCTTCACAAAGCTCTTATGTATTTTTCTCTCAACCACTGTGTGTGTGTTTTGCTTTTGGAAATTGGTCCTTATTTTGTAGGGTTGGCTTCTTATAATTACAGATAAAATGCTCCAGACATCAGATGTGTGTGTGTGCCTCTGTGTGTCTATGCTTGCACCAATGCAGTTTCTTATATTCCATACAATATCCAGCTGTTTCTAGAACTAAATCCTTGACTTGTCTAGGTATGTATATAATCACGTTACTGGGAAATGATGGCATTTTCATCTCGTTGTTTGCAATACTTAAATAACCCACATTAAACTAAACTGGTTTACTGGGTCTTGAAACTAGTTACAGCATGGAGTTATCCTACTAAAAATATTAGTCTGACTCCTAGATAGAACTAAAAATAAACCAAAATCTTCAGAGAAGTCTTTTTTAAGATTACCAAAGGGAGGCTTTCTGCTCCTCCCACATAGACAGACAGCCATGTCTTCTGATGCACTGCCAGCCACATCCCCAAGACACGATGGGGAAGCTGGGAGTAAATGGACTTGGCCATATTGGGCACCTGGTCATCAGGGCTGCTTTTAACTCTGGCAATGTGAATATTGTTGCCATCAATGACCCCTTCTGTGACCTCAACTACATGGTCTGCACGTTCCAGTACTATTCCACAATGCAAATTCAATGGCACAGTCAAGGCTGAAAACAAAAAACTGGTCATCCATGGAAAGCCCAACTTCACCTTCCAGGAGCAAGATCCTGCCAACATCAAATGGGGTAATGCTAGTGCTGAGTATGTTGTCAAGTCCACTGGGGTCTTCACCATCATGTAGGAGGCTGGGGCTCACTTGAAGGTGGCGGTAAGAAGGTTATCATCTCTGCTCCTTCTCCAGATGCCTCCCATGTTTGTGAGGGGCATGAGCCATGAGAAGTATGGCAACTCCCTCAAGACTGTCAGCCATGTCTCCTGCCCCAGGAACTGCTTGGCTCCTCTGACCAAGGTCATCCATGGAGGAACTCATGGCCACAGTCGAGGCCATCACTACCACCCAGAAGACTATGGGTGACCATTCTGGGGAAGGCGTAGCATAATGGCTGAGGTGTTGCCCAGAACATCATCCCTTTGTCTACTGGCTTTAGGCAAGGTCATCCCTGAGCTGAATAGGAAGTTCACTGGCATGGCCTTCTGTGTCCCCACCCCTCTGACGTGTCAGTGGTGGATCTGACCTGCCGCCTGGAAAAAGCTGACATATATGATGATATCAAGAAGGTGGTGAAGAGGGCATCAGAAGGCTCCGTCAAGGGCATCCGGAGCTACACAAGGACCAGGTTGCCTCCTGCAACCTCAACAATGACACTCACCTTCCACCTTTGACACTGGGGCTGGCATTAATCTCAATGACAACTTTGTGAAGCTCATTTCCTGGTATGACAATGAATTTGGTTATAGCAACCGTGTGGTGGACCGTGTGGTCCACATGGCTTCCAGCGAGTAAGACCCCCTGGACCACAGGCACCAGTGAGAGCAAGAGGAAGAGAGAAGCCTTCAGCTGCTGGAGATTCCTTGCCCCAACTCATTCCCCAACACACTGAGAATCTCCTGGCCTCTACCCAGTTTCCATCCCAGACTCTCTGAAGAAAGAGAGGGCCTCGGGGAGCCCCACCTTCTCAAGTATCATCAATAAAGTGTACCATACCAAGCCCACCGCTCCAAAAGGAGAATACCAAAGAGAGAATACAAACATAGCAATGATAAAACCTAAAAATTGTTTTTCTTTGTTTACTTCCTATCTAATATCATCTTAGACAGAGAGCTGCTCTTTTCAATTTATCTCCCAAACTCCTCTCTCTACCCTAAGTTCTTCAAATTAAGCCCACAGAGAGCTGAATCCTTCGCTTCCTCACCAACCACCTAAACTTTCCTGGGTGCTCTGATAACTCTTGTCATTATGTTTCTATTAATTTCCCCTTGCTGGCTTTCCCAGTTGTCAACCTCACCATGATCCTACTCAACACAAAAATCTCCCCAGCAGCAAATATGCAATGGAAATGAACTTAGAATGAGGTGGGGGTGGGGAGAAAGGGATTCAGGACATCCGCACCTACAATTCAGTGTATTTACTGAACAGATGACTGAATAATGCTTATTAGCTAAGAAAATCTAAGTGACTTTCTAAGAAAGTCCTGTGGCTTTCTAAGTGTTTAAAAACATTATTTTATTGCATTTAATATGTGGAAAATTCTATGAACCAATTTTTGTATAATTGTACACAATTTTTAAACTTAAAAAGTTTGAAAGCTGCTGTTTCACGTGTTCCTTGGGGATACTGATGAATGCTCTCCGGGAATCAGGAAAATGCTTTGGTGCCATCTGCTGGCTGCTGGAGATACACCAGGGACTTTCTGCAATTGATGTATTTATTTTTGATATATATATTATTGATATATATATTTTTTCCCCCAACTCCTAGCTCCCTACCACTGCATTTCAAAATAACCAGAAAAATAATTGTAATTTCTGGGGGATGGGACCACAAGTGCTCAAGTTCATAATAATGTAAATGACTTTGACTGGGACATAATAGGAAGAACCAATATTTAACGTCTCAGTTCATTTACCAAGTCACGTGTTTGTTGCCTGAAGTGTAGATTTCACATGCTGAATTTACACTGCTCATAAGATACATCTTGATTCATCTCTCATTAATAGATATATTTTCAAGTATCCCACCAATTGTGATATATGATGCAAATAATGTGCAAAATTTTTTTTGGAGTTCCTGAATAGTTTTCTTTTATTATAGTTAGAATATTTCTCAGTCATTCCAGTAACTATATTACTTTCATTCACTTATATTCTGCTATACATTTCTTGAATAAGAAAGAGATACAGACAGAAACAGCTTATACACATTTATGCTCATTCACTCATTTGTTCTGCCGAGAAATATTTACTGTCAACCACACCCCAGGCACGTTACATCCCAGCTCGGATCCAGTAGTAAGCACGAGAAACCCCCGTCTTCAATACTACCCTTGGACCAGGGTAAGGCCTGAATTCACATCGTGCATGAGTACATTTAAAAATTTGTTTAGAAAGGTGGGAGCCTGTTTCTCAAAGTCTGCCTTTTAGCTCCGCTGTTGCATAACCTGCACATCCAGTCTCTGGTTTTGTGTTTGAGGATCAAGGAAACAGGTCTCTTGTCCCATGCTTTCAAGTGAAAGCAAACCCTGTTTGAATGCTCCAGAGGCTTATGAGTTGTACTGCCCCTGGACACTGTGTCAGAGCACCAGCAAGATTTGTATGTGAAAGGGCTTTAGGTAAGAGAAAAGACAAATTGGTTAACTTGTCATGTTCTTCTTTTCAGATGGCATGAACATAAGAGATTTCTGCATGATGAAGTGTTCTTCCTAAGTAGTTCTAAACATGTACTTTCTTGTTTCCTTTTGTTTTCCAATTTATGGGCCTAGATGTACTCAGGAATTAGTGAAGGATTCTCAATAATTGGATAGAGTAGCTGAAAATTGTTTACAATATTAAGCAATTCATGTGACTTTTAATTTCAAAATAGGTAGATGTAGATGTAACATGAACGAAAGGTGTTACTGATTCTTTACACTGGCAACTAGATGGACATTGGATGACAAACTTGTGACTAATTTATTTTTTGTGAAAATATTTAATAGGGTAATAATATTTACCAAAAAAGAAAAAACTTCTGCTTTATTTTATTTGAAATTTTGTCATTAATTATAATCTGCTTTGCCTTCCTAAAAGAAAGACAACTGTTGAAAACCAGTGAAAAATAAAACGTATGGACTTTTGAATTTCCATTTTTATGAAAATATATTCAACTTTTGTGTACTTTGAATATAATTAAATTTTATTTTTTAATCTTTTTGATCATTTTTGTCAATAAAGCGCCACTGATGAAAATTTGGGTTAAACAACATAATTGGTAATTT
Source organism: Crocuta crocuta (assembly GCF_008692635.1). NCBI lineage: Eukaryota > Metazoa > Chordata > Mammalia > Carnivora > Hyaenidae > Crocuta > Crocuta crocuta. The sequence goes on along the minus strand of NW_027551579.1, from coordinate 1,507,376 downwards.
TGCTGAAATGAAAGCAAAATTTTATGGGATAAATATATAGGAAACATATTAGCTTTATCTGTCTTTATTACTCATCCAGAATTATCAGCCAATCAACGTTATACCCATACAGGTGCAATAATTAAATACTGTCATCTTTTATATTTTACTGTCTTTCATTCATATAAAAATGTTTTTATTTTATCATTATAAATGTTTACTTGTCAAAGTTGGCAACATAATGGCAGAGAAAGAGGAGCAAAAGTGTCTTAGGTTGACTTATAACTTTTAATTATTTAGGCTGACAGTAGACGAGTCTATTCGTACACTCACCCAGCCTCCACGATTTTAGGGGTGGTCTTCATGTTAGCCTATGTGACGACAGTATTCAAGTGAGAAGACGCAAGAAATAAGTAAGTGAACAAACGAGATAGATCCAGGTAATTATAAGTGCTGTGAAGACAATAGAAGCTTGGTGTATTCGAAGGACAGAAAGAAGCTCTTTCTGTGACTGGAATGGAGTCAATGTCAAGATCAGTCCTGTCTGGGATGACCTCCATATTGTCAAGAATTTTCAATCAGGTCTCTGCTTAAATGTTCCCTCCTCAGAAGTTCTTCGCCAACCATTCACACTGCCTTTTCTCTGTCGCCCCCTTCATGTGGCTTTTCAGTGGGGTCATTAGAGTCCTTCTCACATTCCTTGAAGCTTTTCTGATTTATCTATTTGCTTACTGATTGTCTGTGTCTTCCTGGTGGTATGCGGGTTCCATAAGCTGTCTTGTTCACTACTATATGCCTGGCTTGGCATAAGGGACACACAGAATGAATCAAAGTATCGGTACTATGCATTAAAAGGGGCGGGGTGAAGGAGGGAGAATACCCTTTAAAAAAATCAACTCATGGGGCATTTAATCCGATTAAGCACTGAAATCTCCCCTGATAGTTCAGTTTATAATGGCCAAAGGCCCTAGGTGGCTTGGTCAGGTAAGTGTCTGACTTTTGCTCAGGTCATGATCTCATGGTTTGTGGATTCAAGCCCCAAGTCAGACTCCATACTAACAGCTCAGAGCCTGGATCCTGCTTCAGATTCTGCATCTTCCTCTCCCTCTCTGCCCTTCCCCTGCTCACACTCTGTCTCTCTCTCTCTCTCTCTCAAAAATAAATAAACATTAAAAATTTTTACTTAAAAAAAAAACCTCACTCGTTCAGATCACTCTTGGAAATTGTGGGGTGGAGGGAGAGTCCTTGCCCTGAATAGTGATCGAAATGAGGAACAGAATTCATCACTCTGTCACAATGGCATCCCTCATCAGATGAAAGAACATATGGTTAAAATATCATCTCTGAAAACCATGTTTATCCTTGCATCAAGAAATATGTATCACTTACAGCTGAAATTATGGAGTTAATGGATTTAAAATAGCAAAAGCCATGAAAAGAATATATAGGGAGAAGCAGTGAAGAGCCACACATGCCGTACAAATGATATTTTAAATTCAAATAACAACTGAGAAAGTAAGTTTGCTCTGCTCCTCAACTGAATAATCAAACTGGGAGATGGGCATAGAATCGCAAAATCCAAGGAAGAGATCATCAGAAAACAATCGGGAATATATCCAAAGAATTCTTCTAAAATGGAGAAAAATATATAATTCAAAATCACGGTATATTTTAAAGTAAATGCTCTTTTACAAATATATTTTTTAATGAAACTTTGACTTGTTTTCTTACTTTCCTAGTTTACTTCCAAAGTAAAATTCAACATGGCACTGTATATCATTGGAATTGACATAGAAAGGTATAAAAGATTTCAGCATGGAGCAAACGAACCTAGCTAAGCCTAGCCTTTTTAGGTAGGGTAGAGAGGCCATAAAGGAGGAAGACTTTATGAATGTCCTCATTGGAGGAACCTTTTTGCCAGCTGCAAGCCCTCAGCCTGGACTTAACTCCCTCATCACCATGACACCTGAATCTTTCAAACTGAGGAGGCAATCTGATTTGACCAGTTTCTTTTTTTTTTTATTTTTTTTATTTCTAGGAGAGAGAGAGAGAGACAGCGTGAACAGGGGAGGGTCAGAGAGAGAGGGAGTCACAGACTGAAACAGGCTCCAGGCTCTGAGCTGGCAGTCAGCACAGAGGCCGACGCGGGGCTCGAACCCATGAACCGCGAGATCATGACCTAAGCGAAAGTCGGACGCTTAACCGACTAAGCCACCCAGGCGCCCCTGATTTGACCAGTTTCAATCCTTCATTTATCTATTAATCCAACGAAACCCAGTTAACTTACTTCTAATTCCTATTTTGCACGGAAGACCTAAATGAGAACTGTACTCATGACCTTTCACCTTTACATCCTCTGCCCCCTTTGTCTTCCTCAGAGCGCAATTCAAGTTTCTATTTGACTCTCTCCCCCAAATTGCAATTCTCATTGCCCAAATAAATGCCTGTTTGCTTAAATTCTCAGTGAATTCTTTCTTGGTAGACAAAGAGTTGGACCAAATACCTGTAGCACTTTTCCTTTTTAAAATTTTCATTTTGATAATACTTTTAAAAATATACTCAGAATTTTTTTTTTTCATGTGAAAAAGCAAATATGCTTTGTGGATAAATTGGTACTGGTTTTCATTTCTTACTACTTTAACTTCTCCCTAAGTTGATTGTTCTTGTCAAGGCAAAATTCCCTTTACACATTAGAACGAAAAAATTCCTTTGAGAGGTCTGCTTGGGTGGAAATAGATCCAGAACTTATTCTCCTGAGGCAATTAACACCACATAGTGATTATCGTAAAAGATTATTAACTATCTGTAGATGGGGGAGGGGGGGGGAGTTGTTCTGAATGCTGCTAAAGCAAAACAACAAAAGTCTGTGCTAATGGGGCACCTCCGTGCCTCAGCTGGTCAAGGGTCTGACTTTGGCTCCAATCACGATCCAGAAAAGGTATAGGATATCCAATCATCCCCACCGCCTGGGTAGCTTCTTGGACCACTTCACTCCGTTTTGTGGCACCCACCACCTGCTTTGGAAACAGATGGTCGTATATCCATATTCAGCAACTTTAACCTATAATGATGGCAAGACCAGTGGTTGCCAGCGGCAGGGAGTAGGAGTGGGCATCACAGCAGAGAGGTTTTTTTTCAAATGGGGAGAGAGTTACATCTTCATTTGTTACAACTCACAGAACTGTTGAACTGAGTTGGGTAATTTGGTTTGTATAGTGTATCTCAATAAGGTTAACTTTAAAATAAAAATTAAAAAAGTATGGATTTTCCAGGAATGCAAAGTGGTCGGTGACACGATGGTCCCCAAGATCCAAGGTTGTGGCAACCACCATTTATAGACCGGCTCGCGTCATTCGATCAGCAGCTCACCGCGTGAAATTCTCAGCCTTTCCCCACATTATAGAGAAGGTAACAAACTTATGAAATAATTCGGCGGAGCTCTGGGGCGCTGGCACCGGGATTTGAGCCCACTCAACGTGACTTCATAGCTCACATTTTTAACCGCCGGCTAATCTATCTGCTGGTACATAGTGAAAGCTGGGTAAGTGGAATGAATGGTTCCAGCTACTGATCCTTAACGCTCACAAAAGGCTAAGCTCTAGACTGAAACCTTCAGGCACAAAGCAGGGCGCGGACGGGCAGCTCCAGCAAAGGAGCCGGACCGAAACCAGGGCCAGAGCCTGAAATCTGGCACGGCGAAGGGGCGGGGCTTCGACACAGGGAGGCGGAGTCATCATATCGCATTTCTGACAAGCTTGTACCTCTTCTCTTGCCGTAGTGCCTGAAACAGGAAGTTCCCCTGAAGCATGCTTTGAATTTCCGGGCAAGAGCTGGCAGTTTAGGTAGCATGCGGGAACTGCTGTGAAGACTGGTCGCTCTGGACTTGCGTCCCGAATTCGAAATCTCGGTGAGCAGGAGCTGTAGGAGTGTAGACGGTATGGCAAGGGAGGGTGAGGTGTCCGCAGGTTTTCGAGTCTCGCGGAGTCGGGGCAGAAGCCACGGTGTGGCCCCGGGAACTTGAGTTAACGCTGTTGCTATGGCGTGTGTACCTTGGGGTGCGTGAGTCCCGGAGCAGCCGGCTGTGTATCTTCACGGTTCTGAGTGCGAGGAAAGTTACTTGTATGCGAGGCATTAGAGGCTCGTGGTTCATCCACCTGTAGTTTTCTGGAGACTCCTCACAGTGTTTTTGTTCTTTAGCCTGTGTTTTTAGAAATCCGCCTGCGTGGAAGATGACGTCCTTAGCCCAGCAGCTCCAGCGCGTCGCGCTCCCTCAAAGTGACCGCAGCCTGTTATCGAGAGATGAAGTTGCTTCTTTGTTATTTGACCCCAAGGAAGCGGCCTCCATCGACAGGGACACCGCTTTTGCCATTGGTGAGCTACCCGTTAATTCAGAAAAGCTCTTTGATGCACCTGTTTTGAGGATGTTGCTGTATTGTTTTCTCTTCTGACTCTGTCGTCTTTAACAGTTTCTAGTTTGTGGATTTGCGTAATTCAGAGAAAGAGGATAACAAATAACTGTGTTCTTGATGCTTGAAACGTGGCAGCATCTGAATTTCACAGATGAAACAAGATTGGGGAGGTTAACTAATGTGTGGTGTGAAAGAACAGTCAAAAAAAAAAAAAAAAGGGGCCGGAGGCTTGGCTGGGGTAGAGGAGGAGTCTTCCCCATTCCTGTGGGGACTGGCCTGGTTATTTAAGGATTTTTTTTTCTTTCTTTTAAGAATGGCACCTGCCAGGCAGAACTTTCTGTTCTAGCTGGGGAGATAAGATTTATTTTTTATGTTGAAAACTAAAAATCTGTGTTTGGAACTATTACAGATTATGTGACATTTTTGGGGGTAAGTTAAAACTGTAAAAGAGGAGTGAGATGAGTTTGCTTGCAAAGAACTGTTAAACTGTCCACGGGGCACCTGAGTGGCTCAGTCCGTTAAGCTTCTGACTTCAGCTCAGGTCATGATTTCGTGGTTCGTGGGTTCGAGCCCCGCTTTGGGCTCTGTGCTGACAGCCAGCTCAGAGCCTGGAGCCTGCTTCAGATTCTGTGTTTCTCTCTCTGCACTGCCCCCTCTCATGCTCTGTCTCTCAAAAATAAACATAAAATAAATGACAAATAAATGAAAATAATCTGTCCTTTTCCTAGGATGCACTGGCCTGGAAGAGCTGCTTGGGATTGATCCTTCCTTTGAGCAGTTTGAAGCACCGTTGTTCAGCCAGCTAGCAAAAACACTGGAGCGCAGCGTTCAGACCAAAGCAGTGAACAAAGAGCTAGATGAAAACATTTCGTTATTCCTTATTCACTTGTCCCCTTACTTCCTGCTTAAGCCAGCACAGAAGTGTCTGGAGTGGTTGATTCACAGGTAGGAAATGAAATCACAGAAAGAACTATGGGCTAACAGCTTGGATCTTTTTAAAAACTTAAGTAATGAGAACACTTAAGCCAATTTAAAGCTAAGAAGTTAGCTCTTTGAAGAGATTAACATGATGTCTGTTAGGAGAGATAAGCATGCCATTCTGTTAAACTCTTTTTTGTTGATAGAAGTACAGCTGCTGGAGATCTTGAGTTAATAGACCAACTTAGTTCCAAGGAGCTCACATCACTTTGCCATTACAAATCATTACTGCCGGGGTGCCTGGGTGGCTTAGTCGGTTAAGTGTCCGACTTTCGCTTAGGTCATGATCTCACGGTTCGTGGGTTCGAGCCCCGCGTCGGGCTCTGTGCTGACTGCCGGCTCAGAGCCTGGAGCCTGTTTCAGTCTGTGACTCCCTCTCTCTCTGACCCTCCCCTGCTCGCGCTGTCTCTCTCTCTCTCTCCTAGAAATAAATAAAAAAAAAAAAGTTTAAAAAAAAAAAAACAACAAATCATTACTGCCTATTGGGGCCAAAGGGTATTATTAAACTTTCTTGCCAAAATAGCAAATCCAGTGCTTTGGGAAGAAGCAAATAGTATTCTCCAAAATGTCATCACTTAAGAAAAACAATAACAGCTCATGTATATTGAGCACTTATGTACCTGGTTCTGTGGTAAGCACTTGGCGTACGCTGTCTCTGTGTTCACAGCATTCCTATAGAAAGATCTGTGTGATTTCCCCATCGTACAGTTTACAGGATCGAGGCATAGAGGGGTTAACTTACCTGAGTAGTTAACACCTACACAGCTAGTAATCTGAGATACAAGACTGTTTCCAAGGTTTGACCTTCCAAACCTTTTCCAAGGTTTGACTCTTTGGACATTGTCTCATAAGAATACTCAGCTTATTTCCTTACTCATTTGGCATCATATCACAGCTTACACAGTTTTGTTTATTTTGCCGTGTATTATATGTTTTAAAAGTAGAACGAGCTTTGTCTCCTTAATTGGAGACATGGGGCTAAAGTGACTTCCCTTCTGGAAGCATGTGAGTCATTGAGAAAACAGAAGCTTAACCTGGGGCTTCTGATAATCAGAAAATTAGAGTCATCAGACAAAGTCTGTAATGTTTCCCTTTTTCTTCTAGCATTTAATTCCTTCCCCTGGACCTCATAGATGATTAGCATAAGGAGTACTTTTTAAAAATTATTCATGTAATTTGTTAAGTAAACATTAGAGTCAATACAAGGTTAAGTAGGCTGCCCTTGGTTATTGTTTTGAAATAATGGTGTATGCAAAGTTTGAGGCTGCTGTGCTGCCTGAAGTAGTTGAGGAAAGCTTGGTGAAGAAAGCATGTTGGCGAGTAAGTTTGGCGTGTAAATAGACATAAGAGGAATCAGTTCGCTGGAGGATTAGGAAAAGCATCCTGAATGCAGACGCATTTGAGCTAGGTCTTCAAGGCTGGAAAGGATTTAGTGTATCTGGTGTGATTAATGTGCCTGTCCTTACTACAGTAGAGGGGCCCATACAAAGTTGTGTGAAGTTTAGGGACGAATTATAAAAAGTTGTAATCTGACTTTTTCTAATTCAGAGAAAGTAATGTGATTTTAGTCTTCTGGTTTTAGAGTTCTGATAAGCTGAGGAAGCTGAACTTTAGAGCATGGAGAGGAGCCAAGCGTTGCTGCCTAGTTGACCAGTTGGTTTTCGGTTGGTTTGACCACAGTGGTCCCACAATTATGTTAATTTAATAATAGGGGTTTTTTTTCTTTTTTAAGTTGAGAGAAAGTGAATGGGATATAGATTTTGATATTGAATATTAAATACTGCGTAAGAGTTGACAGAACTCTGCCGAGGAGTACATTAATGCAAAATAGAGGTTTATCATTTAGTGTTCTTTGTCTTATAGTTATGTACTTGTTTTTGTTGATATTTATTCTGAGCAGTTCTAGCCCATTGATAGAGAATCCGGACCTGGAAGGAAATAAATGCTTGGGGGTTTAGTATCATTTTGAATTGTTTGCTTTTCTCCCCACAGGTTCCATATCCATCTTTATAATCAAGATAGCCTCATTGCTTGTGTTCTACCATACCACGAGACCAGAATATTTGTGCGAGTTATACAGCTTCTGAAAATTAATAATCCAAAGCACAAATGGTTTTGGTTGTCACCAGTTAAGGTATGATTATTGAATGACCTGTATCTATAATCATTACAGATCTTGATTAAGGGATACAATTTAGAAAAAATATTAAGCCCTCACTGCTGCTAAAGGTAGTCCAGTATTACCTCCATCACTTTTATTTCCTAATTTCTAGTTGAAATTGGCATTTATTTAGCAGCTGACATTAGGCTAGGCAGTTGACCTTCTATTAACTAGTTTTACAGATGAGCACAGGCTAAGAGAATTACTTGCCCAAGTTCAAATAAATATAAAGTGGCAGTTAGGGTTTGAATTTAGGTCTGATTTTAAAATGTATTATCTTTCCACTACACTGCTGACATTTTAGATCTTGGAACTGTATTGCTTTAAAAAAAATTGGAGGTCAAGAAAAGCAGATAAGTACTTTAAAAAATTAAAAGGATAGGGATGACATGAAGGACTTAAGGAAATTATTGAAGTTTAAAAAAAAAAAAAAAGGATACTGGGATTTAATCTGTAGATGAATGAGAGGGTGATAGTTGACTTCCAGAAAGAGTTTGGTAAGGATCAGTTAGCGTGGTTTTGTAATAAAACAATTGACTTGCCGTTTTCACTTTGTTTGCAACATGTAGTAGAAGAAAGTACATTTATGTTAACAGGAATTTTACTGATTATTGAGTATGGCAATTCAGGCTAGGAGGAGGACAGACGAGGCAAAAGTAGACTGAGACTGAGACCTTGAAAAGAGGTAATTTGATGTGTGAGGATAGTGGGATCCGTGATCAGAAGTAGTAAAAAGAAAGGAATGGGCATTTTTAATTGGAAATACGGCCCAAGAGTCTGGATGGAAAGCACTTGAACTGGTAAGTATTCCAGATGAGAAAGACAACCTATAATAAAGCTTACCAAACTACTCTCTCTGCTAATATAACATCTAGGTCATTTTTTCCCCTACTCTGCACACAGACGCCAGTGCTCTCTAGGCACATTTGTTTCAGGTATGCAACTCCACTCACCTATTAACATTCACTTAAGATTCTCCTGTCTTTTATTCAGTGTTTATTGAGCACCCAGTACATGCCATGCATGATGCTAAGTGGTGGAAATAGCAGTATAAGTTTTCTGGGTTCCTACTCTGTTTCTATTAGTAGTGTTATTGTAAAGCAAAGACAACCATAACACGTTGGCTCAAAAACCCAATCTAACTAGTAGAGTTCCTAAGAATCTAGAGAATCCACATTTAGACAAATAGATATATGAAAATGCAACACATAATAAGTAGGCAATATTCACTGAGTACTTCTACCCCCATTGCTGACCTCTTTTGGATTTCTAGAGTTTGCACAATTTTATATGTTAATTTCCTATCTACCACCAGCTATATGGAGAGGCTGTATTTTGTATTTATGAACTGCATCAGTACAAAGTTGTTACTGTGGTAGGTACTTCAAAAAAATGGTCAGTTGATCAATATCTTTAAAAAGTCTTGGTTCTTTCTATAACAGCAACATGGAGTGCCCTTAGCTAGGGGAACGTTGATTACCCACTGCTACAAAGATCTTGGATTCATGGATTTCATTTGTAGTCTGGTGACAAAATCTGTGAAGGTGAGTGGTATCTGGTTTCCTGACTCTGATTGCATTAAGATGACTTGTTTTGAATGAAGAAAACCTGTCTGATAACTGTGTGCTTTGAAGAAGTTCCTTTTGTTAAGTGGCCTCCTCTTCTGGAGCATGAGCAGTTTGAATCAGTCTTTGATCACAAAGGTGTTTTCCTACAAAAATATATTGTTCTTTTTCTTGTCAAATCCTATTTACAGTGACTGTTTCTAATTTTTTTAAAAAAAATGTTTTATTTATGTCTGAGAGAGAGCAAGCGTGAGCAGGGGAGGGTCAGAGAGAGGGAGACACAGAATCGGAAGCAGGCTCCAGGCTCCGAGCCAGCTGCCAGCACAGAGCCTGACATGGGGCTGGAACCCATGGGCCATGAGATCATAACCTGAGCCGAAGTCGGACCTCCAACCGACTGAGTCACCCAGGCGCCTCTTACAGTGACTGTTTAAACTGAGAAATGATCAGAAGTGAGGAGGATTGTTCATCCTTGTCATATTTAATTGAACGATTGCATTCGTCTATTTAATGTTGCATATGGTAAAAATAAAAAGGTCAGTCTGAAGTAGTTGAGGGGAGCTATAAATATTTTTGTGCGTTTATCTAACTGGCCTTCCATTTTCACCTTGCTTTGTATTTTTTGTTCTAGGTTTTTGCTGAGTATCCTGGAAGTTCAGCTCAGTTGAGAGTGCTCTTAACTTTTTATGCTTCTACCATCGTGTCTGCTCTAGTGACTGCCGAGGGGGTATTGGATAATATAGTTGCCAAGCTATTTCCATATATCCAAAAGGTTGGTCCTGCTCATGTGTAAAATAGATTAACTTGTACTTGAAGGAATTTCCTGGCTTTATAAAAATTTCACTTAGACATAAATATTTTTAAGTTGACAACTTAAATGGTTGGCAAGATTTAATTTTTAGGTTAAAAGTATGACTTTTTTGTCTTAAAAACTTGCAAAGAGTAGGATCTTATTTAGGGCTCCTTAAGAATAAATTGTGGGCTGTTTGGCCCTGCCACTACCTTTCAAATTTGTTTTCTTAACAGTCATGTGACTCACTGGAAGCAGAGTGGATTAGAAAATCTCATCAAGGCACATGCTCTCATCATTCTTTTCTTTTTTTAAAATTTTTTAACTTTTTTTTTCCTTTCAATCTTGAGAGACAAAGCATGGGCATGGGAGGGGCAGAGCAAGGGGGAGACATAGAATCTGAAGGAGGCTCCAGACTGAGCTGTTGGCACAGAGCCCATCGTGGGGCTCAAACTCATAAACTGCGAGATCATGCCCTGAGCTGAAGTCGAGGCTTAACCAGCTGAGCCACCCAGGCGCCCCTCTTATCATTCTTTTTACAGCGACTTCCACTTCTCAGTGTTTCTTCTTCCCGAGTGCCTTGTTGCAACCACCCTCCCAGATTCCCCATGGAAGTACTGCTTTCACTTCCTGCTGGTATCCCAGAATTGTCTTTTTATCAGACACTGTCTTGTATCTGAAGCCTCATTTCCACTGGTGGGTGTTTGCCTAGAAAAGAAGAGCCTTTTGGCTCCTGTTAGCATATGTAGTGAATGTTTGATTTAGATCTCAGATCCCTCCTCTCATCCAAGAGACATAACCTCATCTCTGCTCAGGAAAAGAGGCGAACTTCCAGGGAGTGGTTGACTTTTCAGTATGTTAGGTAGTATTGATCTCCAGTTGATGGCATTTTTAATTTGTCAAGGTAAAGTAGCATTTTAAGTAGAATTAAATGATAGAGTTTATTGTTTTTCCTTGTATCTTAAAAAATATTTAGGGGTTGAAATCGTCTTTACCAGATTACAGAGCTGCAACATACATGATAATCTGTCAGATTTCTGTGAAAGTGACCATGGAAGACACCTTCGTTAATTCGTTGGCTTCACAGATCATCAAAACATTGACCAAAATTCCTTCTTTGATCAAGGATGGATTAGGTTGCTTGATAGTGCTCATGCAGAGACAGAAGCCAGAGAGCCTTGGGAAAAAGTATGTATGACTAAATTGGGGAATAATAGTAATTAGAGGAGAATAAAAGTATTTTGAATAATTCTTTTAAAAGATAAATTTTTAAAGAAATTTTTTCTTTTCAGAGATAAATTTTATACTTTTTTTAATTGCCGTATATTAGCTGACTTTTGAAGTTAACATTTTATGTATTTCTTCGAAGGCCATTTCCTCATTTGTGTAACGTTCCTGATCTTATTACAATACTTCATGGGATTTCTGAAATCTATGACATCAGTCCTCTTCTGCGTTACATGCTTCCCCATCTGGTTGTCTCCATCGTTAATCATGTTACAGGTTTGTGGTTTTATATTTTGTGTCCAGAAACTTCGTGTCTAAGATTGAATTCTCTCAAAATAGAACCACACTCCTGTTAATATCTTAAAGGTATTTCAAGTTTCTGCTATCTAATTGTTTTGTGTAGGGTTTTTTTTTTTTCAATGTGAAAAACATTTGAGGTGGGGAGTAGGTTGGTTGAAGGAGATACTTGTTATTGGATATGCTCAGAATTGTGATGTGTCTTCTTAATGTGTGTTCTTTTTTAATGTTTATTTATTTTGAGCCCAAGAGTGTGTCTACAAGTAGGGGGTCAGACCGAGGGAGAGAGAGAATCCCAAGCAGGCTCCATACTGTCAGCGCAGAGCCTGACACAGAGCTCAGTCCCATAAACCATGAGATTGTGATGTGAGCTGATACCAAGAGTCAGATGCTTAACGGACTTAGCCACCCAGGCACCTCTAAAGTGTGTCCTTAAACAGTCTCTACATGAAAAAGACTATGGAATTAGTTTAAAGTGATTAACATATATTACCAAGTAAAACTTTTCCCTTTTCTCATTTAAATATTTAATGAACTTCAGTGACTCATGTACAACAGATACTCGCCAAAAAAAGTTTTTCTCCTTTGAGTCACTGAACATAAAAAGACGGAGAAAATCTCATACATAAAAACCCAAAAATTTAAAAAGCCATAAAGTAATTAAAAATGATTACTTCCATTATATGCTTCTTATCTTTCAATAAATACAGAAAGACAAGAAGAAACGTTTGGTTCTAATTACCACTTAGACTAAGAAAAACATACTAAGGAAGATCTCTCTAAAGTATGTCAGTTTATTGGAAAGTAAGGTTTGCCTTGCTGGATGTTGATTTAAATATGTGTTTCAGAAATATGACTAGCATGAATACTAGTATATTTTTCCTGTTCTGGTGACGATGTGGTCCCAATCTTTGAAGGCAGGACTGCCATGCGATTGGTAAGATATGTGCAGTAAGTGTGGAATAGAAGATGAGGACTCAGGGCAGCAAGGCACATCAACATACAGGTTGACAGCCTGCTTTCAGAGCTAGTTTATTGAGCTCTAGGCTTGGGTCACAGCTTCAACCACTTTTAATATGACCTGGAACGACTATTTTTTGGACCTCTGTTTTGTTAATAAGATAAGCATGAAAAACTTGTTTTTAAAAATGTAGAGAATTTCAGGTAAAGTAGAAGTGAAGGTAATATATACAAAAATGTAAAAAGTATAAATGGCTGAATAGGTGAACTACACTTTTATAAACAGGTAAAAAGCTGGATACCAGTATATATGGTTTAAAGTTATTCCTATAGAAAAGTTTTCTGCTATAAATAAATTTAATAACTTAAGTACAAAAAAAATTGTCCCCATCAATTTTAATGTATGTTCTATACTAAGGAGAAGAAACTGAAGGGATGGATGGGCAAATCTACAGGAGACAGTTAGAAGCTATACTTACAAATATATCACTGAAGAACAACTTAGACCATTTGCTGGCTAGGTAAGCTGTTATTTCTGACGTGCTTTTGATTTGTATTTTTGTAGCTTAGTATACTTCTTAGAATTGACTAGCAGTTTTCTAGTATCTTTTTATGATGCACTCCTATTTTTGTCCTTGTCATTTCATTAATTATAAGTACTTAGTGCAATAATTATGGCAATAGAAGGAAAAAGTAATTTGTCTTTAGTGCTTAAATGTGATCACAGAAAGTTAATAGTTAAGCTGTGTTTGGGTTATAGCTAAATGGAGCTAGTGGTTGTTTCGAGTTCCCTGTTAATAAGTGCATCAAAATGCCTGAAACAGTGCATCACATTTGGCATTTAGTAAGTATCAAGTAGAAACTTAATATTGAGGGTTGATGTGAAGTGAAAATTCTTTTCTGTAAAGGTAGTCTGTGTCCCATTTTCTTCTTTGACTTAAAGGGCAACTCGATACAGTGAAAAGAATGTAGGCATTGCAGTCAGACACGGGCTTGAATCCTTCCTCTCATTGCCAGCAAAGTAGAGTAGTAAGTTCTGAAGGTCAGACTGCCTGCATCTGGTTCTGCTGTTGTGTAACATTGGCCTGGCTGCTGCTGTGTCGTTCGCGCCCCTCGCTCACAGAATTGGCTTGTGGATTAAATGAGAGTAGACGTGGGAAGTGCTGTTGAGAGTGCGGGCCCCCGGAGTCCATCTGGCTTCAGAACCTGTTCTGTTGATGGCGCAGGAGGGCTCGCTCAGCGTTGGCTGCAGTGGCTCTCCTCCCATGATCGCAGGCAGATGAGAGTTCTCAGCCCTAGCTTATGTGTATGTAAAGTAAGAATGACTGGTACCTCATGGAAGCATGGCAAGGTATTTCTGAAGCATCTAGAACATAATGGGTGCTCAGTAAACAGCAGCACTCATGTCTGCTGATACTTGTTTTGTTTTGCAGCCTTCTTTTTGAAGAATATATTTCATATAGCTCACGAGAAGAAATCGATCCTGATAAAGTATCTCTGCTTAATGAACAGTTTCTTCCACTTGTCAGACTTTTAGAAAGCAAGTAAGTTGTGTGCTTGTGCCCTTCTTTAATGTGTGCATGTTGTTTTATAAAAGAAGATTCACAGGTTCATATTGTAACATAGGGAATGATTTATAAAGAGGCTCTTCTTTTTTTTCCCCCTTTAGGAAGACCCATATGGGATTTAAGTGTATTTGACCTGTCTATATAGGAAATAGGGGCCATTTGGGGACTGTAGAGAGTATAATTTTTATATACAGAGACGTTACTTTTGGAATACTCTTAGGGTTTTATTTATATTTTTTTATGCACGTATGGTGCGTGTGGTCAGTAACTTCATTAAGAATAACTCTTTAATTTCTTCCCAGATATCCCAAAACATTAGATGTTGTATTAGAGGAACGCCTAAAAGAAATTACCGATCTAAAAAAACAAGAGCTTTTTCATCAATTTATCTCTCTCTCTACAAGTGGAGGAAAGTACCAGGTAAGTTTTTCTTCAGAGGAATTACTACAATTATGGGTATATTTGTGTGGTTATTTTAGGAGCTCTGGAGATAAATTGACTAGTTCACTCCTTTCTTTGCAAAGTTTGAGGGACAGGTGAGATTTAGTAGTTTCCCTAGTTCCCTGGAGGGAGGCTGTGAGGCCTCAATTCAGTTATGCATTGAATTATTGGAGAAAGGTGTGACAGCTTAAATAACTAAATGTGATGCTTATTTCAGGAAAAGTGTTGTTTGGAAGTATTACTAGCAATCACCAAAAGGGGGCTCTACTTAAGTTTCTAGCGTGTCCTTATTTTTCTCCTATATGTGCACTTTGCAGTGCAGTACCCACTAGCCACGTGAGGCTATTTAAGACACTGGTGAGAAAAAGGGAGGTGGATTTTAATTTCATGATCATATTAGAACTTCATAAATTTCCTTTTAATTCACCCTAGATCTTTCTACTCGAAGTTAGACATTTAAGCAGTTTTTATAATTAGCCTTGAAAATAAATGTTGTGAGGAGAAATGTGATTGTTTTGGTTTCTCTTTCATAATTAGACCTTCATCTTTAATATTTCATTTCCAAATATGAGGGTGATAGATTTCCTTCTTTTTAAAAAAAAATTTTTTTTTTTTTAACATTTATTCATTTTTGAGAGAGACAGCGTGAGCAGGGGAGGGGCAGAGAGAGAGGGAGACACAGAATCAGAAGCAGGCTCCAGGCTCTGAGCTGTGAGCACAGAGCCCAGTGCAGGGCTTGAACCCTCTGATCATGACCTGAGCTGAAATTGGATGCCCAACCATGCCCAACTGACTGTGCCACCCAGGCGTCCTCTTTTTTTTTTTTTTTTTTAATCGATTTCCTTCTTAGTCTGATTACATAAGTGAAGTAAGTTGTCATTAATTTGGTAGTTGATAGTCCTTGTTTTATCATTTAGATGAATTGCTTTCTGTGTTCAGTGACCAACTTTTTATTTCATATTTTCATTTAGGTGCTAATGTACTGATGTATTTCAGGTGCTTCTCAGTTTGAAGTCAGATCCATATAATGAATACAAAGTTACTTTATAGAATTGCTTCGCTAAATAAACCTACACATAGACACAAGTGTGCTCAAAATCACAACATTTAGGATGCATATGTTTTTCATCTGTTGTACCCCGTACTACATTCTAGAGACAAAGACTTTAATTCTTGGGTTCTGGAATTAGATGGTTGTTATCAAATATGTTGGACATTTTGGGACAGTTTTCTCTGGTTTTTATGCTTGATCAGATGCTTAGATTTAATGGTGAAATCATTTGGTGATTGTGATGAATTCTGTAGTTTTTAGCAGATTCTGATACGTCCTTGATGCTCAGTCTGAATCATCCACTTGCTCCTGTGAGACTTCTGGCCATTAATCATCTGAAAAATATCATGAAGACATCAGAGGTTTGTGTCAGATAGCTTCATTTCTGGTATTTCTATCCTGAAGATGAGCAGTTTAATTCTAGAATAAGAAATTGAAGTTACCAAATACAATTGATACTGTGTAATTACAGACGTAAGGTGAATAATGCAGAGAGTGCATTGGACCATACGTGCCAGTAGCCACCATTTACTAGAGCCACCATGCTTTATTAACCGCTATATTCATATTTCCATGTTGCAGATTACTACTTAGTTCAGTGTTTTTCAAACTACAATTTCTAGATAATTTGTGAACCTCTGTAAATGATCTAAGAATGTTGTAGTTTTGAAATTTGACTTTGGTATTCTTAAGTGCAACATGAGCATATTTGGGGACGTCAGAATGACATCTTTTGGTACACTGTTCTGTGATTTCAGTACCTGAAGTTATATTTGTGTTTTCACATTTTGGTGGTTGTGAATAGTAAGTATGAAGGCTAACTTAATTTGTAAATAATGTCTTTATACCAAAATGGTATTTTACCAAGACTTTGCAGTAATTCAAGTGGAGTGGTATTTTCTGAACTTCAGCCATTTAAACAATACTGTCATAGTGTTTGCTGTATGAGCTTATCACTAATACTGTGTTCTTCAAATTTTTCTCTGGCTTTCAAATGAACTTATTTTTTTTTTTTTTACATAGTCATCAAATCATGGGTTCGAAGAGTTAACTGGTATAGACCTTTAGTGTAGTTACTATAATTAAAATGAGAGTGTTCACCTGTGTGATAATCTACAGTATTCTCTTGTATTTACTACTATTGCATATTTGGAACATTTCTGGAAGAGAAGTGGTCCTAGAGTAAAGCGTCCTCGTGGCACACAGTAGTATAAACGTGCTGAACTTGAACTTGTGTCATGGTAGCTAGAGCCAGATTCATAGCACAGATAGAATTTAATTTCAGAATGTAATCATAATTACCATAGTAAATTCATTCCAATATGAGTTATTGTGGTTTTGCAGGGTTTTGTAATATTGGACTTAAAAATTTGGTTTGTATTTATAATATTTTTGGCTTTATATTTTTGAGTTACTTCATTTTAAAACGATATATGAATAATAATAGCAACATTAGGATCTAGGAGAATTTTTTTTTTTAATTTTTGAGAGGGGTGGGGGAGGGGCAGAGAGAGGGAGACACAGAATCTGAAGTAGGCTCCAGGCTATCAGCCCAGAGCCCAATGTGGGGCTCAGACTCCTAAACTGTGAGATCATGATCTGAGCCGAAGTTGGACGCTTTAACTGACCAAGCCACATAGGCACCCCAAGAATGTTTCTTTAAAAGTGGTTGATGTAATACTCAAATTTGTAATCTGTAGCTTTGATTCATTTCTGATCTGGCATAAGTTGTGTTTCACAAGCTATAGGTTTGTGTTACTGATTTGCTGGATAATTAAGCCATAGAATACTGGTCTTTGTTGTGATAGGAAGATCCCAGTGTCTAGAAGGAAAAAAGGATTCCTGGAAGCTCCTGTTATATCTGAGGGTGTTCTCATCCTCCTTTTACTCCCTTCCTTCTTGGTCCCCTTCTGGATTTGGTTAGTGTTTAAGTAAAGGGCACTGGATGCATTCACCCTTTAGATTTATGTATTGTTACTGTCTTCAGATGGGGATATTTCACTACTTGTTAGCTCTTTAGAAAATTCTGGTGACATTTACTATGTGAAAGTTGGACTTCAGTTTGTATTTTAGTTTTATCTCCCAACAGAGCGCCTTAATTGTTTTTTGTAGCGTTATTTAGTTATATTTTTTCACCACCCACGGGTAAGAATATATTTAGGTTGATTTGTAGTCTTGTCTTTCTGTTACTTTGATTATGTGCTTTATTTTCTTTTGTTATGTAAAAAAAAAAAGAATCTCGTTTTGGCAGACTGGCTTTTCAGTGCATGTTCTTATCCTTGTAAAAATCTTGATAATAATAACTAACTTTTAACAGTGTTTACTACTTGAAAGTCCTTGTTCTAAGCACTGATGTGTATTTAATCTTGTAGCAGTCCTCTGGGGTTGATACTATTACTAGCTCTGTTCTGTGGGTGAGAGTAGTGAGACCTGGAAAGGTTAAAGCACCCACACAGGGTCACATAGCGGGTAGGTGGGTAGTGCCAGGACTTAAACCTAGGTGTTCTGGTTCTGTGGTCTTTGCGCTCCCAATATCCAGGCTCTTATTTACAAGATGAACTTCTTAATGCAGAAGTTAAATTTGGATTATACATATTCTATCATATATTCTAGGAACTGGAAAAAAGTTTGTACCAAGTGATTACTCCTCTAAAAAGGCCCTTTATGCTTGTTGGGATGAGCAATGGGTGTTGTATGTAAGCCATTTTGACAATAAATTATATTTAAAAAAAAAATAAAAAGACCCTTTAGAGATTATCTAGCTCAGTGCAGGTATGTTTAGTGTTTGAATTTGCGTGTAGATCAGAGCCTGCATTTCTTACTGCTAATCTGGAATGCTTTTCACAAAACCAAGCTTCCTCTCTAGGGTAAAATCTTAGGTTTGAGCAGCAACTAAATTTTTCTTTTCTTGTTTAGGAGAGTGTCGACAAGTCTTTCATAAAAGAAGCTGTTTTAACCCGATTAGGTGATGATAGTATAGATGTTGTTTTATCGGCTATCAATGCTTTTGAGGTGAGTGAGTTTGTTGAAATACACAATTTGTTAATATTTTCCTCTCGTGAATCTCTTCTCTAGGCTGGAATATATTTGGAAATTATTCCTTCATTGGAAATATGTTCTCTTGAGAGCACAGACTTAAGCCTGGTTAAGGAGCACTTATGGGGTAACTCAGACTGCACAACTTTGTGTTATAGGGAAGTTCTTCAAAAGGGAAAAGTGCTTTTGTGAATTGTTATCAATAGTAAATACCTTGGGATCGTGGAAAATTGGCTCATGAATGCCACTTTTGAGAAATAGCTCTCATAAAGCCTTGAAATTGTGCAAGGACTATTGGGAGATACATTCTTTACAATTACTATTTTTTTTTTAAGTTTATTTAACAAGTACCGTATGTATTTGAAGCAAGTGAAAATTTACTTACAGCCATTTTTTTCCCCCGTTAGATTTTTAAACAACACTTTACTTCAGAAGTGACTGTTTCAAATCTTCTGAATCTCTTTCGAAGAGCAGAACTTTCAAAAAATAGGGGATGGTATGTATTCATTTCTCTTCATACTGTTTTGAATTGACACAATTCTTACACCTGTTTGATTTTTTTTTTTTTCCTTTACGTTTTTGCATTTTCTAATTTAGTTATATGACCCTTTGGTCATGGTAGTAGAATGAATCGTAATTCTTGCATTATAAAAAGAATTAAGATTTGTGTGGGTTTAATATACTGTTCTCTTTGAAATTTTTTCTTCATAAACTGGAGAAAGTCTATAATGTGTGACATAATACTGCAATCTAGGAAGTAGGGTAGGAGGGAGTTGAAGTTTTTATTTAAAAAATTTTTTTTTAATATTTATTTTTGAGAGAGTGTGAGCGAGGGAAGGGTAGAGATAGAGCGAGACACAGAATCTGAAGCAGGCTCCAGGCTCTGAGCGGTCAGCACAGAGCCCTATGCAGGGCTTGAACTCAAGAACCACAAGATCATGACCTGAGCTGAAATGGATGCTTAACTGACTGAGCCACCCAAGTGCTCAGTTGTAGTGTTCTACTTTATATAATTCTATTTGACTATTTTTTCCGAAGATAGGATATTACTTTATAATGAAACGTGAATATGAAAATAAGCTCAGAGGCACATGGTTACCTTCTGTACTATTTGAGCTCTAGTTGTTTCATTTTTGGCATCTAAGCTTTGGGCATGGAAACATGACTAAGTTCCTTCGAGGAAGAGAACATGTCTTGCAGGTTTTTGTTTTGTATCCATCATAATTTAGTTCTTTAGCACATAGTGTGTGTTCAGATTTTTAACTTCGGAGCCTGATTTTTAACGGAGTTGAGGTATATAGTGTGACATGTGTTTTATGTTACAGTTACCCTAATGGTTTCTCAAAAAAAAAAGATTTGACAGAGTTAGCAGTTCAAAATTGCTCTCCCAGATAACTCACTTATTGGCATGGATTTTAAGTGATTGTGTTGGTGTGTCTGAATAATGTGTTTGTTGAGACCAGGATAATGTCAGTTGAGCAGGGACAATGTAATGATTTGGGACTGAATTTAAGTCTCTAGTGGGTTTCTTAGCCAAATCTGTTTGTGTCTTAGGTACAAAGTACTTGAGGTTGCAGCAGACATACTAATTAAGGAAGAGATACTCGGTGAAAATAATCACTTGTCAAATCAGGTGGTGGTACATCTGCTGCCATTCATGATTATCATCAATGATGATATGGAATCTGCAGAGATGAAAATCGCTATATATTTATCAAAATCAGGGATTTGCTCCCTGCACCCTATATTAAGAGGCTGGAAGGAAGGTAAGAAATTCAGTTGCCTTTTAGAAAAAGCACTTTAAATACTTAAAAAAAAAAACACAAAAAAACACAACTAAATGTTGGCTGTAACTGTTATTTGAAATCATGTTTGCTGTGTTCTGTGTCAGCTAGATTTTTTTAAGATCAAAAACCTACAATCCTTGAGCAACATAGGTTTGAACTACACAGATTCACTTAAATGTGGGTATTTTCCAGTACAGTACTCTGCATTTTCTCTTCCCTGGAATTACTTAAATAGTACTTTTTTCTCTCTAGCTTTAGAGAGACTTTGTAAGACTACAGTATGGAATACTTATACAAAATCTGTGTTAATCAACTGCTTGTTATTAGTAAGACTTCGGGTTAACTTTGGGCTATTAATAATTAGGTTTTTGAGGAATCAAAACTTAAATGCAGATTTTCAGCAGCGTTGGGAAGGGACGTTGGTGCCCCTTTCCAGGTACAGTGTATTTCCACGTACAGTGGTCAGCTGGACGATGGAGAGGAAGCTGACCCACACATAGGTTCAGAATTGGACAAAAGGAAAAATACAGAGGAAACCTTCATAGGAAAATTATAAAACTTCTGCCTAAATTTCCTACTCTGTAGAATTCCTTAGGTGATGTTGGTGATATAAAGGCCCTCTGTGTTCATTTTTTTTTTTTTTTAACAGCTCTTGAAAATGTGATTAAAAGCACAGAGTCAGGACAACTAATTGGTGTAGCAAATCAGAAGATGATTGCATTATTGGCTGACAATATACGTTCAGGGGATCCTCCTTCAATGTTAAAGATGGTAGGTTTGCTGTCGAAGAACACCCCCTGGATTTCTCAATGTTTGCTTCACTAGATTTTTTTAAATAACCATGTTCATTTTTGACAGCTTTGTTTCACTCTACACATGTGAGGTGTTGTTTAGTATATTCTGCAGATTGAAATCTTTTACATTTTACATAGATTATTGTGGTTTTACATTGAACTAATAAGAATAATGTGTACCTTTTTGCCTTCCTGTTTCCTTTTATTTAAAATACAAAGTCATGTTTTTTGTTAAAATAGCAAAGTATCTAAAAGGATAGATACTTCTTTTTTTTTTTTCTCTAGTAAATAAAGCTTTGTCAGGGTATTAGGTGTATAATTTTAAAGCATTTATCTAGTTGCCAGGTACAATTATTTATGTTCATAATTCTGAAATTTTTCATTTTATAAATTATGTAGAAGTCAGTGCTTACTACTTTTCAAAGGCTTTGTATTTGTCATCTCACCTTAAATATAATCCCCAGATAGGTCCGAGGTAGAGAAAATTGTTTTATGCAAACTAAGAGCTACCAGTAATGGAGAGTGTTTATTTTTCTAGGTAGAGGATTTAATAAGCATCGGGGAGAAGGAGTCCTTCAGCTTGAAGCAGAAAGTGACTTCTCATGTGGTCACAGCTGTGCTTGTTTCTTGCTGTTCATCTTTAAAAGAAACTCACTTTCCATTTGCAATAAGAGTCTTCAGTTTGTTGCAGAAAAAAATAAAAAAGCTTGAAGGTGTCATTACTGCAGTGGTAAGTAGTGCAAAGTCTCTGGAAAATTGAGTAAAGTGGCATTCTGGCTTTTCAGCAAAACTGGAAATTGGGGGGTTGAGATGCTCAATCTTTGGGATACTCGGGGTGAAGTGTGAAGCGGCCTTGGGTAGCAGTTGATAGTGAATTAGAAAAGTTAATTATATAATTTCAGGGTCCTGATGTGCTGTACCTAATGGTTGACTCTCCCCTTTATTATCTTTATTTGGTAGTTATCTGAGTTACACTTAACTACCCTTCATGATGAAGAATTCACTAGATATGTTAGTGATTGAACAAAATACAACTTCGTTCTTTTGTTTCCTAAGAATTGATCTTTCGTATTTTAATAATACATGAGATTTGGATCTCACCAGCTTATTCTTTGATGGTATCAGCTAAGAAACATGTTTCAAGTGTTTATATTTTTACCTAGTACCATATCTTGAGGTCATAAGATTATTTCTTTTAATACATGCCCCTTTAGTAGTATTTAGTTTTTATTTGTCCTCCATCATTCAGAGGGCTCTTCATTTTAGGATTTGCTGAATGAGTCAGCATCTGTTTTACATTTACATATGCCCTCAGGATTTTGTGAGTTCTGGTCATGGTCATTGTTAACCTAAAATCGTGTAAATTTGAAAAGAGCAAATCTTGATATTTTAAAAAAGTAGCCCAGATAAGCCCTTCTTGATTTCTCTCTTTGTTGTCTTTCATGGAATGTGGTAACCTGAACGGTGTTTGCCCTTGGTGTTAAAAGTGTGAACAGTTTGAGTGTTGTCTATACACACACGCATGCAGATAAGATGTTTTATATTTACTACCCTTTCTGGGACTCATGAGCCTCTTTCCAGCTGTAGCCGTGTATTGAGCCAGTGAAACCCCGCCAGAGAGACCTTTTCATGTCAGTCTGGCTCTTTCCTTCCAGGTTATGCTGTGTGCTTTCCTGTACAGAGTCTCGTCATTTTCCTTCATTTTTTTCTCCTGCTGCTTTTAGTATCTGCAGTGTCATTTCTAAATACCCTCACATTTCACTGCTTCTTTAGAATTATCTGCAAATTTGGAGGTTGTACTGCGCACCTTCTTCAGAATAGCTATAAAAGTGGGACATGAGTAAGGTCCCGTTAAGGGTCTCTTGGAAATCCAGCTCCTTTCTGTGTGGAAAGGTGTCACTTGGTAAACACATTGATATGAATAACGTTTGTTTTTACATTTGTGTGTTGAGGAAATACAGATGACCCGAANATAAGTTTTTTTTTTTTTTTTTTTTTTTTTTTTTGGTAAATAGTGATGGTTGAACAACTCTACAAATTTGATTAAAGCTTTTAATTCTCTCATGTAAATGCAGAGAGAGAAAACTGTGCATATTACCCAGTCCTACACATCCATTGCAGTTCTCCTGTGTATAATCCATGTTCAGAACCCCTTATTTGTGTTGTCTTTGTTTCCTTTACCATTTCAGGAAATCCCCTCAGAATGGCATTTTGAGCTGATGACGGACAGAGTGATACCCGTGCAGCTGTGGGCACATTACATAGAGCAGCTCCGCACCGCCCAGAATATTGCTGTGGAGGATTCGGTTTTACTCACATTTTCACTGAAAAATTTTGTTCATGCACTAAAGGCCCCTAAATCTTTTCCCAAAGGTACAACAGAGTATGACTTTTGAATGTGATACTCTAGAAACAGAACTGTTGTCTTGAGTGAAAAGTTCCCACCAATGTGTCCACGAAGTTTCTGTACCATCTCTTTTTCTCTCCATGTCTATGTAGACGATGTGTGGTGGGATCCTGAACAGCTGCAGGAAGACAGCAGAGCCTATCTGCGCTTGCTCATTGGACTCTTTGAGATGATTCTCGCTGGTGCTGATGCCACTCATTTTAGGGTCCTGATGAAACTTTTCATAAAGGTACGAAGCTCGTCCTTTTCAGGCATACTCTTCCCTCTAAGAAGATATTGCAGGGTATTTTAGTTATGACTGTTTTAATGAAAATGAAAATAATGTGTGCTAATTACAGTGAAGAGCATGTGCTAATAAACACAGACCCCCTGAAGTAGTGCAGTCATCCTGACACCCATCAGTAAGTTAGACAGGGACTGACTTTGCTGCAGGCCTGTTAGTGTGTGAGGCCTGTTAGTGTATTTCCTAATCACAACAGCCCAGTCTGGTTGGTTGGTTAGTGCCATTACCAGGGAGAAAGTGGTTGTTCAGAGGGGTGATTTAGCATATGCTACCCAGCTTAAAAATGTCAGTGACCTCCAGTGGCCAAGGTCTTTGTTCTTGTCCTCCTCGTCCCTCTGTAGCATTTGACACAGTTGGTGATGCTGACTCCATCTTGAAGTACTTTCTTAATGAGGCTTTGCCAGCATCACTCAGCTTGGTTTTCTGCTTAGCTTTCTCTCATTTTGTTGTTGTTGAGTGTGTTCAAATGTAGAGTTATAGTGAGTCCTTTGAATTCATTTGCATCCTTCTCATTGGTTAAGTATGGAAAATTTTAAGTCCTGAGACAAAGCAGCAGAACACTGCAACGAAGTGTTTGTTTTCTGTAATTACACACTAGTGAAAAGAGGATTGGGAACCAGCCTAATATGAGTAAAAAGTAAACCCTCCCTGTCGTTGATTTGTTCAATTTAGGTGCATCTAGAAGATGTTCTTCAGTTCTTCAAGTTCTTTTCTGTCTTATGGACGTATGGGTCTAGCCTTTCAAATCCACTTAACTGCAGTGTGAAAACAGTGCTGCAGACCCAGGCTCTTTATATCGGGTATGCGATGCTCTCTTCTCAGAAGGCACAGAATAAACATCAGCTGGCATCTGTCTCTTCTCCAGGTATCGTGAGTAGCCTGTTATGTTCTGTCAGGACCAGCTTTAATGCTTTCTCTCTCTGTGGTTTGTGTAGGTTGTAGTTTGGAGAATTTCTTTTTAATTTGTTTGTAAATATAGTACTCAGGGGCACCTGGGTGGCTCTGTCAGTTGAGCATCCGACCTCAGCGAGGTCATGATCTCGTCTGTGAGTTCGAGCCCTGCCTGCATTGGGCTCTGGGCTAACAGTTCAGAGCCTGGAGCCTGCTTCAGGTCTGTCCTCTCTGTCTGCCCCTCTCCCGCTCATGCTCTGTCTTCCAAAAACTAAAAAGAAAAAGAAAAAAGTGCTCACTCACATGTGCATGCACTCTCACTCTCATGTTCTCCACATGTATGTGTAATTTATGTAGATGTGTATAAACTATTATATATAAACTATATAATTTGCGTATGCATATGTGAACTATATATGTGTATGTACTACTTTTAATCACCAAAACAAACAATAAAAATGGCAGATGATTAGTCATAGGTTGTTAATATCCCACTGTTCATCTTCTGAGTTTCAGCAGTTAACAGCATTATCTGGGGAAATCAGACCATTTAAAACACTTTGATTATTCAACTACTTATAAAAGGGTCTCCACTCTGACAACCTTGGATTTGTCTCTTCTATCAGGTATAAGACATTTTCAGGTTGGGGACTCACTAATAAAACACTTACATTAAAGTTATATTTTTTGATTAAGAGAAATTTGCAAATTTTGCAAAAGATGCAGAATATCCTGAAGTTGATGAAAAACCGGTATTTACAAGCTATTGACAGATGAAAGAATCTGACAGGATTAGACTTTGTAGCGATTAAAGATGAGAGAATTGATGAGGAGGATGGATACGATTGATTCCAAACCAGAAGGATTTTAATGTCCAAGGAACAAGAGTAACTCTTGGGAAATTTGAGGATGTTCTTGATTTTTTTTTTTATTCTAAAATCACTCTTTGTAAATGTTCTGTGAAAGCAAAATGAATGATTATATGCTTTTCCCAGAACAGCTTCTCAGCGTTTCTCTTTCGTTAGCTTTGTGAAAGAGCACATAATTAATAATTGTAATCAAGATTTCATTAAATACAAGGTAAAATGTGTACTTAAATTTCAAGTTTACTTCTACAATAAAATCCCATGAATTATTTTATTACTACTTACTGTAACATTGCAGTCCCTGATTTTAGGTGAATTAATTTAAGAAGGCTTTTTCAGGTTTGTTTTTTTCCTTTGGATGAAAAAGACTCACTGTACATTTTTTAAAACTTTAATCCTTTAATATTTTCAAAGTATTGTTCTGTATTAATACTTAGTAAACACAGAAATTTATTTATTTACAAATGTCTGCAGACTATTCCATTGCATGGACATAGCCTGATTTATTTAAATGGTTATTTTCTGTTAAAGGTATGTATATTTTGTTTAGAGGTCATAACTACTTTGATTTTCTAATTAAGTATGAAATGTCTATTATCCTTTGGTATCAAAGGCAGCGTCCTGAGGGATAGATGTCTCTTTGTCTATAAATAGCAGGACCAAAAGACTTCACTTTTCCCCAGGATCACTGTAGAATAGGCTGCCTGCCTGCCCCTCTGCATTGTCCTGTCCGCTCCCTTCTTCCTGAAGAACTTTTGAACTTATGCTGCTTAGAAATGTCACAGGAGTTCACAGAAAACAGGACAGATGCACCATATTCCCCTGGGAAGCTCCAGGCCTGCACAATGGAGTCCTGGAGGGCCAGCGTGGAAGGTCACTTAGTGCCCTGGCCTCCAGGCCCCCACTTCCAGGGCACAGGGAGCTTCTGTCCACACTGGTCTGTGAGGACTCTGGGAAGTGTTGGCTGGTATTTGTTTTAATCTGTTTAGTAAAAATGTGACACTATTCAAAAGGAAAAGATACTGCAATATTAAAATAGTACAGTATTTTTGAATTTTTGTTAGTGGCTTAGGAAGCTAACCACCGTTTATTACTTTGTGGAGATCTGTGTTCCAGCTCCGTTTTGAATATAGCAAGTTTTACTAAATGAATAGACATTTAACATCATTTGTAAGATGTCGACTGCCTTTGGTTTTTTAATACCTGATCAGTATAGTAAATGTATTCATAAGTTTAAAACATGAGCTCAGTGTTTCTTTTAATCTTTGTGTAAAATATCCTATTTTAAATCTAAATAAAATGGGAAAATGAAGTCACGTAGATTTTTAAATGGAAGAACATTCCTAAAAGCTAATAGTTTAAAAAGGTAGCTTTTGCTTACCATGAGTTCTAGTACTTAATTTGAAGGTGGTAACTATAGTACTTAGTACTTTGATTTGTTTTTGCATTTGGATATTTCTGGAAGCTCTATACAGGGAATTTTAGCAAATAGTAACTTAGCCTGAAGATGCCCTTTGTGGGAATTGAAATTTCCAGCGGTTCGTTGCTGGCTTTATTTTATAAATCAGCCTTATAGAGACTAGGAAAGATTGCCAGCCTTTTTATGATCTTCTCAGGAAAGTTGGAAAGCTTGTTGAGCTCTTTCTTAGCCTTCCAGAAGTGGAATATATGGAATGGATCATTAGTAGCAAAATAAAAGTCGTCACAGTTTGCCCCAGTAGATAGCATGGAATAAGGCTTAAATAACAATTACTGTGGGAGGAATTTAGGAGAAATAGCTTCAAAAAACTTCACTCCAGTTTATGTTACAGATGCATTCTACCAGGTCTTTGAAGCAGGTTTTTCAGTGCTGTTGGACTGAGCAGGGCGTAGAACGAAGGAGAGCTGCCAGATTCTTTGTCTAAAATGAATATAACACTTACAGAAACAAGACAACAGGCCAAGTTGCTTTGAATCATGCAAAATGCATTATTTTTAAATAAAATATTTGCAAACGGAGTCCAGAACATTTCTAAAACAGCATTTACCCAAGTAAAGTTCATTCCACTAATATAAAATTGGTTCAAAATAAAGAACTCTTAATTGGCCATATCAGTGTTAACAGATTATCGTTTTCCAAAGAATTTAAAAGGCATTCAGTAAAAATCAGTAATTCTAATTTTGTGGCAGCAAAATAGAAGTAATGAGAAAAATACTCCAAACAAAAGCTAGCATCTTCACTGCAGACTTGGGAAAACCAAAGCATTCCTGTTGAATCCATCACTATTACTGGACACGGCGCTACAAGTAGTTGTTGGCAGAAGGAGCTGTTTGAGACACCAGTGGAATGTAGGAGTGATGAAGCTGTGGGATTCTTAGGTGCGTTAGTAAGTAGGGCATCTGGGGCTAGTTGTTTGAAGACATGTAAAAAGTTTGACTCTATCCTTATTTCCTTAGACAAAAATTTCACATGAGCTAAAGGTTTCACATTAAAAAAGAACAACATAGCTCTAGTGTTAGGAAAAAAACACGGAATACATGTGGTCTCTCTAAATATCTAAAGTATAGATTCAGACACTTGAACAACTCAGAGCAGGGAGGGCCTCTCTGAGCATCATACAAAATTAGAAGAAAAATGGGGCTGAAACTTATACATTATAAAAAATTACAGGGACGCCTGGGTGGCTCAGATGATCAGGTGTCTGTCTCTTGATTTTGGCTCAGGTCATGATCTCATGGTTTGTGGGATCAAGTCCCATGTCAGGCTCTCCAGTGCTTGGAATTTTCTGTCTCCCTCTCCCTCTGCTCCCCCCATTTGCATATGTGTTCTCTCCCCCCGTCTCAAAAGAAGTAAACTTAAAAAAAATTATACAATTAAGGACAAAGCATTTGCAAAGCTTGGTGCACAGTAAGTTTCCTCTGCATACTTAGCAGGATGTACGTACAGAGATGCTTGTTGTAGCAGATTCAGTGCTGAAAAGCTAGAAGCGCGTGGGCGCGCGCACGCACACATGTGGAAAACCCTTCCAAATAAACTTGAGATGTGATTGTTCTTGAACAGTGTGTACATGTACACCCTGTGCTCTGCTCTCGTGTGTGTTTTCAAAAGGGTAAGCTAGCATGTACCTAACAGTTTCTAGAATGGTAAACATAATGAAACAGTTAATGGTCTTGAGAGAGAATTTCAGGAAGACTTCAACACATACCCTTTGGTACTATTTCAATTTTGTACTGTTTCAGTGTTTTAAATTGCTACTGAAATGTTTTTCCCTTTGGTTTTAGTGGTGACATCGCTCCTCATTAACCTGGGCAGCCCCATAAAGGAAGTACGGAGGGCCTCCATTCTTTGTCTCCAGGCCCTCAGTGGAGTGGTGTCTCACTTCCATCTGGTAATAGATCATTTGGTTCCTAAAACAGAAGAGATCACCTCAGATGGCACCTATGTTGCTCAGGTAAACTCCTCCGCACAGAAGGTTGAACATGTGCACACCTGTGTGGGCGTACGGACAGTTTCCTCTTGCCTTGACATTTCCTTTTATAGGGTTTTTGATCGACTTAAGTCACTGAATTTAGAAACTGATGGTGACATCTGCAGATCTTTCTCCTCCCGTTTTTTAGAAGCTAGGAGTACAGTGTCATTCATTTCTGCCCTTTCTTTGGCT
This sequence comes from Crocuta crocuta, assembly GCF_008692635.1. Taxonomy (NCBI): domain Eukaryota; kingdom Metazoa; phylum Chordata; class Mammalia; order Carnivora; family Hyaenidae; genus Crocuta; species Crocuta crocuta. The sequence goes on along the minus strand of NW_027551579.1, from coordinate 1,478,245 downwards.
AAAAAGACCAGTGTTTGGCTTTTTATCGTAAGCTGAGAGGTATTGGTACCCTTTCCAGGGGAAATGAAAAATGATAAGCAGTATCACATCATTTGGGAAAGAATCTACCATAATTAATACATTTAGCTTTTGTAGTTCCTTAACTTTTTTTCATCCCAGTTTTCTTTCTGGTGCCCTAGGATTTGGCTACTTTATTTGAAGAATTGCAGAGAGAAAAGAAACTGAAATCTCATCAGAAGTTATCGGAAACTTTGAAAAACCTACTTATTTGTGTATATAATTCCCCATCTTATATTGCAAAGGATTTGATGAAAGTACTTCAGGAAGTCAGCAGTGAGGTATGTGCAACTCAGGCGTCTTGTGGTTCCATGTGATGTTACAGAGCACTATTGTAGCTTCTCATCGTGTCTGAGGAAAACGTGTCCATGAGTTCACTGGATGCACTCAGAAGTGAAAATTCTCCTAATGCGGGAGGGGAAAGTATTGTAAGTGTAGAAAAAGATACAGAATGCTAAAAAAGCAAATATTGGTGTTTCTTTTCCTTTTTAAAATTGTGTGCTATCCCTACCTAATCGTTTACTTGCTTCTAAGTGAATTTAAAAAAAACACATGGGGGGAAACACTGGAGAGGCACTGCTGAAAAAATTGTTGGTTCGTGTCTTTTCTTCAGGTGAAAATCTTCCCCAAGGCAATAGTTTTGGACATAAGTCTGTGAAAGTTCCAAAATCATTTGTTCAGTTTTGAAATATAGGTGGCTGAGCATTTTTCTCGGGGGGAAGGTCCATAGCTTTCATGATGTTAAGGAAGCGTGTGATCTAGAGAAGAGGTTGTGAAGCTCCTGTCCCTGTGATGGCCGTGCTGGCCAGCACCGGAGAGGCTCTTCTTCCTAGGCTTCCAAAAGCGCCTACGTGCGTCGCCAGTCTGGGACTGACTACAGCTTGGAGAACTGAAACGGGATAAAGCGGTATGAAAACCACAGGATCAGATTTTCGTGGTGGGAGCAAACAGATGGCATTTATCGGCTCTGTGTTGTCCTGGTGTAGTTTAAACTAGGAATTGGTGGTGTGCCTGGCTTCTGATTTCAGCCCAGGTCATGATCTCATCAGTTCGTGAGTTTAACCCCCGCATCAAACTCTGCCCTGAATCACCTGCTTGCTTGTGAGTCTCTGTCTCTTCCTCTCTGCCCTTCCTCTGCTCGCCCGCTGGGAGTCTCTTTCAAAATAAACATTAAAAAAATATTAAGTAAGTTAGGAATTGACAATTTTGTTCTGCAGAAGAGCACATAGTAACTATTTTAGGTACTATAGGCTACATGGTCTTTCTTGCAGGTACTTACTAGCTTGGCCATTGTATTGTGAAACCCATGGCCACTTACATAAACAAATGAGCATGGCTGTGTTTCAGTAAATAAAAGTTACAAAAACATGGTCCTCTGGATTTGGCCCACAGGCCATAATTTGCTGGCATTTTGGTTTAGTTATTAAAGACTTCACATATATAATATGAATTAATACCAACTTGGAAGCTCTGTTGGGGAAAATATGCAGTGTTTTAAAGAAAGCTAAAATTTCTTCTTGTGGCCCAAAACTTTAGTTTGTATTTCCTGTTTTCAGAAAATCCTGGGACACTAATGAATTACTCACCTCTGAAGGGTTTAGGGCTTTTTTTTTTTTTTTGTAATGTTTATTATTTATTTAAATTTATTTTGAGAGAGACCATGTGAGCATGGTAGGGTCAGAGAGAAAAGGGAAGAGTGGATCCAAAGCAGCTTCATTGCTGACCGCACAGAGCCCGACATGTGACCCGAACCCACAAACCTGTGAGATCATGACCTGAGCTGAAGTCAGATGCTTAACAACTGAGCCACCCAGGTACCCCTATATATTTTTGTGAGAGAGACAGAGCATGAGTAGGGCAGGGGCAGAGAAAGAGATACAGAATCCGAAGCAGGTTCCAGACTCCAAACTATCAGCCCAGAGCCCAATGCGGGCTCGAACTCATGAACTATGAGATCATGGCCTGAGCTGAAGCCAGACACTTAACTGAGTATCTAGGGGCGCCACCCAGGCGCCCCTAGAGCTTTTGGCCATTGCAGACTGAACGGTCAGAGGAGACTTCAGTGATTGATTGGATTAAATGCCGTTTGTCATGTCTAAGAGATCATCTTTCTTGGGGCTTTTTGCTCCATGCTGAGCTCCCAGTCTTGGAACATCATATCTTTGGATGTCTTTGTAAAGCAAGGAAAACTATACATCACTATAGATAACTGTTAACTTTTGAATTGCCCGAACTTTAGATGGTGCTTTCTCAGCTGTTGCCTCTGGCTGAACAACTGTTAGAAAAGATCCAGAAGGAGCCGACAGCTGTCCTGAAAGATGAGGCCATTATTTTGCAACTCCTTCTGGGAAAATATAATGAATATTCAGCATCCCTTTTACATAAGGACCCGAAGAGTCTAGATATATTTATAAAAGCCGTGCATACAACAAGGGAACTTAGCATAGGAATGCCAACCATTCAGATTACAGCCCTTGAAAAGGTCAGTGACTTTTTTCAGAAACTAAAATATGTTCAAGCTTTTAAATTTTGTAATGTTTTACTTGGAGAAGCTAAAGTGGACATGTTTTAAAAGGAATATGATATACTTGACCTGTTTTTGCAAAATTGAGTGATGTACACACGTGTCAAAAAAAACCTGCATTTTAGCTGATGGGAAACGATTTTATCTTGTAAGAGAATGGCTTAAAGGTCATTTTTGGAATTCATGTTTGTTCATGGAGCTCACTTGCCTTTTTTCTATTCCCTCTAGATTACAAAGCCATTTTTTGCAGCTATAGCAGATGAAAAAGTTCAGCAGAAGCTTTTGCATATGTTGTTTGATTTATTGGTAAACTGTAAAAATTCACATTGTGCTCAGACCATTAACAGTGTTTTTAAAGGGGTAAGTTGCAAACTTCCTATAACTTGTTCATTAATGTTTGTGCTCTCCAAGGGACACCATGTTTAACCGTTTTCTGATTTGCAGTGCATTTAGGAAATCTGATATTAGCATCAACAAGAGTCCTGGACAAGTAGCTCATAGAAAAGTGCAAATTCATCATGATTTTTATTGTGTGAAATATTTATAGTGTTAAGCAGGTAGAGTATGTTAGGTTGGATATTACTCGTATTAAATGGGATCTACCTGTTTGATGCAAGGATGTTCAGCTGGGTATAGGTTATACTGGTTATACTTAAAATAGTTTAATGACGTATATATGAGATTGAGAATCTACTCATTGGTTTATGTGTACTATCAAAACATAGCCGTACATTAGAATAACCGCCTGGTTATTCTGTGTTTTGTTGTTAAAAAACACTCAGAAAACAAGTTTACAAAAATAGGTAATAATATGGGGAAGTCCTACTATCCAGATTTAGCAGTTCTCAGAATTTTGACATATTTTCTTAGATTTCTAAGATGCATTAAAGGAAATGAGGTGCAGAGCAGTCCTGTGTGTGTGTGTGTGTGTGTGTGTGTTTTAATCTTTATACAGGTGTTGGTATATGGAAAAGAATACATAAACTGTCACTGGTTGCCTTTGGGGATTGATTGGAGCTCTAGAGTCATATGAAATGTAAAAGGGGACATGGATATTTTCACTGTGTCTTTTCTGTTTATTTTGAGAGAAAGAGTGTGAGTGGGGGAGGGGTAGAGAGAGGGAGGGAGAGAATCCAAAGCTGGCTCTGTATTGCCCAACGCGGGGCGCAGTCTCATGAACCGTGAGACCATGACCTGAGCTGAAATCCAGAGTAAATCTACATTTATTTCTCTGATTTTATCCCGTGCAATTTTATCATCAACCATTCTTCCTTCATATTTCAGATTTCTGTTAATGCTGAACAAGTCAGAATAGAACTGGAGCCACCAGATAAGACGAAGTCCTTGGGCACAGTTCAGCAAACTAGAAGGCAAAAAATGCAGCAGAAGTAAGAGCTATGAGTGCAGTGAGGAAGTGCCCTTTGTTCCCCAGCCCTTGAATGTTTGAAACCATTTTGAGTTTTTTGATACCCATCAGTCTGGCATACGTGGATGAGTATGATAGTTTCTATTTAGTATTCATAGTGTTTGCTTTTCCATTGTTTTCTTCTCTGTTTCCCAGAAAATCACAAGATCTAGAATCTGTGCAGGAAGTTGGAGGTTCTTACTGGCAAAGAGTAACTCTCATCCTTGAGTTACTGCAGCACAAAAAGAAACTCAAAAGCCCTCAGATACTGATACCAACTCTTTTTAACCTGCTGTCAAGGTAATGACACTTGCCTTTGCCTTTGATCTATGTAAGATTCTAATTCCTGCACGTCTTCTCTAACAGTCTCCTTGCAACAGTCTTTTCTTATTTAACTAGTCTGTAAAATAAATCACATACTGTAGCTGAAAGATGAAAAGAAAGGTTTTAGGTACTCTTAGCCAGTGCCCCAAACTGATCTTCCTCCCGACTTGTGTAGTAAGTGACCACTCCCCATATAGCCTACTTCTTACCTTTCAACATCGTGTCCGTTGGGCCTCATTATTTGTATTTAAAGATCAGGTGTGAAACTTGCTATGTTTTTAGGTGTAAATTATGAGATTGATAGCTGTGGTGAATGCCATTTTAGTGTGGATATTTACTTTCACTGCCTGAAAAGCAAAGCAATTCTCTAAGGTTTCAAATAAGTTGATGGAAAGTACAACAGAGAGGCAGTTTGGCATTAAGCACCTACCTGCGTAAGAAAAAAGTTAGCATTAGAATCTCAACATCTTGTTTATAGTCTTATGTTTAATATTAATATTTTAGTTATTCCTAGTGAAGTGTGTGTTGTGGATAGTGGTCATTAATGTATCACTGAAATTGTGTAACTCTTTGATTTCCCATTGTTTTTTCTGGGGGGTCCTGAAGGAGTTTAGAACCTTTGCCACTGGAGCAGGGTAATATGGAATACACCAAACAATTAATACTTAGTTGTTTGCTCAACATCTGCCAGAAGCTCTCTCCAGAAGGAGGCAAAATACCAAAGGGTATGTACTTTGCTGGAAGGAAAGGGTGGGAGAACTCCCTGCTGTGCGTGTGATTGTACCTACCACTTAGAGAGGTTTTTTTTTTTTTCATAACTATAGATGTTCTAGATGAGGAGAAGTTCAATGTGGAATTGATCGTCCAGTGCATCCGTGTTTCAGAGATGCCTCAGACCCATCACCATGCCCTTTTACTTTTGGGTACTGTTGCTGGAATATTTCCTGTAAGTATTAAGGATTTGAGGCTTCAGGTAGTTATTTTCTTTCTTCTGTGGAAATACGTTAAGTGCTCACTGGTTTGAATTCCAGGAACTTTGGGTCTCACTGGTGGGACCATCACCCCTGTCTCTCTCTATCTCTCTCTTTTTTTTAAATGTATTAAAAAAAATTTTTTTTAAATGTTTTATTTATTTCTGAAAGAGAGAGAGGCAGCATGAGCAGGGGAGGGTCAGAGAGAGAGGGAGATAACAGAATCTGAAGCAGGCTCCAGGCTCGGAGCTAGCTGTCAGCACAGAGCCCAACACGGGGCTTGAACCCACAAACCAAGAGATCATGACCTGAGCCGAAGTCTGACACTCAACCAACTGAGCCACCCAGATGCCCCAGCCCTGTCTCTTAATAGCTGAGGCAGCGTGAGCTGCTTGATTGTGCTAAGCTTTGGATTCTCTTTTTGTAAAGTCACAATAATAGTAACCTTCTTTGTAGGATTATTGTGAGGACATGGCTGAGTAGTTTATGATTCACACAGAGCCCAGCACCATGTAACCTTATTAGTGTTATTTGAAAAAAATTACCATCCTGTTCTCCTCAGACAGCTTTCAGCCAGTGACTTGAGGAAAGTAATTGGATTATGAATTGCCTCAGTTAGAGAAATCATGTCCCTTATAGAAATACATCTTCTGAAGAGATTGAAGTTTTTCCTATTGGGGATTTAGGTCACAGGTTCCTAACCGGGGTTCTCCATGAACTTCGGCGGTCTTTCTGTACTAACATCACGTGCTAGATTTTTGAGTCTAGGGTTTGTTTTCTTAGAAGAGAGTCAGTAGCCCTCAGAGGAATTGATAATCCAGAAACAATTAAGAATCATTGATATTTTTTCTTTGTTTTTATTGAAATACAGTTCATACACCATAAAATTCAACCATTTAAATAGGTGTACTGTTCACTGGTTTCATTATGTTCACGAAGTTGTATGCCTGTCTCCATTATCTCCTACCAGAAGATTTTCATCACCCCAGAAAGAAACCCCATGCTCATTAACTGTCACTTCTCATTCTGTCACTACAGTTCTTCCCCAGCAACCGTTAATCTACTTTCTCTCTGTAGGTTTGCCTATTTGGGACATTTCCTATAAAAAGAATCCTGGATTATGTGTGCCCTTTTTAATGTCTGAAACATGAAAGTGAAAACCTTATGCATCATGTTTTCAAGGTTCACCCATGTTGAAGCTTGAATCTATATTCCTTTTAATGGCCAAGTAATACTCCATTATATGTAGATACCATGCTTTGCTTATTCATCAGTTGATGGATACTTAAGTTGTTTCCTTTCTGGTGTATACCTAGTAGTGGAGTTGCTAGGTCATAAGTTAACTTTAATATTCTAAGAAACTGCCAGCCTGTTTTCCAAAGGATCTATAATACCATTTTATACCCACCAGCCGCATAAGAGAATTCTAATTTCTCCGTATCTTCAGTGCTAGTTGATACTGTCTTTTTAAGTTTATTTTAGAGAGGGTGCAAGCAGGGGAGGGGCTGAGAGAGAGCGAGACTCAGAATCGGAAGCAGGCTCCCGGCTCTGAGCTGTCAGCACAGAGTCCAACACAGAAGTTGAATCCATGAACCGCGAGATCATGACCTTAACTGAAGTCGGATGCTCAACCAACTAAGCCACCCAGGCACCCCTTACTGTTTTGTTATTTAATAGTCATCTTCGTCTGTGTGAAGTATCTTATTTGGATTTTGCATCTCCCTAAATGACTAATAATGTTGAGCATCTTTTCATGTGCTCAGTGACCATTTGTTTGTCTTTGGAGAAATGTCTTTGGAAATCCTTTGCCAGTTTTTCAATAGGGTTGTTTCCTCTTTTATTGCTAAGTTATAATGAATCATTGATATTTGACGTGCTTAAAATAGAAAATGCTGAAAGGTTTGTTTTATTTCAGGATAAAGTTCTACACAACATCATGTCTATTTTCACTTTTATGGGAGCCAGTGTCATGCGTCTGGATGATACTTACAGTTTTCAAGTTATTAACAAGACAGTGAAGATGGTTATCCCAGCACTTATTCAGGTAAGCTGTTTTATACCATCGTTGGTCTTTCTTTTAATTTTATAATTGTATATAGTATGAGACTAAAATGACATTATAGGCCTTTCTGAAATGGTCACGTGTTTGTGCCTCTGAAATTTTAGAATGGTGGAGCTAAGAATGAGTCTTAGTAATAACGTCCTTTCCAAAAACGTGAACGTGCATAGCTAGTTCTGCGTTGCCGAGAGGGCATAACTGCACACGCGTCTTAGTGCTACTCTGACCGTGGATTTGCATTTGCTGTATATTTCAGGACATTGCAGTTGGATAATATCTGTGACAGGTCAGTGAAGATAGGACATTGTAGAGCTAAAGTGGCAAGTTTGTTAATACGCAATTTCAGCAAACATTTTCTAAACGTTCAGTAAGAGCCAGGTACTCAAGAAGGTGATTGAGTGTCTGCCAATAAGGGTGAACAGTTTGAAAAGCAGCCTTGAAGATGAATGAGCTTGGTCATCTGCTGGAGTTTTCTGTTTACTCCCACTTGTTGTTAATGCCTTTCTCACATTATTGACCATTCCAGGGATGACCATGTTCAGCACCGCCTCCTTTTAATCTTGGCATTAGGTTGGTATTGTCCATGTCCAACAGGTCCCAACAAACAGAGGACTGATCGAAAAAGAAAAGTAGCTGTATGCGCAGTAGCATGTGTGCCGGTAGAATGAGGAGTGGTGAAGGGTTCAGAATAGAGGAGGGCGCATGTCAGCCCTGAAGACCACAGAGTTTCAGAAGAAAGAGAATTTGAAGTGGCATAAACGAAGGACAGGATTTGCTCAGTGAAAAGGCCAGATCTGGGAGCGTGCACGGTGTGTGTGAAGAAGGTAACGTCAATCAGTTTGTGGAGTGCAGTGTTGAGACAGGGAGAAACGGAGGGCATTGGTTCATTCATTCGTGCAAGTAGGTATTCATTTTTTGACTCAACAGCCGTATTTGGAGGATCAATAACAGAGTTAAATGATTTGAATAAAGTTCAAAAAAAAAAAAGCAGCAGGGAGTTGTTGGCCTTTCTGTACACGGCGATTATACCCATTCTTTTCGGAGCAGGGCCCAGGTCCTGCTTGACTTGTGTAGCCTCCTGGTCGGCCTGAGAACAGACCTGTTCTAAGTGCCCCATACTTGGCATCTGCCATTCAGTGCCCCCTACTGTTCTTTCCATGTGTGAGTCTTGTTTCGTCCAGATGATAAATCTTCGGGGACGGGCTCACCAGCAGTGCCTGGTCCACCACCTGTACTCTTTGGATATTTATTGATAGTTCTTTGGTTATTCAGATTCTTTCCGCACTTTTTTTTTTTTGGCACATCTGAAAGCCTTTCTGAGTCCACTTAAAAGTTTCATTTGTGGAGGGTTGTTTGCTCCTACTGACTGTCCCTGCTCGCTGTTCTGCAGTCTGATGGCGGAGACTCAGCTGAAGTCACAAGAAATGTGGAAGAGGTCGTGGTGAAAATCGTGAATGTATTTGTGGACGCACTCCCACACGTCCCGGAGCACAGGCGCCTGCCTATCCTCGTTCAGCTTGTTGACACGCTGGGCGCAGAAAGATTCCTCTGGGTTCTCCTCGTCCTGCTTTTTGAACAGTATGTCACAAAAACCGTGCTGCTGGCTGCCTATGGAGAAAAGGTCAGAGTATAGAGTGGGGTGATCAGAAGGAGAACGTTTGTGTTCATGAAGTGTGGGACTGCCGGTGCTCACATGGATGATGTGACAGTCCTCACTCGCAGCCGTGTTTAAGAGCCTTTGATCTTTGCAGTTGCTCTCCGAGCCTGTGGCACTCCTGAGTGTCCTCAGCAGCAGCTGATCATTTGCTGTGGGTGATTTAACCTTTCTAAGAGCTGGTCTAGTCTGATGGTGGGTGGTTCTGTTTTCAGCTTAACAGCGCAGCTGTAAAGTAATTAAACTGTGCCTCTTGAAAGTGGTTTTTAAGGCATTTCCTGGGGCAAAGGGAGGAGCGTCCGTGTCGTCAAAAACGGTTACAACATGGTGGTCGTTTTGAAGAGCCCTGTTTGGATAGATGAGGGCAGAATTTACAGGTCAAGGACTGCTTTTAAATGACTTTTTAGACATAAGGTCTGGGAATAGAGGTAGACCTATTCTGAGTAAAAGTGTATTTAGTTCTAAAAATCATAATGCAGATTTTCCTGGAATTATGCCAACATACGTCTCATAAATTGGTATTTTTAGGTAAGAAGCTCAGTAATTCATTCATCTGGTGATACATAGGACTGTAAGGACCAGTATGTAATGCCTTTGCATGCTAAGAAATATTTTTCAAACATTGTCCTTATTTGTGCTTGTTACATAAATTCGATAGATACAGTTTTATTGCCTGTTTCATTTCTCTATACAGGATGCTATTTTAGAGGCAGACACTGAATTTTGGATTTCAGTCTGTTGTGAATTTAGTGTCCAACATCAGATACAAAGCTTGATGAATCTTCTTCAGTACTTAATGAAGCTGCCAGAGGAAAAAGAAGGTCAGTCATAACCAGGTTTCATTGTTGTTGAATCGATGCAGAAGACCGTGCAGGTCATCCTCAGAGCACACGGTAAATCTTAGAGGGTTTCTTATAAGTAACTTAATAATTTTTTATGTGATTGTGTGCCTTCTCAAATCCTTACAGAAAATGGTAAGTCGGATTTCTCCTTGCCTCTCCTCACACATTGGCTTTTTTGTTTATTTAAATTCAAGTTAATTAGCATACAGTGTACTATTGGTTTCAGGAGTAGAATCCAGTGATTCATCACATATCTAATACCCAGTGATCATCCCATCTAGTGGCCTCCTTAGTGCCCATCACTGACTTAACCCAACCTTCAAACCCCCTCCCACAGCAAGCCTCCATTTGTTCTCTGTATTTTAGAGTCTGTTATGTTTAGTCCCCCCCTCTGTTTTTATCTTATTTTTCCTTCCCATCCTTTTTGTTCATCTGTTTTGTTTCTTAAATTCCACATAGAGGTGAAATCATATGATCCTTCTCTTTATCTGACTTCTTTCGCTTAGCATAACACACTTCGGTTCCATCCATGTTGTTGCAGATGACAAGGCTTCATTTTTTTTTTGATTACTGAGTAGCATTCCATTGAGTATATATATGCATCTTTCTTATCCATTTGTCAGTTGGACATTTGGGCTCTTTCCATACTTTGCTGTTGATAGTACTGCTGTAAATACTGGAGTACACGTCCCCCTTCGAATCAGCACATTGGCTTTTATACTTATGTGCTTTTGTGTGGGTATGTTGGCTGTGGAGTAGTACAGGTATATCCAGCATGAGTTACAGATAAAGTGACAGCTAGTTAGCGGCGTATTAGCTGTGTCTTCTCATTAGAATATTTGTGAAGATGTTTACAAGAAAAAAATAGGTGCCACAACTTTGGTAACTAAATACTAAGTTTTTACCATATATGCGAGTCTTGAAAAAAATTCTAATTGCAGCACCAGGTAGACTGGTTTAAGAAAGGATTTAGTATGTTTTTAGTTCTCTGCCCTTTGAAACAGAACAGCAAGGAGCACTGGAAAGAAGACACTAAGGGCCCCATCCATGGAGACTGTTTTCTGTATGGCCAGCTGTTTGGCCAGGTGGTGGCTTGTCTGATCCCACAGTCGGCTTAGGTTTGGCAGAGACAGACCAGGAGCCTGGAGAGCCATGTGTGGTGACTGCTTATGGGAAATGTCTTCAATTTGAGTTGCTCTCTAGGACAGCGAGCGGTCTTTAAGTGGCCCACCGTGGACCCTCCAGTCACTGTACCCTCAAAGCCTTTTAAGATTAGATAAATTTGGATACAGGATTCTACAAAGTTTTAGGACACACATCTTCAAAATTTTAGAATTAAATGTTGAAGGCTAGAGATGACCCTCCTTCAGACTCTTGTGAGCCACTGTGTAAATACTTCTAAGGCTTCAGAATTGGGAATGGAGGCAACCTTTAAAGGTTCCTTTTTAAATGCCTTTGTCTTTCATTTGCTTGTCTCAGTTGTCCTGTTTGTGTGTGTGTTTGTCTTACGTGCATTCTTCTCTGGGCTCTTAGATGCTTTGTTGGTAAATACACATCTTTCACTAATTCAGGAGAGGAAAAGCGGGGTGTGACAGATTCAGAAATTCCTCTCAGAAAATTGTACCCCTTTGACCATGCTCATTACGTCTGCCTTTGTGAAGACCCCACGTGAAGATGAGTGACGTCACCTGTCCTGTTGCTCTTTTTCAGAAGCTGTTTCCAAAGCAGCATCCGCTAAAAGTGAAACACAAGAAAAGGTGCTACAGATTTTTAATATAGACACGCACACGAGCAAGCAGCTGCGGCATTTTAAGTTTTTGTCCGTGTCCTTCATGTCGCAGCTCCTGGCTTCCAGTAATTTTATCAGAAAGGTGATGTGTTCTTTTAAATGTGTTTATGACAGAATGATTTTGCTTTTTTTAAAGGAACTATCTTTTAAGCTAGTGAAAATAGATTGGCAAGTATAAAAACATGAGGCCTGCCTTTAAAGACAACAGAAAAAAACAGGGGCGCCTGGGTGGCTTAGTTGGTTAAACGTCCAACTTCCACTCAGTCATGATCTCAACAGTTCGTGGTTCAAGACCCGTGTCAGGCTCTGTGCTGACAGCACAGCTAGAGACTGGAGCCTGCTTCAGATTCTGTGTCCCCTCCCTCTCTGCCCCTTCCCCACTCATGCTCTGTTTCTCTCTGTCTCAATAATAAGTAAAACATTAAAAAATTAAATAAAAAATAAAAGCTCTTAATAGGAAGTGGTGAGGCTGTGGGGACACGGTTTTTTATGTACCCACGGTGGGTACTGTTTCCGGACAGCCGTTTCAGGAAGCAGTCCACACTCTCCAGTCACATTGGAGATGCACATACTTCCCCAGGCGGATGAGCAAATATGCTGTGATGTGTACTGTGATGCGAGGACTGTTAAATGAACACTAGGACAACATAAGTCTCGGTAGACAGATCTCAGAACTCTGATGCCCCCAGAAAAGCATGTTGCTGACTGTGGCATACTCTCTGACAACATTTAACGGCAGGTTCAAGTCTGTGGGGCTGGAGGCACTTTCCAAGGGAAGGGATGAGAGAGGTAGGGATTATGCTAGTAACTGTAATGTTTATAATGTCATCCAGTTAGCTAGGAGCCAGTGGAAACATTTCATAAAATTAGTGGGTAAATGAGTGTAGATGGCTGTATTTCTGAATCTTTCTAATACATACAGGTATCATCAGTATCTATAGAGTATAATCACTGAATAGAATAATTAAAGGGAATAGAGTTACTACAATTTGGGGAAGATCTGACCTTATTAAATTGTAACGTCAGAAAATGGTCCTTGGGAGGTTTGAATTGAATAGTCTTATAGATGATTTTCGTTGCACCTACTTCAGATGATTTTTTTTTTTTATTACTAGTTTGCATACTGCTCTAATGAGGTTTTCTTTAAAAATTAGGTGGTTGAAAGTGGTGGCGCTCAGGTTTTAAAGGGCCTTGAACAGAGGTATGTTACTTTAAAATAATTTTTTTTAATTTTTATTTGGAAATAATTTCCAGCTTTTACCAAAAAGCTGAAAGAATAGTAGACAGAACTCTCATATGAGCCTCCTTTGTTTTAGGTTGCTAGAAACAGTTCTTGGCTATATTAATGCTGTAGCACAGTCCATGGAGAGAAATGCAGACAAGCTAACTGTGAAGTTTTGGCGGGCACTGCTTAGCAAAGCTTACGACATGTTAGATAAGGTAGGCTTCCATTTCTCCCCATCCACTGAGTTTTGTTGCTGTTTTTATGTCCATGTGAAACTATTTGATAGAAAGTTTTACTTTAGGAATAAACTTATCAATAGTTTTTCTTACCATAATGGAGCTCACATTTTTCCTGGAAAAATATCTTTTGATGGCTAGAGATAAATTCATCTGAAAATGCTTATTTACCTACAAATTATGAGAGCATGTTTCTCACTAAAAATGATACTTTAAGATTCAGTCATCTAATACTGTATAATGTTCTACTTTAGGCAAGCAGAATAGAAGAAAAATACCTTTTTCGGTAGAGTATATGGGTCGTTAGAAATATCACTGGCCTTGACATTAGGATCACTGTTCAAAATCTAGCTACAAGACTTTGAGCAGTTCACTTAGTCTTAACATCAGCATTTGGTTGTTTATTTGTTTGTTTTCTTTTTTCAATGTGGTTAGTAATGCCTACCTGGAAGGTTAGTGTAAGAACTAAACAGGGTATGCAGCGAACAGGAATCAGTCTTAATCTGAATGACTCATCCCTTGTTTAAAATTATTTTAAAACTACTGTCTAGGTCAATGCCTTGCTGCCCACAGAAACCTTCATAGCTGTGATCAGAGGGCTGCTGGATAACCCGCTGCCATCTGTCCGCCGGAAAGCCCTCGATCTTTTGAACAACAAGCTACAGCAGCGTACGTCCTGGAAAAAGACCATTGTGAGTGAGGACTGTCCACGATACCCAGTCACCACTCTTTGCTTTATCGAAGAGCTGCATTTTAATTCCCTTGAGTTTGTCACTTCCCTGAGTACTACAACTTAAATAAGTATATTAATATCTGAATATAATGACAGTAGGTGTGTTCCTAAAACGTGATGTTAATTCTAATAGGAATTGGGATAAGAGTTCTTAGAATGGAATCTAAGCCTAACGGAGTTGTTGCTAATGTGGACCCTATGCTGTCTTAGCTTTAGCGTGATCTAATCCTCATTTACTTCAGACCGGTGTGTGTGTTAATGTAAATACGTCCAAACTTGGTCAAAAGCACATACTCTGGCTCAGTGGTAAATAAAGCAGATAAGAAAACATTTGCTTGTGTCTAACTGTGCGGCATGGGGCCTCTTGGTCTCATTTCCAGTTAGGTGTCTCCAGCAGTAAAAAAAGGGAAAAGACGGACTAGTATTATTTTTCTGTAGTTCTAATTTAAAAATTTTGGCTTATCTCTTCAGGTGTATCGTTTCCTAAAACTGGTTCCAGTCCTTTTGGCCATTGTGCAGCATAAAAAAAAGACAGAAGAACAAGCAATAAACAGACAGACCGCTTTATATACTCTCAAGCTTTTGTGTAAGAATTTTGGTGCAGAAAATCCAGAGCCTTTTGTCCCCGTGCTGGACACTGCAGTGAAACTGATTGCACCAGAAGCAAAAGAAGAGAAGAATGTGTTGGGAAGTGCCCTGCTGTGCGTGGCAGAGGCGACCTCCACCCTGGAAGCGCTCGCCATCCCTCAGCTTCCCAGGTACACTTGGGGCCTGGGACAGAAGCCCTCGCGTGGGGTTTTGGGTACAAATGAAAAATACCTTAGCGATTTTTTTTTTTTTTGGCCTCTCAGTAGAGGTTACATAACATTAGGTTTAAGATTTGATCTTCAGACTAAAAACCACAACATTTTAATTTCCCTTTATGATGTCTGTTGCCTCCCACTTTTCACTCCCCCTTGGGCCAGCTGTAACGAGGAAACAGGGGTGAAGCCCTGCGAGGGGGGTTCCATCCATTCAGGCAAAAGCTGCCTCGTGCAGCCCATGTTCAGAGTTGAATGCTCCTGACTTTGCCCTTGGACTTTGGTATTTTCTAGCTGTGCAGCCCTGGGTAGGTTACTTAGTCTGTTAGAGCTCTGCCATCTCTAAAACCCAGACCGTACCTACCTCATGGGATTCTGGTGCGGGGACGCACGTAAGGCTTTTTGCACAGTGCCTGATGCAGAGCAAGTATTAAATTGAAAGGCCTTGTTATTTTTTAAAATGAGTAACTATTGGTACTGGGAGGTTTCTTGCTGTGAGTCCCATAAAATGTGTAGACAACGTTTTGTAGGCTGTGACATAGCATGATGTAATGGGCACAATTGTTTGCATTTTTGCGTCATGACTTCCTCCATTCTCTGTTCTTAGAGTTACTCTAAAGCTCTTGTTTTTTATGTCTAGCCTGATGCCGTCACTGCTGACAACAGTGAAGAACAGCAGTGAGCTGGTCCCCGGTGAGGTCCATCTGCTCAGCGCCCTGGCGGCTCTGCAGAAGGTTGTGGAGACCCTCCCACACTTCATCAGCCCGCACCTAGAAGGCGTCCTGGCCCAGGTGAGCCACGTGGTTGCCTGGTCCACCAGGGGCAGCATCAGGGCTTCTGCTGTCTGTTTACTGATAAAATGCTGAGTATCAAACAGGAAGATTTTACATAAACAGTTCAAAGTAAACTGTAATAGCAAGTAGCACTTCTCACAGTCATTGTCAGAGTCAAAAAAAAAAAAAATGCTTCATATGTAGATAGGGGAGGGTAAAAGTGAAAAAAAAATTGATTTTCACAATTTAACCTCAAAGTTTAAATTCAAATCACTATTAACACTACGATCAGAAGAATAGTTCTAAAACCTCAACATGCCATGCCCTTTTCCTCTCCCATCATCCCTCCTGCTTGATCATGATGTCGAAATGGTCATTGCTTTCTTACAAGGCTCCTCTCTATTTTGATTTTGCAGAATGTGTTTTTGTTGTTGTTGTTTTTTTTTTTAATGTTTTTTAATTTCTGAGAGAGAGAGAGACAGTGTGAGCAGTGGAGGGTCAGAGAGAGGGAGACACAGAATCTGAAACAGGCTCCAGGCTCTGAGCTGTCAGCACAGGGCCCCACACGGGGCTCAAACCCACAGACCGTGAGATCATGACCTGAGCCAAAGTCGGACACTTAACCGACTGAGCCACCCAGACGCCCCTTACAGAATGTGTTTTATCGCCTTTCTTTTCCCTCCGTGAGATCCTTGGTGGTGGGCTGGTAGAGCTGCCTTTTATTACTTGTTGTAGAATCTTGTGTGCCCTCTTTGTTTCTAATGTGAAAGATTTTTTAATCCTAAGGTGTCTTTCAAAACCAGAATCCCTCTGTTGCTGTTCAGTGGTTACTTGGCACATGGGTAGTGGGCAAAGGGCACTTCTAACTGAAAATGCCCCAGAACAGTCTTCACTCTATTGTGTTGTATTGGTCATTTGCCATTTATGAGGTTAGGAGCCTCAGCTGCTATGATGAAAATTATTTAGCTGATTCACACACTGGATAGCCAGGGCTTGAAAGTAGACTTTTTTTTTTTTTTTTGAATGTTTTTTATTCCTGAGAGAGAGAAAGCGTGAGCAGGGGAGGGTCAGAGAGAGAGGGAGATACAGAATCTGAAGGAGGCTCCAAGCTCTGAGCTAACAGCACAGAGCCTAACGTGGGGCTTGAACCCACGAACCGTGTGATCATGACCTGAGCCGAAGTTGGACGCTTAACCAACTGAGGCATCTAAAAAGTAGACTTTTTATAGAAAGGGACCCCTACATCTGAGGAGCTTTCTAGATTATTTAGCAAGAACAAACTTGACTCTTCTCATGGTCTCTGGATTCCTGTCCTCTAAAAACTCCCATCAGTCTGAGTGCTCTGTGTCCTTCTGCCTTCCGCCATTTACATACATCCCTGACTCCACTTGGGAAAGAGGCATCTGTTCAGTTGTACCTACAGGTGTCTAAGGCTGGCTTTGAAAGGAATTCTGTGAAGCTATAGTGCACCAAGCTTTCCCCAGCCACTAGCCTCTGGATTGACTTCTGTAAGTGTGCAGACATTGTCAGTGAGTTTCCATACTGGCTTTGATCATGGTTTTTATATTCCTGTAGGTGGTTCATTTGGAGAAAATCACAAGTGAAATGGGTTCTGCCTCACAAGCTAATCTCCGTGTCACATCCCTTAAAAAGACATTGGCTACCACGCTTTCACCCCGAGTCTTATTGCCAGCGATCAACAGAACTTACAAGCAAATTGAGAAGAACTGGAAGGTTAGATTACACTGGGTATTAGACTTTGGAGAAGGGAGATATGGTACTGAAATTTGTTTTCACTTAGAAGAGGATGGTTGTTTTTTAAGTTTTTTTATTTTTAACATTCATTTTTGAGAGACACCGTGGGCAGGGACGGGGGAGGGGGGGGCCGGTGAGGGACACAATTTCAGGCAGGCTCCAGGTTCTGAGCTGCCAGCACAGAGCCTGACATGGGGCTCGAACTCACGGATCGTGAGATCATGACCTGAGCTGAAATTATATGCTGTTTAACCTAATCAACTGAGCCACCCAGGCACCCTGACAAGGATGGTTATTTAATTGATAAATGCATTAATGAACTCTGAGAATATTTAACGTCGGCATATCTCTTTATTGTGTTACTGGTAGAAGCACATGCGCCCGTTTATGAGCATCTTGCAAGAGCACATTGGGGTCATGAAGAAGGAAGAGCTCACATCCCACCAGGCTCAGCTAACAACATTCTTCTTAGAAGCCCTGGACTTCAGAGCACAGCATTCTGAAGTAAGCTCATTTCCGTTTCCCCATATCCTAAAGTTATATTAGGATATAACTTGTGCTTGTTTAAGAGCCAAAGAAAAATCTAGCTGTGTAATCTGTTTTACTTGTCAAAGTTATTTAGATCCACATGTGAGTAATCTGGCTAATAAATCTGCTTTCAGGATGATCTGGAGGAAATTGGAAAAACAGAGAATTATATCATTGACTGTCTAGTAGCCATGGTGGTAAAACTTTCTGAAGTCACATTCAGGCCCCTGTTCTTCAAGGTAAGCTTTCTTCTTCCACGTCTCCTTTGTGCCCATCCATAAGTGTTATAAGACACATAGAATAAACTAATACCACCTTATCTTTTTAGCTGTTTGACTGGGCTAAAACAGAGGATGCCCCAAAGGACCGACTTTTGACATTTTACAACTTAGCAGATAGCATCGCTGAGAAACTGAAAGGGCTTTTTACTCTGTTTGCTGGCCACTTGGTGAAGCCTTTTGCTGACACCTTGAACCAGGTGAACATCTCCAAAACAGGTGGGTAGCTGAGTCCCGTGGACACCTTTGCCCTGTGCACCTTACACAGGTACAGGAGGTGTAATGAATACGAGGGTGAAGGTTTTACTTCGCAGTCAACAGGCATTGAAGTGTTTGCTTCAGCAGAATGAAAACATGTTAGTAACCAGTCGACTCACTTAGAAAAAAGAATACGGTAAATGGGTACGTGCTACTGTAGGTTACTGAAAATAACTTTAAAATGTAAAGATGGAAGATTGGTGTTTTCTTTACTGCTAATAAGTATCCCACTTGATAAGTGGTAGTTGAACTTGCCAAACTAAGGGATCTGAACTGAGAACTTGTCTCCTACAGAAGGAGCCACTTCCCTGAGAGCCACCTGTTTTTTGTCATGCCTTCATCCAGATTTCTGTATCATTTTAGAAATATTCTTCTGATTGTAGTGTTGATAGTGATTTGAATTTAAACTTTGAGGTTAAATTGTGAAAATCAATTGTTTTTTCACTTTTACTCTCCCCTATCTACAGATGAAGCATTTTTTGACTCTGACGATGACCCTGAAAAGTGCTGCTTGCTATTACAGTTTATTTTGAACTGTTTATATAAAATCTTCCTGTTTGATACTCAGCATTTTATCAGTAAAGAGAGAGCAGAAGCCTTGATGATGCCCCTGGTGGACCAGGTAACCACGTGGAACCATCTTTTTGACACAGGATAAGAAAATTATCACTGTTAAATTTTTTTCTTAATTATATTTAAATCCAAGTTACTTAACATGTAGTGTAATAATGGTATCAGTAGAATGTAGATTCATCACTTTACAGAACAAAACCCAGTGCTCCTCCCAACAAGTGCCCTCTGTGTTGCCCATCCCCCATCCAGCCCATCCCCGACCCACCTTCCCTCCAGCAACCCTCCTTTGTTCTCTGTATTCAGGTGTGTCTTATGGTTTACCTCCCTCTCTGTTATCTTACTCTTCCTTCTTTCTCCTTTGTTCATCTGTTATGTTTCTTAAATTCCACATAGAGGTGAAATCATGATACTGTCTCTGACTTCTTTCGCTTAGCATACCTTCTATAGTTCCATCCACGTTACTGCGCAAGACAAGATTTCATTTTTTTTGATTCACTGTTAGATATTTACTAGATTTATATGTTCTAAAATTGCAGCTTGCTGGGCTTTCTTCAGGCTTTTTTAAATGAAATTTTTATTTCAAAATCGATTTTTCATTTTTAATGTACAGAACTTACCTTCATAATGGTGTGTACCAAGTTTTACTTTTGAATTTTTCAAATAGAAGGCAGATTATAAGGTCTCTTGGTTAGATTTTTAATTTTCTAAAGCTGGATTGACTCAGAATGTTTTAGGGCTTGGCTGCCGTCTGGAAGAACGCCTTTCAGCTGTTCTGTGCAGGGAGGGAGGGGTGATGCCAAGGGCCATGGCCATCCATCACGGCCCCAAACCATCGGTTTGCTCTAGAGAGCATTCAAATTGCACACCGGTCATCGAGCCTGCTGATATGAAAGAGTAGACAAGTGTATTTACACACCAGAGATTTCTCAAACAGGAGACTTGTTGCTCAGAGTCCCTGTCTCCCTCCTCGTAGCTAGAAAACAGGCTGGGAGGAGAAGAACGGTTCCAGGAGCGAGTGACGAAGCACCTGATCCCATGCATAGCGCAGTTCTCCGTGGCCATGGCAGACGACTCTCTATGGAAACCGCTGAACTACCAGATTCTACTAAAGACAAGAGACTCCTCACCCAAGGTGGGTGCTGTGGTCGACAGGCCCCGAAGCTGTGTGTGTTCCCCATTTAAACAGCCCTGAAGCGATAGTGACCATAGGCCCGTGGTCAACCAGCTCCTTGGCTTCTAGAACTAGAGGTTGCTCTGTTGGGCAGAAGTTTGAGGCTATTTATGTGTAATAGAAGTCCTCCCTCACCCCCACGGTGTGTTAGATGCAAGTAGTGACATATTTAAATGTCCTCATGCGCCCAGAGATTATCTTTCAGTCTGTACACAGAACATTCCTTTGAGTTAGAGCAATGGATTCTCTCCGTCGTGTGTATCAGGCTTAGGATTTTGTGAAATAACGGAAGGTAAGTAGTGGTGGACCGACATACACATGGGCGAGGATGAATGGGAGTTACAGCCCCGTGCAATCTAATCATCATACGAGTACCTCAGTGAACAAAGAGTGAAGCAGAATTTTATCAAAAGATTTATTACTTGAAATTCATAACATTAGGAGAGAGAACAATGAGGCTATTTTCACAAACCCCCAGATTTTAAATTACAGGGTCTTACAAGCTTACAGCATTTAATTTACCTTAATATTTTATTTTGAATGTACAATATCAAAAAAAGTCAGGTAGTCACATAGGCTTTTTAAAGAAGTCATTTTGCTGTATCCAGATATTTTGTTGTCATTATCCAAAACCAGAAAGGGGATTAGTACAGCTTTTGTTTCGAAGTGAATTACTAACAGAGCCAGACAATTGTTTGCATTCCTTGTCATAGACCAGAAATATGAAATTGAGAATAGAAAACATATGAATTAGGAATATGAAATAGGAATAGAGAAACACCCAGACTTAATTTTAAGTTCCCAGATCGGGACATCACGATAGTCATTGTTTTTTAATTCTGTGCTGAGCGGCCGGCCCCTCCCACCACTGTAGTGGGGACCCAGTCAGGCTTCTGAGGGAAGGGTCCTGCCTGAGGGGCCAGGCTGGCCTCCTTGCCCCCAGCCAGGTGAGCCTGTGAGCTTCAGTGCACGTAAACTAGATGATATACTTGAGTTTGTGTGTGGCTTTTTATTTGATTGTTGTTTTTAAAGGAAAATGTTAGAAAAAGGTATTCGCATTAAGCCCTGCAGTATTGGAAGACACTGTAAAAACCACTGGTATAAGGTTGTCCATATCATAAACAGATCCTAAGTTGCCATATAAATGGGTTTTCTGAGATGAAAGTGGAGTGGACAGAAGAACCAATTCATGTGAAATAACGTTTAGTTTAAAAAGGCAGACCTGGGGGCACCTGGGTGGCTCAGTCAGTTGAGCATCCGACTTTGGCTCAGATCATGATCTCGCAGTTCGTGGGTTTGAGCCCCGCGTCGGGCTCTGTGCTGACAGCTAGCTCAGAGCCTGGAGCCTGTTTCAGATTCTGTGTCTCTCTCTCTGACCCTCCCCTGCTCACGCTGTCTCTCTCTCTCTCAGAAATAAATTTTTAAAAATTTTAAAAAGGCAGACCTGTCTCAAGTTAGACAGTTGTAAGATATAAATATAGGACTGCTAATCTTGGAGGGTTTTTAAAATCCTTCTTTACCTTTTTATTCCTTTCAGGTTCGATTTGCTGCTCTGATTATGGTGTTAGCACTGGCTGAAAAACTAAAGGAGAATTATCTTGTCTTGCTACCAGAGTCCATCCCTTTCTTAGCTGAATTGATGGAAGGTAATTCCTAACCTACTAAGACATAATGACAAAAAGTCTGTGAAGGTATGCCCGGTGATCGTGGACATTTGGACAGAAACCCCACCCTCCGCCCGCCCCACATGACAGTGCACACAGGGCAGACTTCCTGTGTTGAGTAGGGTGGGGGAGCGTGCTAGGTGACCACCCTGCGAACATTGGAAACTTGTTTACAGGGGAATCTCATCTCCTTTACTTCTGTGTTTATGGTGGTAAAAACTGACTACAGTACTGTTTCTCATTAGCCTCGCACATTGATAGGATTGAGTATCTCGGTCCGCAGACATGAGGGCCTATCAGAAGGTCTGGTGCCAACGACTGCAGTAGGTTAGCTGCCTGTTAGCACCAGCCAACATTTCCTCCGTGCCCTACCTGGAGGGTCTCTTGCAGTCCTCACATGTGGGTGCCTTTCTCCCTGTTTCATAAAGGAGGAAACTGGAGGCTTTGAAAGGAGCATAGCAGGTAGAACTGGGGTTCAGGCCAGGTTTACACAGCTCTGGGTGCGGCGAACGCCCTGCCGCCCGAGAGAGCGGTGCATCCCAGTCAGCAGGGGTGAGGCGGCGAGTAGCCCAGTGCTGGTCTCACAGTCCGTGCTCCCGTGTCGCTCACGTCCTGGAGTGGGGCGGCACTAGGAATTCGGGAGGTCCGCTGTGTCGCTCTTTCGGGGGGCCTCCCTCACCTTCAAGTCAGACCAGGAAGCGGGCTGGGAGGAGGGCACCATGCTTTCTGCTTCATGGACAGGTTTCATTTTCCCTCTTGGGACTGAAAAATGGCCAGATGATGCAAGGTGTGAAGAACTGGACAACCAACAGCTGAGGCAGGTTTCTTTCTGCATTTAGATGAATGTGAAGAAGTGGAGCGGCAGTGCCAGAGGACCGTCCAGCAGCTGGAGGCAGTCCTGGGGGAGCCGCTGCAGAGCTACTTCTAACCCTCCGCGCTTCGGGACTGTCTTGCTCCGTTCAGAGGTCGGGTTTATTCTTCTTCTTTGTATTTGTGGGCGTTTGGTACCATATTATTTTTGGTGCCCTCACACCCGCGCGGACTTCTGTGCGAACCCCAGCCACGTGCGCTGCTCTCCCGCCCCTTGTACAGAACCGCAGGAAGAGTAAACGATGCCTATTTTTATACAGACTGCTGTTTGTCTACGCATTTGTCATCGTCTTTTCTGATTGATGCTATTGATATCAGACCTGTTTAATTTCAGCACTCAAAGACAGAGGTACCTCTCTTTAAGACAGTTAAAGCCTTTACTTTTCCCATAAAGGGATGTCTTATGTGGTATCCGTGTTGGATTTCCCTCCTGGCAGGAAAGGGACAGCTACTCGGCACTCAGCAACAGTGCTTTTGACTGTAAAGGTATTTGTGGAATACTTTTCATTTTGGGTAGGTGATACTTTAGCCATAATTTCTGTGCGTGGCCTCAGAAGGAATTAGTCCTGGAGGACATTTTCCACTTAGGACTATGATTGTCTTGTGTAACCTCCTGTCTTTGGTGGGGCCAGAGGCAACAGGCTGTTTATGGCAGATTCCACAGCTAGGAAAGGCCTAGAAACGCTAGGGGGCATGGCTTCTCCAGAGTTAGAAATGATCACATATCCCCTGGTGGTAATTCAAGAATTACTTGTATGAGAAAGTATCAGATTTTTTTCAAGCTTTGAAGTTATTTTTTAATGTTTATTTTTGAGAGAGAGAGAGCGTGCAAATGGCGGATGGTCAGAGAGAGAGGAAGACACAGAAGCTGAAGCAGGCTCTAGGCTCTGAGCTGTTAGCACAGCTAACAAACTCAAAAATAGTGAGATCGTGACCTGAGCCAAAGTCAGACACTACCCGACTGAGCCACCCAGGTTCCCTGGAACTTTCAAGTTTTCTAATCCCTGATGTCATGGTGAAAGTGAAGGCTCAAATAAAATAAAAATAAAATGCCTTCAATAACGGCAGATTTAATTTATGCCTTAAAAAAATCCAAAGCATCTAAGAACTGTCCCGTAGACCGTTTAGAAATGTCTGAAAGCCTTTGTTCTAATTTAGTGCAGAAATCTCATGCAGAATCCTGACAAAGAAGCAAAAGGCTGGATTGCAGCTGTAGAGCTATAGCTTGCTAGCAATGTGTACTCCCCTTTAAGAAATGTCTTGATAAGATTTCATTGGTGAATGCTAATAGCTTTTCAAAACGTTATCTTAATATTTTGTATTTTCTGTCAAAGAATCGGTCTTATGTCTTAGTAATAACTCCATGTACAAAACAAGTGAAAATCAAGTATGTTTAAGAATTAGAGGAAACGACGACATATGTGGGCTTTTTTCCTGAGTGGACTGTAGTCTCCGTCTCAGTTATACCCTCTGGTCTTTATGAAGGAAAAGAAAACACAAACCCTGGGAGATTCCTTATTGGGACCCATCCTCCCCACCATGAGCTTGGCAGGATGTAGCATGATACGTTAACATGAAGCGAAAAGAACTATGTGCCAGAATCTTCTACGTGGAGTACATTTAAAAAATCAGATTGGTAGTAGTATTGTTTTCAGTATATGGGTACAAATAAAATCTAACCAAAATATGTAATGAAAATATTCCTAAATCCTGGTAGCATATTCAGCACAGCAATTTTCATGATAATATGATCAAACTGATTGAGCTTTTTTACCTCCCCCATCCCAAGCCTTTGAAATTTCCCGTGACAAGATCTGACCTGTAAGAATTCTACAAAGAACTTCTGCCAACTCGCTTCAAAGAATAATAAAAAATTTACAGAAATGCAACAATTTAACTTGCTGATACAGGTTTGATTTTAATCACTTAAAGTATAACAATGTTTTGATCTCGCTCCTTAATGACGAGGGACTAATCTTTAGAAGAGCAGAGAGGTGAAGTCTGTTGGCATGCAGACAGGCAACAGTTTTATACCACCACTCTCTACTTCATTGGTCTTGGTGTATTTTATTTTCTGATGGTGCCTCTTTTATGAACAGTCATTAAATCTAATCTTGACAGTTGCATTGTTACACCCATAAACGTTTTACAAATTGCAATCATCTACCTTAAACTTTCTACTGCAGTGTGTGTAGACCTCTGACTCACCCTAATGCAAGTACTGTAAGCGTTTACTGGTACAGACATGAGTGGCCTTGAGATGGACATCAAGTTAATTTTCATGCCATTTGTTTTTGTTTCACTGTTTTTTGACTTAATCTTTGTGCTGTGATTTCATAGTGTTAATTATTCGGCAGTGCTTAGAGCTAGTAGAGCTAGATATTTATCAATCATGTTAAAGGAAATTGCCAGATGTAAGGGCAACATCAATTCTTTCAGTTACGGGATAGGATCGAACTCTGGTTAGGAAAGCAGTCTCCGGAGTAGGAACAGTGTCTTGGGAATTAACGTCTAGGTGACTCAATAGCTGAGTAACTCTTTTCAGTCTCTGGTTACTTCACACAGTTAACGCCTATAGAACAATCGGTGGCACAGTGGCAGAGCACAGAAGATTCTGAGCTCAAGAGAACAGGGGCCAAAGCAGTATTATGTTCCACTGTATACATATATCCCCAGCCTCTGGTACAGTGCTGGCAGAAAAGAAGTACTCGATGTGTGTTAGCTACTGTATTACTAGATACTTGTTGAAGCTGAATCGCGTTTAAAAAGGAGGCCAGGGTGGGGGAGAGAGCAGAAAGGCCTGAATAATGGCTGGAAGTTGCTCTTGCTTGAATTTCCTTACGCTGTGGCTACACAGAGCCACACTGCATGGCAAGACTGAACACCTAGGAGGACTTTGTTATGCAAGCTCATTTAAACAATATATATAAACAATATAATAACAGATGCACTTTTTAACGAGGCCAGTGTTACATAAGCCATTTTGTATTTCAGTTTTTGTAGCAAGCATGTCAGCTACCAACTTCTGACTTCCAGTAAGTGAATATCTCCATCGATTTCCAGCGTGTCGATATTGCTAAGCTCTTTAAATCTGTGCTTGTACTCCAGGCTGTGCACACCATTTATGGCAACCTTGAATTCTCTAACATCACAGTAAATTATCATCTGGAAGGAAAGTACACACAAAATTAGTGGCTCCCTGGGTTTAGAAAGTTCCCCCAGCCTGCTGCTAACTTCCCTTCTTATCAAGATTCTAACTACAGTGTATCCGGTAGTGGCACCTTCTGCCTTGTCCCACTTGGGGAAGGGACTGAGCATGCTTGCAGCCCAAGGCCTGCCTGCCTGCCTTCTGCTGCACCCTCTCCGGCCCCTGCTCCCAGCGAAGTGGGAAGCTGTCCCCTGACCCCCATGTCCGGGAACTGTAATGATGAGGAACACTGCTGCCATCTTGACCCTCAAAGGGGAGCTGACTGCAATTAAGGGGCTAGAAACCAAGGGACCTGGATCATGACTTTTCAGCCTTAAACCCTAAGGTCTTAGGCAAATCCCACAACTGAGAATTTCCGAAGTTCTGGGCTCTCACTGGGACTGCACAGCTGCGTGGCCACCAACCTCCACCCCAGCCCAGCGTGGTCTCCCATGTGTCTCTGTGCTCAGGACCCTGTGGATCTATGGAGCAACTGGCATTCTGGCAGAGTGACTTCACTTCCATGGCTGGTGTCCGCCTTCTGTGTGAGCCTTTCAGAGCTGTCTCTGCCTAGCACTCAAAGCTGTGAAAACCAAAAGAAACTACAATCCTTTTAAATCGCTTTTACACGTCAGCCTCATATTGTGATCCTACCGCCAGTCTGGCCAGCCCGCTACCTTGCGTTCTCCAGCCACCCTAAGGAGACCAGTCTGGTGAGCCTGCACCTGACGCTTGGAGGGGCAGGGGCAGCAGCTCAGCCTTGGCCCCGCCCCCAGGGCCCACCCTGAGGCAGAGAAACGGTTATTTGTTCTGCTTTGACTGGTGATAAATGGCTGCTGGGGACAAGTCCTTGGATAAAAGAGCTAAGGGTCAGAAACAGACTCTAGGTCTATGTAGAGAATTGAAAATATCGTTAACTTGGAATTATGTTATCCTCACAACGGTGGAAATCCCAGTTTCAACCAGGCAGAAGGGACCTTTGCTAAGGTACATTTAACAAAAAATCTCAGGAGAACACAAAATACAGCCTCACGCACACCCAGAAGGGAAAACAAGCTGGCATGAGAGGGGTATAGTGGGAAGATCCGTCAGTCCCCTGCATTGTATGACAGCAGGTGCAACACCCCTGTATTGCCAACAGAAAGGAAAGGCATGTGGCCCGGAGAACGCACTGCCGCAGAACAGGCACCATACACCGTGTTCAAGAGATGGAGCCGCAAAGTCCTCACGGCTATCTGATGTTACGGAACAGCTCAGAAGAACATGATGTGATTTAAAAAAAAACTCACAGATGAAATCACAAGACAATGAGATTTTTTAAAAGACTACTAGCTGGAACTGATGAATTTGAAACAACAGGGAACAGAAGATAACTGGTTAAAAGCAAAGTAGTGGCATAATGGCAACAACCAAGGATCTCAATAAAAACATACTAAAAAGGCAAGAGTTTGAAGCAGAGATGAAAAATAATCCAGCATGAGGGCATGGCTATTCCTGAGGTAGAAAACTAACCTAGAGAAAAAGATTTTAAAGAAATTAGTGTCCTTTTTCATTTTAATCCAGTAGCAAACATGGGGCCCAGATCAAAAAGCAAGTTAGTCACTGGTTTCCTGTCACCAACCACAAGGATCCACTTCCTTCTGGGGCAGTCACTTCTGTCTCCCTCCAGTGGGCCCCAGGTCCTCTCTTCTACCCGGACTCTTGCCAAGCCAACAAACCTACCCCCAGTGACTTGTTCAAATCATCTCCTCAATCTGCAAAGCCCACCTTTAACCTTACCCTACTGCATGCCTCTGACCTCCAAACCCGTATCCACAACTTCCAGGGAACCTCCTAGGACCAGCTCCCATCTGTAAACTCCACACACAGGAACTCAGGAAACACATTCATGTCTAGTTGCTGCCTTCTATGCAGCCTTCATGTTCCTGCTTGTAACAGCTGGTTTTGATGAGTGCTCAAGAACTCAACCTAATGGTCCAGAGCACGTGACCGTTTTAAAATGTAGAAGTGGGACCCTAAATGACCACGGGAGGTAGTGCATCACCTCAACCAGTGAGTGAACCTAGCCAACCACCCAGCATCCACGTCAAGGAAACTACTGTCTGCTCAGCATCCAGAAACACCTTCGTAAAGTGTTTCTTTACGAAGAAGAAAATCTTCACACGTTTGGGGGATTCGTGACCGTATGTCTTGAAGTCACATGACATGAGGGGCCCTAAGAAAGTTACATGCCCTTCAAGTTCCAAAGTCTAAACATCTCTTTCCTCGAACACACACAAACAGGACAAATTCCATGGAAAAGCACTGCCACCTAAAGCTATCTGTAACCGAGATGACAGGTGGAGGAGAGCTCAGGCCGGTTTCTGGTTCCTGTGTGCTCATGTTCACGGGGGATTATCCTAACCGTGTTTGCCCGGTCCTGCGGCAAGGCGCCTGCTAAAATTCCTGTGAATAGGAGGCCACACAATAAAACTTCCAGTGCAAATAATGTGGTATTCTACTGGCTGGGCCATTCAGACTGGCTGTAATTTGAATGCCCCTTTATAATGCAGACAGTCTCGAAATCAACAAACACCACATACTATGTCCACGTATTAAGCTAGGACTTGACATAAGCCGACCACTTCTCCCACCTCTCCTCCCAGGATTCTTTTTCCCCGTCCCAGAACGTTATCTTACCTCAAAGTACATCCCAGGACTAAATGGGAAACAGGTAATATTTCTCTCTTCTTCTCCCCAGGACTCCTGAAGAAAAGAATTTCTTACAAATGCTTTAATATTCAGGCGTGGGTTCAAGTGGAGAGCAATATCCTTGGATTTTCCTGATATTAGGTCAACATTAAAGCTTTTGAGAGAATAGAAAAAAAATGATTAACCAAGTAGAAGTGCCGTTTCTGCCATTTTAAGAATCAGAATTGAACTCTGATCAGTTACACAAAGCACACGCACAGGGACACAGGAATGCAGATGAAGGTAAAATTTTAAATTCAGTTAGCACTCCACTGATGTAAATACATTCTTCGCAAGATAAAACTATAAAAACTCTGATAGTTTTCTAGCCTCAGTG
Organism: Crocuta crocuta; assembly: GCF_008692635.1. Lineage (NCBI taxonomy): Eukaryota > Metazoa > Chordata > Mammalia > Carnivora > Hyaenidae > Crocuta > Crocuta crocuta. The sequence continues at coordinate 1,449,502 of NW_027551579.1, read as the reverse complement.
TTGAGGCCACAGATCTGGCTGGGAAGCAGCCGAAGTAAACCACATGCCTGTTACTTCAGGCTGCGGGGGGAGGGGACAGTCGCAAGTGTTCTGTTCCTGCAAATGTACTACTTTCTAGGAAGTCACTCATTTCCAACTTTCAGAAGTCTGAACATCTCTAGGAAAGGTGGTTAAGTCACATGACGTGAGGGGCCCTAACCAAAGTTGCCTGACCTCGCAGCTGCCCTGGAGTTCTACAGGGTGGGGTGGTGCCTCGTGGGCAAAAATGCCACCCTCTCGTCTGGCCACAAAAAGCCTAGGTCAGAGCACCGGTTCTGTCCCAACCAGCCACAGGCACTCTGGTTAGCAGTGTGACTTCAAAGCTCTTGCTCTGATGGTCTCCCCTTTCAGGTGAGGACTGGGACACGCACGGCTCCTCCCTCCTCTGTCTCACAAGACTGTTCAGGGTCTAAGGCAACGAGAGACACACACGCAACGTATTCGCGCTATTACTGCCAACAACGGTACTGACCCTTTGGCATTTGTATTCACTTCTCCTTTAATGACGACAGTTCGTCCAGGGCCCATTGAGGAGTTCAGCCTCGCAACGAATGGCAGAGTCTGTAAAGAAACCACGGTCAGCACCAGGAAGCTGCAGAAAGGGGTCTTGTGGGACAACTCTCCAAAGACACTTTTTATGTTTAAAGACCATGACCTTGTAAAGCCCCAGTGGCCGGCACTGCCTGGCTCACAGCAGGGCCTCACTAAGAACAGTTCACACGATGAAGTGACTAAATGGAACGTGGGACCTGCCTGCGCTGGGGTCTGAAGCAGGGCCGCACGTCCTGCCTGGGGGGAGGTGGCCGAGACGGGAGGCACTAAGGAAACACCCTAATGGCTCGAAGACTCTGCCTGGCCAACTTTTCTCTGTCCAGGATCAGCACAGAAATGCAGACTGGCTCTTGTGGGCTTCTACTGAGGGTGGAGGTTACATACACCAGCTAATTAAAACTTATTTTGTTATACAGAATAAAATTTTTGGCTCTTCAAACCTTTGACAAACAGGTGGCGCAAGTCAAACTGTGATTGGCAGTCGAACCTTTGCTCTTGGTGTAGACAGTTCTGGGTTCGATTTTAGAAATGTCTCCTTCTCTATTACTAGGCTGTTGGGGGAAATAGTTCTGCAGTAAGGTATGGAAAAAATGAAGCTGGCTTCCAAGATTTAAACTATTCATTTCCTGGGCGATTTTATAAAACATCCCATGTTATAAACTAGACAAAAATACTTACGAACTGTGATGTGCCAGACTTCTGTACCTATTGGAAGAGAAAGTCAAAATGGAGACATTTGAAAGGGAAAACTTTTATTTTATAACAAGAGCAGTCAGATCTTACTGGCTGAAATGGCCAGAGCCCAGGGTGGTGGCGCCCGCTCAGCCCTGGAAGTGACTCCCAGTGGCCTACGCTTTCTGATGGGTATGTACCGGTCATGAAGGGCGCTCAGGCTGGGAGCACGGTCTGATAGTCCTGTAGTCCTAGGACCGCACGTGAATTTCACACACATGTTACTTGTTCTTTCCAAGGGGCTCCAAAAATGCTATTATATTCTGTGAGGTCACATGCTCTGATATCATTAAGATGTAACTTTTTCCATTAATAACAAAGACTGTACAGTGTAGACTGTACTTACTCCTACAAAGAAGATGCACGTGGAAGTTCATTTCCCAGTGCAGTGACTGTTCAATATTTATAAATACTGCGTGACAGTTTACTCAACAGTGAGTGAGGTTTTTTTTACGTAAGAACGGTGGGGACAGTGGCCACAAACCCTGATAGCCCAAGCCTCTGCAAAACTTCCACTCCCTGGTCCCACAGAAGTTGATGCCCTAGTTTTCAAATGATTACTTCCACCCCCTCTGGATATTAAAAACAATTTTTCACATTAAAAACATAACTTAAAAATTCAGGCTGCTTGCTGCCCGATTTACTTGGCAACTCAAAGAACATTTTTAAACTGGTGGTTATTTAAAAGATTGAATATTTACATTTTCTTTACTTATCTCTGTCAGTTCCAAAGTTGACGGCTGGGTACTTCTTAAATCCTGAAGATAAGATTAATTTTTAATATCCATCAGAATTTTAAATATAGCCTCCCTGACATCTCAAAGAGAATTACAGATAGTGTTAAACGTAAACATATGCTTGAAAATCGTGATCCAAAAACACACTTTACATTAGGGTCCTCTCCCCCCGTATCAGATGGGCAGACATCAAAGAGACCAAAAACAAGTGTCAGGAAGAATGTGACACATGGGTGCACTGCACACTGCTCGACTCCTGAAGGGCAAGCTCGTGCTATCGGTCATGACTCAAAATGCAAGTACTCTCTCAAAACATTCCACTTCTAGGAAGCGATCTCAGGAGGAATCCTCCACTGTACTCCTGTGTCGGGCGATGAGCCCCTGTTCCAAAGGGTTTTGTTCTGTTAATTACTGTTGGGGTTTTTTTGTGTGTGGTTGTTAGAACCATACTAGATTTAAGATCCTACAGAGTGCTAGCCAACAAATGGCCCGCTACTAGTCCGTAAGAGTTATTTCCAAGAAATTAATATACTGATGACAGAGACATTTATAGTATTTTTACCTTCATGGAAGATTTAATTAAAGATATTTCCTACCATTTCATCAGAAAACATCATCAAAGAAGACTCCAAGCTGTGGAAAAGTACTCACCGAGCTGAAGCTAAAACCAACCGAATGGATATTCACTTTGCCATAAATGCCCAGAGTGTCTATCTTCCCTGGGCTAATCCTGTGGGCGTAGAGCAGGATATGTTTCCCATTTACAGCCACCTAAAGGGACACAGAACAGCCCACCACCCCCAGAAAAAAAAAGTTAATATATTAATGTATCCAAACTTAAATACTGTTTCCTTGGGTTTCATTTTATACCTTTGCCCACAGGTCTACATATTAGGCGTCTGATCAAACTGTGACTGAAAGCATCCATAACACTAGTTAAGTGGTTCTTAACTTCCTTTGGGGTCTGATCTGATTAGTCACCATGGACCCTCTCCCGCCACACAAATCAGGCATGAATATGTCACATGTGCGTGTGTACCTATGCATGTACACGAACATCGGGATTCAGAGGGCCCCAGATGCGCTAGGCCTATGAAGGCAGCACAGCAGTCTGCCTGGCAGCTGCCCACGTGCGGTCCTTGAGGACCGCAGTCTAAGGAAGATGACCCTCTACGTGGCAGACGTTCAGTAAGTATTTGTTGAATCCTGAATGAAGGGACACGGGCAAGCTACTCACAGTATCTGCGATCCTGCTTACAGCAGGCCAAAGCTCACTCTGAACAAAGGGGTGCTGTTGTGAGGAGACCACACAGTCGCTCGCTCCCGTGAGTGTCTGCAGCACAGTGCCTGACAGCAGGGACCCACTCCCTGTCCCTCCCTCCCCAATAGGGAAAGTTGGGAAAACACAAGCAGGATACAAAACGGTCTCAGACCTCAAGGAGCTTACCACCCCCCTGGCACATAAATAAGCCCAGGAAAACGCACAACAGCACAGGAACGAGTTTGAGAGAAGGAATACAGATACAAGTGCCCAGGACGCCGGGGAGGGAGGGACGAGTAGAGTCCACGCCCGAGACGGGAGATCTTCACACTAAGCTGTGCNTCTCCTTCTCTATTACTAGGCTGTTGGGGGAAATAGTTCTGCAGTAAGGTATGGAAAAAATGAAGCTGGCTTCCAAGATTTAAACTATTCATTTCCTGGGCGATTTTATAAAACATCCCATGTTATAAACTAGACAAAAATACTTACGAACTGTGATGTGCCAGACTTCTGTACCTATTGGAAGAGAAAGTCAAAATAGAGACATTTGAAAGGGAAAACTTTTATTTTATAACAAGAGCAGTCAGATCTTACTGGCTGAAATGGCCAGAGCCCAGGGTGGTGGCGCCCGCTCAGCCCTGGAAGTGACTCCCAGTGGCCTACGCTTTCTGATGGGTATGTACCGGTCATGAAGGGCGCTCAGGCTGGGAGCACGGTCTGATAGTCCTGTAGTCCTAGGACCGCACGTGAATTTCACACACATGTTACTTGTTCTTTCCAAGGGGCTCCAAAAATGCTATTATATTCTGTGAGGTCACATGCTCTGATATCATTAAGATGTAACTTTTTCCATTAATAACAAAGACTGTACAGTGTAGACTGTACTTACTCCTACAAAGAAGATGCACGTGGAAGTTCATTTCCCAGTGCAGTGACTGTTCAATATTTATAAATACTGCGTGACAGTTTACTCAACAGTGAGTGAGGTTTTTTTTACGTAAGAACGGTGGGGACAGTGGCCACAAACCCTGATAGCCCAAGCCTCTGCAAAACTTCCACTCCCTGGTCCCACAGAAGTTGATGCCCTAGTTTTCAAATGATTACTTCCACCCCCTCTGGATATTAAAAACAATTTTTCACATTAAAAACATAACTTAAAAATTCAGGCTGCTTGCTGCCCGATTTACTTGGCAACTCAAAGAACATTTTTAAACTGGTGGTTATTTAAAAGATTGAATATTTACATTTTCTTTACTTATCTCTGTCAGTTCCAAAGTTGACGGCTGGGTACTTCTTAAATCCTGAAGATAAGATTAATTTTTAATATCCATCAGAATTTTAAATATAGCCTCCCTGACATCTCAAAGAGAATTACAGATAGTGTTAAACGTAAACATATGCTTGAAAATCGTGATCCAAAAACACACTTTACATTAGGGTCCTCTCCCCCCGTATCAGATGGGCAGACATCAAAGAGACCAAAAACAAGTGTCAGGAAGAATGTGACACATGGGTGCACTGCACACTGCTCGACTCCTGAAGGGCAAGCTCGTGCTATCGGTCATGACTCAAAATGCAAGTACTCTCTCAAAACATTCCACTTCTAGGAAGCGATCTCAGGAGGAATCCTCCACTGTACTCCTGTGTCGGGCGATGAGCCCCTGTTCCAAAGGGTTTTGTTCTGTTAATTACTGTTGGGGTTTTTTTGTGTGTGGTTGTTAGAACCATACTAGATTTAAGATCCTACAGAGTGCTAGCCAACAAATGGCCCGCTACTAGTCCGTAAGAGTTATTTCCAAGAAATTAATATACTGATGACAGAGACATTTATAGTATTTTTACCTTCATGGAAGATTTAATTAAAGATATTTCCTACCATTTCATCAGAAAACATCATCAAAGAAGACTCCAAGCTGTGGAAAAGTACTCACCGAGCTGAAGCTAAAACCAACCGAATGGATATTCACTTTGCCATAAATGCCCAGAGTGTCTATCTTCCCTGGGCTAATCCTGTGGGCGTAGAGCAGGATATGTTTCCCATTTACAGCCACCTAAAGGGACACAGAACAGCCCACCACCCCCAGAAAAAAAAAAGTTAATATAGAAAAGTANGAAAAAAAAAGTTAATATATTAATGTATCCAAACTTAAATACTGTTTCCTTGGGTTTCATTTTATACCTTTGCCCACAGGTCTACATATTAGGCGTCTGATCAAACTGTGACTGAAAGCATCCATAACACTAGTTAAGTGGTTCTTAACTTCCTTTGGGGTCTGATCTGATTAGTCACCATGGACCCTCTCCCGCCACACAAATCAGGCATGAATATGTCACATGTGCGTGTGTACCTATGCATGTACACGAACATCGGGATTCAGAGGGCCCCAGATGCGCTAGGCCTATGAAGGCAGCACAGCAGTCTGCCTGGCAGCTGCCCACGTGCGGTCCTTGAGGACCGCAGTCTAAGGAAGATGACCCTCTACGTGGCAGACGTTCAGTAAGTATTTGTTGAATCCTGAATGAAGGGACACGGGCAAGCTACTCACAGTATCTGCGATCCTGCTTACAGCAGGCCAAAGCTCACTCTGAACAAAGGGGTGCTGTTGTGAGGAGACCACACAGTCGCTCGCTCCCGTGAGTGTCTGCAGCACAGTGCCTGACAGCAGGGACCCACTCCCTGTCCCTCCCTCCCCAATAGGGAAAGTTGGGAAAACACAAGCAGGATACAAAACGGTCTCAGACCTCAAGGAGCTTACCACCCCCCTGGCACATAAATAAGCCCAGGAAAACGCACAACAGCACAGGAACGAGTTTGAGAGAAGGAATACAGATACAAGTGCCCAGGACGCCGGGGAGGGAGGGACGAGTAGAGTCCACGCCCGAGACGGGAGATCTTCACACTAAGCTGTGCGAATTCGCGGGCGGGTGCATCCCAAGCTCCAGGGCCTCCCTGTACGTCACACACAGGCACTATACGCTCTAGGTCTAGACTGCTCACTGAAGCCAGTGGTAGGATTTCTAAGAACTCTGGACCTACAACCTCATAATCCTAAAGAACTTGTGGCAGGATTCCCCATCCGTTAGTTTCAGATTCCCACCACCACCACCCCCGCCCCGCCCCCAAGCCCAGGTGACTGTGACCACAGTTGACTATCACAATTTATACAGCTCTGTGCCAATTCAGAAGCAAGCTCGGCTGTGCAGCCGAAATGCCATACACAAAACGGTCTGGAGGCCCTGGTCCCCCAATTCCGGATGCCACACGAGGGGCAGACGGAAGCTGCACCCACCTCACATTTAAGTACCCACCTGGCCCCTACTTTAGGGTGAGACGATGAGGCCACTCTCTGGACTTAAATAATGTGAGGATGGACTCGCCAACATGCAAAGCTGCCCTGGGTGCTGCTTCTCACCCATGAGGATGCCACCTTCATTCTCCCAAACCCACCTGGAATTTGTCTTTCAACACCATAATCACAATTTCGAAAGACTTTTCTTTTTTGAAAGGCATGTCGTAGGTGATCTCTTCCCATCCCCACTTTTCATTTTTCAGAGTATTGCAGACAATGCAGTCGGACCACTTGAAGCGTGGATTGAAATGAAAGGCCACGTCGGCGCGGGGCTTCACGCTGCTGCCGCACTGCAGGTCCACTTGGAATCTGCAGGAGTTGAGGAGGGAGGGTCGCGGACACCCAGGGGCGGGGCCAGGCTGCAGGCAGAGGCCTGGCGAGCCCAGTGACCTGAGACTGACCCCCGTGCACCCACCCAGCTACCCAAAACGTGGAAGTGAGGGCTGGGTTTCTAGCTGCCGCAAGCCAGGAGAAACAGGACCTCGCCTTGAGGACGGCAGAACAGTGATCCCGAAGCCTGCTTCTCTAGCCTATGGAGTTGCCTAGAAATGTCTGGGCTTTTCTCCTTCAGACTGCACTTTCATTTATTTAAACCACTGTCATCCGGGCATCAGCCACAGAGAGCTGGCCCAGCCATGGCACCGCCTAGTCCACAATGTGTACCCAAAGCAAGCATCACACAAAGCTCCCCGAAATCGATCTTCAGAGATGCTGCTGGGGGTGTTAGACTGTAACCAGACCTCGTCACTGGCCTCCGACCACAATTCCTGTCATATCTAATCATATTCCAATCAGACTTTGAACAATAAAATAACCAAACTTTTTTGCTTTCAGTCATTCTTTCCAGTCTCCTCAGCACCTTGGCCAGGGCTGCTGACGGAAGCAAAACCAAGCCTCAGAGGGTCAAAACGGTCTCCCCCGCATCAGCTTCTGCGGTTGTTCCAGTCACAAAGACAGTTTAGTCACCTTTTCCTATCTAACATATGATTACCTGTCCGAATCACAAGGGACATGCCCCCGGATCACAATCAGGGTTCCATGCTCCAGCTGCTCGGGAATCGTCCCGACATAGGGGATGACCTAGGAAAAAGGATTTTAACAAATGTATGTTTACGTAAGCAAAACAGAAACACTACGTTTTGAAAGGATGCATGGTAATCTGCTCAGAATCCAGCATTTTCCAAATCACTGTTCAAACAGCTGAGAGAGTGACAGCATCTGTACACCTGAGTTCTTTGGAAAAAGACACAGCTAAAAATTCACAGAACGTTTTATTTGGCTGGGGGGAGGGGGGCTGTGAAATAAAACACTTAATAGGAAAATTATGATCATGGAAACAACAGCTTGCTGGAAGTCACATCCCCCTCCCCCTCCCTTTTCCCTAACATCCCACGGCTGATCTGCAGCAGGACCGAGCCCACGCCAGGCCCCAGGCCCACACTGATGGAGGCCATGGCACTCGCTGGCCGCTGGAAGAGAGGCACCAGATAAACCCCTCCCCTGTGCCCAGGACAGGCATGTCTAGTCCCTGCCAGGCTTCTAGACGGCAGCTCACCGGTGCTACTGGGCACCTGCGCTCTCTCCAGACGCAGCGCCCCCCAGCCTGGCCTGGTCCCAGCCACAGGCTTGGGCTCCAACACAGTATCCGGGTCTCCTCTTGCCCCCTCATCACCCTGACCCTGCCCTTTTAGTCTGGGACCCAACACACTATCAGGTCTTGTCAGTCCCCTTCCCCAGGGGTGACTCCACTGTGCTCCCCATCCACTGGCTGCGCCGGCTGCATCACAACCCCACCCTCTTCTGCCAGGGAGCACCTGAGCAGAGCAGGCCAGACCCCATCATGCCCCTCGCTCAGCTCACCCGAGCTGTGACACAGATGCTAAAACCTCTCCAAGGTAGCTGGCTGCCAAGACCTAAGACCTAAAACACGAGAGGGCATAACCAAGCGGTTGTGGATTGGTCGCTCCGAGGCTGAAAATCTTGCCTCAAGCGCAGCCTTTTCCAGACTCCGTGGGCCATCTGACATAGCCCCTCTCTGAGGGTCCCTCGTGCACTTTATACTCCAACCAGACTGTGTGCTGCACGGGGTGGGCCTGGGTCAGGACCGGTCAGATGATCGGTGCTGATCCGGGGAGGACCGCGCTCCCAGCAGCCCAGTGCCGGGGTTCTGGCACCCTCACGTGCAGAGCCAGCAACGCGGGTCGTGGCCTTAACCGCCAAGAGATCATTGAAAACCAGGAGTCACCGAGGGCGGCGAGCATCTGGCGTTGCGGCAGATGTGGGGAGCCAGGTGGGGGAGACGCGCAGGGCCCATCACACCAGAGAACATGCCACAGAAGTGCAGAGCGTGGCTGCAGCCGCACATCAAGTCATCGGATTTTTGTGTAGAGACTATGGAGAAGGAATTCCACACTGATCTTCAGCCACTGCGATTCCTAGAGCAGCAGGAGGCATCTTCCACAGCGAAGTCTCCTCATAAACTGAGAACCGTTTTGAATCCATATTCAAATTCTACTCATGCAGAATATTCAATAATGCAAAAATGGCAGGGATAGTATTCGTGAGAAAAGAGCCTACAAAACTATACACAGTTGGATCCCAACTAGGTTAATAATAAACATTAAAAAAAGAAATAAGCCAAAATGTTAACCATCGTTTTCTTCAGGGACGGGATTTTATTTTTCGTCATGTATTTTTGTATTTTGTATTTTCCAGATTGCTGTAATAACCGTTTATAGTTTTATGACCACAAGTTTTTATTGTATGGTTAATTTTAGGGTTGGAAAGAGCTTTCTGAGACCAATACTCTATTCCCATCACTGCTAAGAAGTTCTTTGCAACCCTTACTAAGTTGTTCCAGTCTGAGCAACAAGAGCCCTGAGCAGCTGAGTCATCTGCTGTTTTCAGCATCTGGATGAACGCTTTCTGCTTGGGGGAGCACCCCAAGTCAAGTAACTCTCAAGGGACTTGGCCCACGTGACCCCAGTGCCCTGCAGCCCACGCACTGAACACAAAACTGCTCCTGTGAAAAGCCAGAAGAGCATTATTTTGTAGGCAGTGTCAAGCTCTGATGCTTCGCCAAAAATTTATGTAAAAAAAATTAAAATACAGCTATGGTCACACTGGACACAATACCATCAGCTGAAACCCCACTGATCAGGTTTAGTGTTTTCTCCCAAAACATCCTAGTTGACTCACACCACTTTGCCCTTTTTAGGATTACTTATTCAGTGTGTGCTCCACACAAGGTCTCTCTTATGTGGCTCCGGCTAGAAAGCAGCATGATGGCTCCGTCCATGAGGAGCTCCTAGGCCAGCTGGGAAGACGTCAGATGCCCGTAGAAGAAGTGGAGCAGAAACGGGACACTGTGGCTGTTCAGAATCAGTCTCCTTCCACGTCTGGAAAATCCTCTCCACCTGGTGAACAATCGACGTCATCTAGACTGCAGTGAGCAACAAGGGTGTATGACGAACCTCTGTCACTCAGTAGCCCCAGCTCAGACTCGGAGCCGGTGCCAAGAAGCCAGAATCAGGCAGTTTTCGCTCTGCCCACCACGGGCGGCGCTGCCAGTACCATCTGTGTCCAGTGGCGGCGCCAGAGGTCTCAGCGGGACCGGTCATGGCAGGGCTTCGGACGGTGTCTATGACAAGGACTTGCCGAGTCTCGTTCTTCAAACCTGCTAGAGATTCGGAGGACTACGCAGTATCATTTAATAAATCTTAATTTAACAGTTAATAAATTAACAATCTCTGCCTAGAGACTGGCTTTTATGCTCGCAACTACAACCTGCGACTAATTCAACAGCTTAAAACATGGGGCAGTAAGTTGCTGCCAAATCAGTGCTTCAGAAAAATGTATCAAGAATTCCGAGCTGCCCAGAGAACTTTATGGCAGAGATGTGATTTTTAATGTTTTATTTATTTTTGAGAAAGAGATAGAGACAGCATGAGCAGGGGAGGGTCAGAGAGAGAGGGAGAGTCACAGAATGCGAAGACAGGCTCCAGGCTCTGAACTAGCTGTCAGCACAGAGCCCAATGTGGGGCTCGAACCCACGAACTGTGAGATCATGACCTGAGCCGAAGTCGGACGCTCAACCGACTGAGTCACTCAGGCACCCGCGCAGAGATGTGATTTGAGCTGGGAGCTTAGAGAGGAGGAGAAAGTCAGTTCAGGTAGAAACGTCCATTTACAAAAGCAGAGAGGCAGGAAAAGATAAAGCATGTCTGGTAGAGAGTAAGCAGTAAGGGAGCAGTGCCAGACAGGGTCAGATTTTAGAGTGATACAATGAGGGGCACCTGCGTCGCTCAGCCAGTTAAGCGTGGCCACCTTGAAAGGTGGCCTCTTTACGAGACTGGCCCTTGGCTGGTGTCTAGGAACTTGGATTTGGGACAGTCCCACCACCCACACAGAAAAGGGAAGTCTCCTGTATGCAAATTTTGTGCAAACAATACGGTTTATGCTAAAAACCAGCTCTCCTCCAGGAGTCTGGAATTTTGGCACGTGCCAGGCAGAAGCAGTCTGCGAGACTGGCCCCAGATACAATCTCCTGGCAGTGAGTCTCTGATGAGCTTCCCTGTAGGCAACGTTTCACATGCACTGTGACAGCTGTTTGCTGGGGATTTAAGTACACCTTGGGTGACTCCACTGAGGACCCGTGGAACCTTGCGCCTGGTCCCCCTTGGACTTCGCCCAAGGTGCCTTTCCTTTTGTGATTCTGCTATCACTTCACTGTAATAAATCACAGCCTTGAGTATGACCGTGCTGTTGAATCATCACAATTGGGTGTGTGTCAGAGACCTTGATGCAGATGATGAGAAGAGAAAGGAGAGAATGATCAGTCAGGGCTGGACAGTCATATCAAGGAAGTCATTTCAATATGGGAAGACTGTCAATATCTTTAACATAGAAAAATAAGAAAGATTTTAAAAAGATAATGAAATGGATATCATACCCTTTGGCCCAGTGATTCCACTTTTATAGATTTATCCTATAAAATACCGGCACGCATGCTTAAAGATGCATATGGCTATGTACATCATAGCACTGGATACAATCACAAAAGGAACTTTTGGTTTTAATGGAAACTGGCTAAAGAAGTTACAGTATATCCATACTGATGGACCAATTTATGTGGCCATAAAGATAGGCAAGGAAGCTGTAAGTGTGCTGGTATCTCCAAAATGTATCAAATGGAAAAAAGCTGCATATACAACAGTTTATATACAGGCATACCTTGGAGATACTGGATGTTCAGTTTCTAGGCTGCTTCAATAAAGTGAACACTGCAATAAAGCTATTCAGATAAATTTTGTGGTTTCCCAGTGCATAAAAGAGTTGTTTGGGGGTGTCTAGGTGGCTCAGTCAGTGAAGCATCTGACTCTTTATTTTGGCTCAGGTCATGATCTTCCAGTTCATGGTTTCAAGCCCCACGTCGGGCTCTGAGCTGACCGCATGGAGCCTGCTTGGGATTCTCTCTCTCATCACCCTGCCCCTCCCCTGTTTGTGTGTGCTCTCTAAGTAAATAAACTTAAAAAAAAAAAGTTATGGTTACATTATACTGCAGTCTATTAAGTGTATGATAGCACTGTTATCTTCAAAAAAGTACATTCCTTAATTTAAAAATATTGCTTAAAAAAAAGCAAGCCATCACCTGAGCTTTCAGCAAGTTGTAATCACTGATCACCATAATAAATATAACAATGAAAAAATTTGAAATACTGCCAGAATTTCCAAACTGTGACACAAGACATGAGGAGAGCAAAAGAGAGCAAATGCTGTTGGAAAAGCAGGGCTGCCATGAGCCCTTGCTCTGGGAGAAGCATTCGGTAAAACGAGGGATCCTGTTGTACGACACGTGTAAAGAAACAGGATCTACGAAGTGAAAACACACAACACGCACACTCGGACATTCACGTGTGTTCTCAGGAAGGATCTACAAAACCTGGTGAATATGACTGCCTTTGGGGTCTTTGGGGGACTGAGCACAGGGCAGAGGGCAATTTTATGTGTTAGTGAAACCCTCAAATACTGTATGAATTTTTACAAATGATTTATACAAACTCTCTTCAGATTTAAAAAACAATGATAATAAAGGAAAACCCACTGAGGTTTGACTCAAATGAAATGAAATTCTGAATGTAGATTCTCTTCAAACTATGCGGGGCTTGGCAGCACAGAACAGCAGAAGTTAAACTGCAGGAAGACATGGACAGAAATGGAAACCCACGAGAGGGGCGCTGATTTGGGGAGGAAGACATGACTTTGGCTTTGAACTCCTGAGTCTGAGAGCGGGAGACTCAGGTAAAAGGCTGGAAAGGTTTATATACCATGTACACACTCAAAAGGTCTGACACCGATCAGGAAAGACACCAAGAGAAAGTGAGAGACACGACTAGTGAAGACACGAAAGAAATTAAGAAAGAGTTAAAAAAAAAAAATCAGAGGGCAGATGGGGACATCAAGTCAGCAGAAACAGACACTGACGCTCTCGGGACTGGGACCAGCAAGGGAAGAACAAGAGAACAAAAGCTGGGAGGGACCTCGGAGGTTAAAACAGATTTTATTTTTTTGTTTTTTAAGACTAAATGGTAAGGAACAAAGGAGAAGAAAATATGGAAGCGAGCTTCCTAAGCAGAATGGAACGGTGAGCATTTCAGCACCAGGAAGAACGGATGGTTAAAAATGGCTTATTAACTCACAACAGCCAATCTGACCGTTGCTAAAGTAACTTCGAGGTTAAGGCAATCAACTGGGACTAAGTCTACAAGCTAGACTTAGAAAACACTACTGTCTTGCGTTATGGTTGTTTTGTTAGTGATCAGTCTAAACACCGAAGAGTTGGAGCCTAGTGTGCGTGCTCAGCGCTGGAAGTATTTAATAAGTGAAATTTAAAGACAGAGCACGATGTCATTCTTGCTATTAAGTTCCATCTTTCTACCTCCATCCTTTTCTACCTGTGAAAACAGATTATAAAACAAAAAAAGCTATTTGCCAGAATTATTTGCTTTGGAGCACTCTGTCACCATGAACTATGCTCAGAACAGCAGCAAGGCCTTCTGGGAGCCTGGGCTGCATTTCCTGCCAAGCGGCAGCACCACTCCCCCAGGCCCTTCCTCAGGAAATGAATGTCAGCCTGATTTTGTTTCAGTCCTAGAGAGGAGTGTGCTACACCCAGAAATTCAGGAGTTGTCAGTGTGCGCGCAATCAAGATGTGTAGGAATTTTAACCTACAAAACTGCTTTCTGAGTAACATTCAAACAAGGCCTCCTTGCCTGAAGGGCAGAGCTGAAGAGTGTAACCTCCTCCTGAAGCCAACACTGTGTTTCAGGCACCTTTACAGGCAGGCTTTTTTTTTTTTTTTTTTTTAAATCTTGCAGAAAGTCAGTCTACAACCTTGAGATGTTTTTAACTCTGAGATACAGAAAAGCATTTTAAACGTCTCACTGACTTCAAATTCAGTAAGTCTTCCTTTTTAAACCAGTACCTACTGAAGGCTATTTCTTCTAAAACTGAGTTTTGCTTGATGTGGTGATTGTACCTCATTCTGCGCAATGACATCAAAGCTTAGGTTTAAAAAAAGAGTCACGCCTACAAAGTAACTAACAAGAAAATGAGCCTGGCTCGGGGCTATGCTTCAAGGGCCCTCCGCAAGCCTTCCAGAGAAGGCTATAGAGAAAAGGCAGCAAGTCTGTCTTAGACCTGAATTCAGCCTTGTGTACGTGCAAACCAGACATTTTTCAAGATTCTTAATCAGCACATAAAACTAAAACCAGTTCTTCACTTCCCAGGACGTGCAATGAAAGATCCAGCACCTGCAGTCACTGGGGACCTTGAACCACCACGGGACCCTTAATTCTTCTCTTTCTCAATCTCGTCACTAGCTTTTGACCTTTTCCCAGCTCAAGTACGAAGCAGTATTTGAAAGGCAAGGGAAAAGCGGAGACATTCACTTCTCATAAACAGGGTCTAATTAAGAAAGAAAATTAAAACTTTGAGAGCAACGAATCCATTTTCCTTTGAAAAGTTGTGTCTTGTGATGATCTTCCCAGGACCAAAGTCGGCTTCCCTCCACCGTACCCCATGGTCTCCACTCAGAACACGTTCTCACCACCCTGTACGGTCTCCGTGATTTCGTCCTCCACTAGACCGAGCTCCGAGGGCGGCACCTGTTTTTTGGTCAGCGACCAGCACGGTCCCTATCACATAGTGGCTACTTCCCATACGTTTGCTGAATCTGATGGTCTCCCCTCCCCGGCAGTGGATAATTACTATCCGACTGGGTCTGCTCTACATCCTGCCACAGATAAAAAGTGATTTCAGAGGACTCAGTTACCGGGTTATAGATGACATTCTGCAGGTTGTTTAAGGACAACATCATTCTTTTCCACCTTATTGTTGATTGAGGTCTCTAGTCTACGTATGATCTAAGGTTTTAAAGCAAGTTTCATTTAAAGACTTCCCAGATTGAAACGGAGGAACTTGCCCTGTGTAAAATCAAAACAGAAGGAAAGAAATATTAGCATGCATCATTTTTCTTCATATCATAACTATCTCTAAGTTTAAGTTATAAATAAGTTTACTGATATTTACTAAATAACAGGTTGCTATTATAATCAAAGATCTGATCCCAATTCTTCCCTCATGTACTTACACACCAAGTAATTTGGGATTATCAGCACAGGAAATGGTATAAAATATACAGTAGTAGAGGGGAGGGTTAAAAATAGTCATATGGCATGATACTCTACATAGAAAACCCAACAGACTCCACCAGAAGCCTACTAGAACTGATCCAAGAATTCAGCCAAGTTGCAGGGTACAAAATCAACGTACAGAAATCGGTTGCATTTTTATACACCAACAATGAAGCAACAGAAAGAGAAATCAAGANTGCTGACAAAAACTGAGGACTGATGGATGTGGGGGGGAGGAGGGATGGGCATGGAGGAGGGCACTTGTGAGGATGAGCACTGAGTGTTATGTGGAAACTAATTTGACAATAAACTATTTGTAAAAAATTAAAAAAAAATTAAATTAAAAAAATACTCTATCAAATTGCATTCAGCAATATACAAAAAAGATAATAAAATTCACTCAATAAAACAATCAATCAATAAATAAATAAATAAATAAATAAAAATGGTCATATGGGAAGATCCTAAGCTCATCCCCTCCCATGGACATGGCGACTCTACAATTACACATGGACTACCTTCCTCTTGAAGGGAACCTGGGAACTGGATGAACAGAGCCTCCGCAAGAGGAGACAGAGATACAGCCTCACTAATGGAAAAACCACACCCCAGGCAATGGTATTCCACAGTCCAGACAGATCTCAAAGGTATGGAAATTTTCCCAGAGAAGTGAGAGATTCAAGCTTACATCAGGCACCCCAACCTTTGTGTCCTGCACTGATGACCGGACCCCCAAAACAGTTGGCTTTCAGAACCAAAAGGGAATCACCCATAAAAACTAGAAGGGAAGGAAAACCCATTCTTGAAGGGCCTGTGTGAAGACTCACTTGGTCAGGAAACCAGTACAAAAAAAAAAAACAACAAAAACAAACCAAAAACCAAAAAACCCAGCACACAGACCAGAGATGAAGGAGACCCACGTATTAACTGTGGAGCATCTGCTAGAGAGACTGGGACCGTTGGGCCTCTCCCTGGGGACTGACTCATTTTTGCTATCTCATTCTGCCAGGCTGATCCTGCTGCTGGTGGACACCATTTTGGAATCCGCTCTCTAGACTGCTAATGTCAGGGGATGCACACTGCCAAGAGCCCCACACAAGCCTGTGCCTCGGCATGGCCTTGCAGCCAACTGGACAATGACCCTGCCCACCAGAGCAACCTGAAGCAGGTCAGCCAGGCCAACAGTCAGCGGGGCTGGAAGCCAGCCCTTCCCACCAGAGCACCTACAGTCATAGCTCTGCCACAGGGGACAGCCCTGGAGTAACTGGCTCCGGTGGCCAAGATGGAGCATGTGTCTATACCCCACAGGCTGTCCACATAAAGCCATTCCTTCAAGACCAAGAAGACCAGGAGACAGAGCTGAACCACCTAAGACCTAGAATCACAGAGGAAGGCAAAATGAACCAGAAAACTATGTTTCAAACAGAAGAACAAGACAAAACTTCAGAAAAAGGACTAAACAAAACAGAGATAAGCAATCTACCCAATAAAGAGTTCAAAGTAATGGTCAAATAGACACTTACCAAACTAGGGAGAAGACTGAATGAACACAGTGAGAATACCAACAAAGAGAAAATATAAGAAATTTCCAAAAAAGAGAAAGGAATCTAAACATAACATGAGAAAAGGTCATTAAATCACAGCAGAAAAGAACAGGAGAAGAGAACTACAAAATCAACCAGAAAACCACTAATAAAATGGCAATAAATACATACCTGTCAATAATTACTTTAAAAGCAAATTGACTAAGTGCTCCTCAAAAGACTTAGGACAGCTGAATGGATTTCAACACACACACACACACACACACACACACACACACACACACACACGGTAGAGGATTGTGGGAAGATGGTGGAAGTAGGTGGACCCTAACTTCACCGTGTGTTCCTAGATAACATTCGTATCAGCATAAAACAGAAAATGGCCCAAAGACAGAACAAACTCCAGAACTAAATGAAGAAATGAGCACACAGAAGAGGGCAGGCAGGGTGGAGATACAGTGGGAAGCTAAAGGACTGTCCATGGGAGGGAGGAACCCATAGGTGCAGAGACAGGAAAGAGACCATCACACCAAGACCACACAGGGAAGACAAATCCCCATAACGTTTGGCTTTGAAAACCAGACGGGATGAATTTTGTGAGTTCATACAACCAGTGGGATTTAAGCCTGGAATTTTAATAATCAGTGGTCTCAGGTATGGGAGAGCAAGGAAGGTAAGAAGCTGAGTCCTTGACCTTAAAGAGATGACTCAACAAACAGCCCAGGGAGACACTGCCTAGAAGCAGCCATTTGAAAAATGCCTGAGGCACCTGGGAGATTTATTTACTAATCTCAGAGCTTGTCCAGCAGGAGCAGGGGTCACTAGGGTATTCTTCCAGGAGCAAAGACCCTGGCAAGCACTATTTCCCTCTCCCCACCCCGCATAAACACACAGTCGCCTGTGGGAGCCAAAGCTGTGCTGGCATTCACCACCTAACTTGCTTCCACTGCTTCAGGAATCTGCGCATTGTAGCCAGGCCTGCCTCAGTTCCCCTGTAAGAAACCCAGCAGCAGGCAAACCTTGCTGACCCCACTGCCCCACGGCACCCCCCTAGCTCCCGTGTTGTGGGTCCACCCCCTCCAATACGCTCTTGGCTGGATCCCACTCACACCAGGGCCACAAGCCTGGCCGTGTGCAAGCAGCCCTGATGGGGGCCAGCACCACTCCAAAGTGACTCCTGCCCTGGGGAGAGGGGACGATAACCATACAGCCAGACTGACTGTGGACCCAGCAGTGGGCTGGGGGCAGACATCTGCTCTGACTGCAGACCCCACCCATCAACTAAAGCTTCTCAGGGAACAACACGGACAGGAAACAACACGGACAGAGCACCCTGAAGTTCGGAGCTACTACATCTCTGGCAAATGCCTGCTCTGACTCAACTCAAGCCCGAGGCAGCCCAAGACTGGTCCACTAACACTGCAGGGACCAAATGCCGTCCACGACAGGAAAAGGCAGCCACTAGATGAATGGACTGAAGTCAAACGTGGCTCAGCCACAACAGCAGGGTGCATGCAATACACACAGGCTACACCTCCGCGACAGGAGACACTCACTGCAGGGCACTACAGAACGCCTTTTCAAAAAGCCAGGATTTTCAAGAGCTAGAGATGTAGGTGACTTTCCTAAAACAAAGAAACAGACACAGAGAGTATACAGAGAATTAGACAAAATGAGGAGACAGATGAATATGTTCCAAACAGAAAGAATAGGACAAAACCACAGCAAGAGACCTAAGCAAAAGGAAGATAACTAATATGCCAGATACAGAATGCAAAGTAATGGTCATAAAGTACATGCTGGACTTGAGAAAAAAAGTGGAGGAGTGAGACACTGAACAGAGATTTAAAAAAAAAAACAATCAAGGATGAGGAACACAAAAGATAAAATTAAAATACACTAATGAAATAAATAGCAGAGTACCATAGCAGAAGAATGAATCAATGACCTAGGGGAGAGAGTAATGGAAAGTAATCAAACTGAGGAGTTGAGAGAAAAAAATTATACAAAATGAGAACAGGGAATTCTGTGATTCCATCAAGCTCAACATTCACATTACGGATCTTAGAAGGAGAAGAGAGAAAATAGGGGACAGAAATGTTATTTGAAGAAATAACAGCTGCAATCTTCACAAATCTAGGGAAGGAAACAGACATCCAGATCCAGGAGACAGAGAGAACCCCCAACAAAATCAATCCAAAGTGGTCCATACCAAGACACATAGTAATAAAATGGCACAAAAGGAGTGAAACAGGAGAATTTTAAAAGCAGCAAGAGAAAAGAAAACAGTTACATACAAGGGGAATGCCATGATGCCATCAGCTGATTCTTCAGCTGAAACCATGCAGGCTGGAAGAAGTAGAATGATATATTCAAAGTACTGGGAGGAAAAAAAAAATCTGCAGCCAATAATAATTAAGCAAGGCTATCATTCGGAATAGGAGACACATGTAAGGTAAAAAGTAAAGGGATGGAGAAAAATCATGCAAACAGATGTCAAAAGAAAGCTGGAATAGCAATACTTATATTGGGCAAAATAGACTTCATAACAAAGACTACAACAAGAGGCAAAGACGAATACTATATAATTATAAAGGGGACAATCCAACAAGAAAATATAACAATTATAAATATTTATGCACTCAATATGAAAGCACTCAGACACATAAAACCATTAATAACAAACATAAAGGAACGAATCGACAGTAATATAATAATAGTAGGGGACCTTAACACCCTACTTATATTAATGGACAGATAATCCAAACAGAAAATCAACAAGGGAAGAGTGGCTTTGAATGACACACTGGACCAGATGGATTTAACAGATATCAGAGCATTCCATCCTAAAACAGCAGAATACACATTCTTTTCAAGTACACATGGAACATTCTCAACAATAGATCATATATTAGGTCACAAAACAAGCATCAATGAATTCAAAAAGATCAAAATCATACCAATCATCTTTTCTGACCACAACATTATTAAACTAGAAACTGACAAGAAAAAATGTGGAAAGGGCCAACCAAATACATGTAAGTTAAAGCATGCTACTAAATGATGGATGGATCAATCAAAAAATCAAAGAGGAAATTTAAAAATTATATGGACACAAATGAAAATGAAAACACAACACTCCAAAATCTTTAGGATGCAGCAAAAGCAATTATAAATGAAAGTTAAGAGCAATACAGGCCTACCTCAAGAAGAAAAATAAAAAATTAATCTAGGGGCTCTTGGGTGATTCAGTCAGTTAAGTGTCTGACTTTGGCTCGGGTTATGATCTCATGCTCTCTGAATTTGAGCCCTGAGTCGGGCTCCATGCTGACAACTCAGACCCTGGAGCCTGCTTTGGATTCTGTGTCTCCCTCTCTGCCTCTCTCCTGCTTGCGCGCTCTCTCTCTCAAAATAATAAATAAACATTAAAAACTTAAAATAACTAAGCAATCTAACCTTAAACCTCAAGTTACTATGAAGAAAAACCAAACAAAACAAAATCAACAGAAGGAAGGAAACAATAAAAATTAGAGCAGATATAAATGACATAGAAACTAGAAAAATACAAACAAACAGATGAGTGAAACCAGGAGCTGGTTCTTTGACAAGATCAATAAAATTGATAAACCTTTACCCAGACTCATTAAATACATACATACATACATAAAATTAAAAAATCATAAAGAGGAGAAAGAACCAACACCACAGAAATACAAAGTACTGTGAGAGAATATTATGAAAAACTAAATGCCAATGTATCAGACAACCTAGAAGAAATGGATAAATTTCTAGAAACATATAACCTACCAAAGTTGAAGCAGAAAGAAACAGAAATTTTGAATAGACTGATAATTAGCAATGAAACTGAATCTAAAAATTAAAAATGCCCAATAAACAGAAGTCCAGGACCAAATGGCTTCACAGGCAAATTCTAGCAAACATTTAAAGAAGAGTTACTACCTATTCTCAAACTATTCCAAAAAAGAGAAAAGGAAGAAAAACTTCCAAATTCAATCTATTAGGTCAGCATTATTCTGATACCAAAACCAGATAAAGATACCACAAGAGAACTTTAAGTCATTATCTCTGATGAACACAGATGCAAAAATCTTCAATAAAATATTAGCATATCAAATCCAACAATATACTGAAAAAAATCATTCACCCCGATCAAGTGGAACTTATTCTTGGATACAAGGGTGATTCAATATTCCCAAATTAAGAAACATGATACACCACATAAGGATTAAAACTATATGATAGTTTCATAGATGCAGAAAAAATATGTGACAAAGTACAATATCCATTCATAATAAAAAAAACTCAACAAAGTAGGTTTACTTTTTTTTAATTTTTTTTAATTTTTTTTTTATTTCTAGGAGAGAGAGAGAGACAGCGTGAGCAGGGGAGGGTCAGAGAGAGAGGGAGTGACAGACTCCGAAACAGGCTCCAGGCTCTGAGCTGGCAGCAGCACAGAGCTCGAAGCGGGGCTCGAACCCACGAACCGCAGGATCATGACCTAAGCGAAAGTCGGACGCTTAACTGACTAAGCCACCCAGGCGCCCTTCAACAAAGTAGGTTTAAAAGGAACATGTCTCAGTATAGTAAGAGCCATATATGAAAACCCACAGTTAATATCATCCTAAATCCCCAATGTCAGGAATAAGGCAAGAATGTTCACTCTCACCACTTTTATTCCTCATAGTACTAGAAGTACTAGCCAGCACAATCAGACAAGAAAAAAGAATAGCAGGAATCCAAATTAGTTAGGAAGAACTGTCACTATCTACAGATGACATAATACTATGTATAGAAAACCCTACAGACCACATCAAAAACCTACCAGAACTGTTGAAGCAATTCAGTAAGGTGACAGGATACCAAATCAATGTAGAAAAATCCATTGCAATTTTATACATTAATAATGAGGCAGTAGAAAGAGAAATTAAGAAAACTCCCATTTACAATTGCACCAAAAATAGTAAAATATCTAGGAATAAAGTTAACCAAGGAGGTGAAAGACCTGTACTCTGAAAACTACAAAACACTGATGAAAAAAACTAAAGATGGCAAAAACAAATAGAAAGACATTCCATGCTCATGGGTTGGAAGAACAAGTATTGTTAAAATGCTGATACTACCAAAAAAATGTTGATGCTACCCAGAGCAAGCCACATATTCAAAACAGCAATAGCATTTTTCACAGAACTATAATAAATAATCCTAAAATTTGTATGAAACCATAAAATAGTGTGAATAACTGAAGCAACCTTGAAAAGGAAAACAAAGCTGGAGATATCACAATTCCAGATTTCAAGTTAGATTACAAAACTGTAGTATTCAAAACAATATGGTACAAAATAGACACATAGATCAACAGGACAGACTAGAAAGCATAGAAATAAACCTGTGATGTTATGGTTAATTAATCTTCTGCAAATGAGAGAATATGCAATTAGGAAAAAAACACATGCAATAAGAAAAAAAACATTCTCTTCAATGAACGGTGTTTGGAAAACTGGACAGCTACGTGCAAAAGAATGAAACTGGACCACTTTCTGACACCATACACTCAAATAAACTCAAAATGGATTAAGAACCTAACTGTGAGACTTGAGACCATCAAAATCCTTGAAGAGGACAGACGCAGTAATTTCTCTAACAAAGGCCACAACAACATCTTTGTATAAATGTTTCCTGAGGCAAAGGAAACAAAAGCAAAAATAAAATATTGGGACTACATCAAAACAAAAAGGTACTGCACAGCAAAGAAAATAAGCAACATAACTAAAAGACAACCTATTGAATGGGAGAAGATATTTACAAATGGCATATCTGGTAAAGGGTTAGTATCCAAAAATATACAAAGAATTTACACAACTCAACACCAAAAACCAGCAGATAATCCAATTTAAAAATGGGCAGAAGATATGAACAGACCTTCCTCCAAATAGGACAACCAGATGGCCAACAGACACATGAACAGATACTCAACATCACTCATCATCAGGGAAATGCAAATCAAAACCACGAGATATCACCTCACACATGTCAAAATGGCCAAATCAAAAACACAAGAAACAACAAGTGTTGAAGAGGATGTGGGGAAAAAAGAACCTCATGAACTGTTGATGGGAATGCAGAGTGGTGCAGATACTGTGTAAGACAGTATGGATTTTTTTTCAAAAAATTAAAAATAGCTATGATCCAGTATTTGAACTATCATTTAACCCAGATAATGCAAAAACACTAATTTGAAAGGATGTATCCACCCGTATGTTTATTTAGCCAAATTATGGAAGCGGCCCAAGTGTCCACTGGTAGATGAATAAAGAAGATGTGGCATATATATACAATGGAATATTCAGCCATAAAAAAGAATGAAATCCTGCCATTTGCAACAGCATGGATGGCTCTAGAGAGTATAATGCTAAGTGAAATAAGTCAGCCAGAGAAAAACAAGTACTATATGATTTCAATCACATGTGGAATTTAAGAAACAAAACAAACAAATGAAAAATAAGAGGCAAACCAAAAAAAACAGATTCTTAACTATAGAGAGTAGATGGTTACTAGAGGAGAGGTGGGTAGGGTATGGGGGAAATGGGTGAAGAAGATTAAGAGTACAGTTATCTTGAAGAGTACGGTTATCTTGATGAGCACTGAGTAATATACAGAATTGCTGAAGCACTATACTGTGTACCTGAAATTAATATAACACTGTATGTTAACTACACTGGAATTAAAATAAAATTGTAAACTTAAACAAGACCCATCTATATGCTGCCTACAGGAGACTCACTTCAGATCTAAAGACACAGCAACTCAAAGTGAAAGGATGAAAAGATACATTCTACACAAGTAGGAAAGAAAAGAAAGCTGGTATAGTAATACTTGAATCAGACAAAATAGATATAAATTTTTTTAATGTTTTATTTATTTCTGAGAGAGAGAGACACACAACATGAACAGGGGAGGGTCAGAGAGAGAGGAAGATACAGAATCTGAAACAGGATCCAGGCTCTGACCTAGTTGTCAGCACAGAGCCTGACACAGGGCTCAAACTCACGAACCGTGAGATCATGAACTGAGCCGAAGTTGGACGCTTAACCGACTGAGCCACCCAGGAGCCCCTCAGACAAAATAGATTTTAAAACAAAGACTGAAACAGGAGACAAAGAAAAGCATTACATAATGATAAATAAAACCAACAATAAGATGTACCACTTATTTTATTCACCCAACACAGAAGCACTTAAACATATAAAGCAAATACTAACAAACACAAAAGGACAAATTAACAGCAATACAGTAATAGTAGGGAACTTTAACACCCCACTTACATCACTGGATAGATCATCCAGGCAGAAAATTAGTAAGTAAACACTGGCCTTAAAAGATACATTAGACCAGGTGGACAGAATAGATACACATAGAACACCTCATCCAAAACAGCAGATTACAAATTCTTCTCAAATACACAGGGAAATTCTCTAGGAAAGACCACATGTGAGGCCACAAAATAAGTCTCAATAAATTTAAGAAGACTGAAATCATATCAAGCAACTTTTCCAACCACAATGTAATTAGAAATCTAGAAATCAATTACAAGAAGAAAACAAAAAAAACCCCCACAAACGTGGGCACTAAAGAACATGCTACTAAATAACCAATGGGCCAATGAAAAAAAGTCAAAGGAGAAATTAAAAAATACCTTTAGACAAATGAACACAATATTCTAAAATCTATGGGATGCAGCAAAAGCAGTTCTAAGAGGGAAGCTCACAGCCTACCTCAAGAAAAAAGAAAAAAAAGAAAAAAAAAATCTAATCTTAAACCTCAAGGAAACAGGGAAAAAAAAGTACAAAGTACAAAATTAGTGAAAGGAAGGAAATTAAATAAAGATCTGAACAGAAATATATGAATAGAGACAAAAAATAGTAAAATGATAAACAATACTGATAAACCTTTAACTAGACTCATCAGGAAAAAGACAGGGGCATCTGGGTGGGTCAGTCAGTTGAGTGTCTGACTCTTGATTTAGGCTTGGATCATGATCCCAGGGTTGTGGGATTGAGCCCCACGTTGGGCTCCACACGGAGCATAGAGCCTGCTTGGGATTCATTCCCATTCTCACTCTCACATTCTCTCATTCTCTCTCTCTCTCTCTCTCTCTCTCTCTCTCTCCCCCCCCCTCTCTCTGCCCCTCTCCCCTGGTGGGATGGGGAGGGAAGGGGAGGGAAGGGAAGGAGGGAGAAAGTTAGAAGACAGGACCCCAAAAATAAAATGAGAAATGAAAGAGAAGTTATAACTGATATCACAGAAATACAACGGATCCTAAGAGGCTACTATGAATGATTATATGCCAAAAATTGGACAACCCAGAAGAAATGGATAAATTCTTAGAAACATACAATCTTTCAAGACTGAATCCAGAAGAAACTGAAAACCTGAAGGAACTAATTTCTAGTAATGAAATTGAATCAGTAACCAAAAAAATCCTAATAAACGAAGGACTAGAAAGCTTCACAGGCAAATTCTACCAAATATTTCAAGAATTGGGGGTATTTATCTTGAGAGAGAGAGAAAGAGCATGTGCAGGGAAGGGGCAGAGAGAGAAGAAGAGAGAGAATTCCAAGCAGGCTCTGTCAGCACAGAGCCTGACGCAAGGCTTGACCCTATGAACCAAGAGATCATAACCTGAGCTGAAATCAAGAGTCAGACACTTAACCGACTGAGCCACCCAGGCACCCCATTTCAAGAATTGTTAATACCTATTCTTATCAAACTCTTCCAGAAAACTGAAGAGGAAGGAACACTTCCAAACTTATTCCACAAAGCCAACATTACCCTGATACCAAAATCATAGGAAGACATTACAAAAGAAGATTATAGGCCAATATCCCTGATGAACACAGATACAGAAATCCTCAACAAAATATTAACAAATTGAATTCAGTAATACATTAAAAGGATCATACACATGATCAAGTGGAATTTATTTCAGGGATTCAAGGTTGTTTCAATATCCACAAATCAAAATCATACACCATTTTAATGAAAAGAAAAATGAAAATCATATGAACATCTCAATAGATACAGAAAAAGCATTTGCTTACATTCAATATCCACTTATGATAAAAACTCTCAATAAAGTGAGTATAGAGGCAACACACCTAAACATAATAGAGGCCATCTATGACAAGTGTGCAGCTAACTTCATACTTAACAGCGAAAAGCTCAAAGTTTTTCCTCTCATATCAGGAACAAGTCTGCCCACATATGCCACTTTTATTCATCACAGTTTTGGAAGCGCTAGTCACAGCAATTAGGCAAGAAAAAGAAATAAAAAGCATCCAGATTGGACAGGAAGAAGTAAAACCATCACTATTTCCAGATGACCTACTACATATAAAAAACCCTGAAGGCTCCACCAAACTATCAGAATAAATGAATTCAATAAAGTTGCAGGATAGAAAATCAATGTACAGAAATCTCCATTTCTATACACTAATAATGAACTCTCTGAAACAGAAATTAACAATCCAATCTACAATTGCATCAAGAGAATAAAGTACCGAGGAATAAGTTAATCACCGAGGTGAAAGACCCGTACTCTCAAAACTGTAAGACACTGACAAAACAAACTGAAGACAACACAAATAAATGAAAAGATATATCATGTTCACAGACTGGAAAAATTAATGTTGTTAAAATGCCCACACTACCTTACCCAAAACAATCTACAGATTCAATGCAATCCCTTTCAAAATACCAATGGCATTTTTCATGTAACTAGAACAAATAATCGTAAAATCTGTATGGAACCACAAGCAAAAACAAAAGCAAATAGCCAAAGCAATCTTGACTAAGAACAACAAAGCTGGAGGTATCATGCTCCCAGATTTCAAAGTGCACTACGAAGTACAGTAATCAAAAACAGAAACATAGAGGGTAAAAAAACAAAGAAACAAAACCAAAAAACAAATCAACAAACAAAAAACCAGACACAAAGCTCTAGAGAACAGAACAGAGAACCCAGAAATAAACCCACGCTTACAAGGTCAATTAATTTATGACAAAGGAGGCAAGAATGAGGAAAAGATGGTCTTTTCAATAAATGATATTGAGGAAACTGGACAGCTACACCCAAAAGAAGTTGGTACTTTCTTATGCCATACCCAAAAATAAACTTAAAACGGATTAAAAACTTAAATATAAGACTTGAAACCACAAAGCTCTTAAAAGAAAATATAGGTAGTATGTATGCTCTTTGACATCAGTCTTAGCAGTACTTTTTTTTGGATATGTCTCCTCAGGCAAGGACAACAAAAAAATTTTTTTGTTATTAACAAATGGGTCTACATCAAAATAAAAAGCTTTTGCATAGTGAAGGATCCATTAACAAAACAAAAAGGAAACTTATTGAATGGGAGAAGATATTTGCAAATAATACATCCCATAAAGGGTTACATCCAAAATACATTAAAAACTCCTACAACTCAGTATCAATCAGATTAAAAAATGAGCAGAACACCTGAACATTTTTCCAAAGAAGATTAACCTCATATAAATATTGAATCACTATGTTACACTTGAAATTAACACAATATTCTTTGTCAACCACTCTTCAATTAAAAAAAAGAGAAACAGGGGCGCCTGGGTGGCTTAGTCGGTTAAGCGTCCGACTTTCGCTTGGGTCATGATCTCGCGGTTCGTGGGTTCGAGCCCCGCGTCGGGCTCTGTGCTGACTGCCAGCTCAGAGCCTGAAGCCTGTTTCAGTCTGTGACTCCCTCTCTCTCTGACCCTCCCCTGCTCACGCTGTCTCTCTCTCTCCTAGAAATAAATAAAAATATTTAAAAAAAAAAAAAAGAAACAAGTTTATCAGATCGTAAAGACAAGGAAAGAAGAGGTTAATTGTGATAAGTAAAATCAGCACTAACTGTCCTTTATTTTTACCACCAAAATCCTGAAGTTGCTCAATCAGAAATAAAACCAAATAATAAACGTAAACCAATACATTCCTAGAATTTCTCTAACGTGGAATTTATTACTAAAAATAAAATAATTGCAAATCGTCCTGTACAACTACCAAAGACACATATTTGACTTTTCCCATTGGTAAAATGAGAATAATAGCATTCACCTGAGGTTTGTCCTGAGGGTTAAATGAATTAATGAATTAAATGAATTAATAAATTCATTGTTAAATGAATTAATAAAACAATGGACTAGTAAGTGCTTTATAAATTTTATATAATAGAAAGCATTCCTCTTCCTCCTACAAATTAAACAAGTCAAAAAGAAAAAAGTCCAATCCCTTGCCTAACAATGATACAGTTTTCCCTGTGGCTTAAAACTGTGCAACAGCCACAGCTTGAAGGATAAAAGCACCCCACTGCCAGAAGTACCCATTTAATAACTCCAGGAAAGACTTAAAGACTTCAAGCACAACTAAAAGAGAAACGAAACTAAAACTTGTCACACTTCACTTCCGCTAATTCTGTTATTACACCGAAGAACAATACGCAGTAACCACAACTATGAGTTTCTATTAAGAGAAATAAAACTGCATCCTTCTTTGGTTTGCCACCTAAATGACCCCAACCTGTCCTTAATTTTAAGACGTTAGTCAAAACCTCAAAACTTCCTTCGGCTCCGTAAAATTCAGGAAGCGAGAATACAAGCAGAGGAAAAGGATACAAAGATGCCATAGTCATATTCATAATTTACATCGCGACCAGAGAGTGACCCAATTCAAGTCACAGGCTTGCATGAAACCAGTCATTCCCGAAGGATCCACAGGGACGGACCCCTCAGTCTATTCGCTTCACGAAAAGCCATCATTATGTTTTACGGACAAAGCAATTCAAGTGACCTCCGTTTCCGAACTTTAACACTGCAATCAAATGACTCGGCATCTTGCACCAACGTGTTCAGAGTCCGGGAGAGCAAAGGAGGTCTGTCACTAAACGCACAGAACTTGTCCCTCAAAAGGGGCAGGAGAGCCCCGGGCAATCTGCATGGGGGCCAGCAGCTGCGAAGGCAGGGTCTGCGGCGGCGGGGCGGCAGGGAGGGCCGCCGCCCNCGCCCCCGGCCGGAGCCAGCAGCGCCCCCCCGACGGAGACCCGCCGCCATCCGACTCACCCCCGGACTGGCGTGGCCGGCGCTCCACGCACCCGGCTGTTTCTCCGTCGCGGCGCGTCCTCCGGGATCCCGGGATACGTGGGCGGCTACGGAAAGCGAGAGGAGTCAGTCCGCCTGCATTTCCCGGTTCGCGCGCCCCGGGGGCGTCGCCCTCGGCCCCGCCTCTGTGTGCAGGGCGTGCTCGGGGCTCTGCTGGCGTGTGGCCGGGCCGGCTGCTGGCCACCCCCAGTAGGACGTCCTGCACAGCCTCCGGGGATCGGAACGCGACCGGCTTGCTGCGGGACGAACGGCGGGGGGGGAGGGGAGGGCGGCAGAGTGTGTTTTACAAATTCTTGAGCGCACCCACCTGCCCCAGCCCGGTAGTCCGGGTGGGTGTGGACGGAAATGGGTTGGAAAGGTGAAAGCTGACGCTCTCTCGGCCCCGGGCTTTCTGCCCGCTCGGGTGCCCGGGCCTCTGCCGTGGGTCAGAGTCTAGATAGTGCTATGAAAGAAAACCCGACTTGGACTCGCCCCTTTTTGCCAGTGCACACCCTGGGGTGTGAGTGAAATGGTGGGGGGATGGGTCAGTAGGGCTGGACTGCGCCCAGCCCCGAGCGCCCCGTCTGGTTAGTCTAACGGACTCGCAGCCGCTGTGGATCACCCGCCACTTACTTTGTGTGTTGGTGTTTCCTAAATTACACACCTAGGGAAAAATGTCAGCAGTATGGGGCACAGTTACGAGCAGAGGAGATGTTCAGTAAAGGACCGATTTCTCACCCCAGGACCCACACTGATCGCTAGTTTGCTGTAAAAACAGAAATGCAAATGAAGTTATGTACCTTGAACAGCTGGCTGCTTTCAGTTCGTTTTCTGTTAGGGACTACAGAGTTCTCATGTTCCTACTTGTCTGCTGGATTTGTATCCACATTTGTTTTGAAAGACGTGTTTTGGTTCACAGCCCTGGGCTTTCTTCCTGGTGGCTTTGTTTTTTATTTGTTATTTTGTATTTAAATTGAGGAAATTTATTACAAGTCTCATACCTGTGAACTCACGTTCATATTTACTTAACTACTTTTTGCTCTTTCGCCTATTCATTTTCCCAGTTTGATTTAAATAGTTGCATTTAGCCCTTGATATACTCCACCTTGGAGTTGTACTTCTGCTTCTGCGGCTTGTGTTTTATCTATCCAAATGGATTTTAAATTGAAAAGAGAAACTTGTCCTAGAAGTTCCTCCAATGCTCAATGTAATGCTTTGCATGAAGTAGACACTAAATACTGAGTTGAAATAAGAGATGAGCAGTTAAATGTCTACACAATTTTGCTTGGGTTTAGTACCTCTCCTTTGTAAAATAAGTTGAAATAAATACACATCAGTGCTCTATTGCTTTGTCAAGCGCTAATGTGACTAAATAAAAGAGGCAGAAATCCAGTGTTGAAGTAATTCTGGATTCAAACGTCCACAAAACCAGAGAACCTATTCTTAGAAATAACCACTCATTAGTCCCTGCTTGGTTTAATGAGCTCAGTATGTTTTTACATCACTTAAAATCTTACAAATATATGCTGAGTGCCCACCATGACAAGGCACAGTGATAAGGGATACACATATACTAAAAGGTGTTTGTAGTGTTTGCCTCATGGGACACTTCTAGGTGCAAAGAAGAAACATAAATAAATGGAAGTCTCATATCTCTTCCTTGGATTATTGCAGAAGCCTCATGATTGGTCTCCCAGTTTTTGCTCTTGTTGCCCTGCAATCTCATGTCAACTCAGTGACCAGAGGGAGCATGACAAAACAGAATTCAAACAATGTGACTCCTCCGCTACAACTTTCCACTGGCTGTTGTTCCTTCTTTGAGTGGATATCCCCGTGGTTCCATGATCTGCCCACCGTCTCAAGCACTCTGGCCTTTTGGCATTTTTATGGTATGCTTGTTACCCCTCCCAAAACCTTTGCATCTGACATTTCCTTTTCCTCCCTAAAGTCTACTTAATATCAATTTTCAGCAAAGCCTCTCCTGACCACCGTATTTAAAATTGCAAACACCAACACACACACACAGTTCCTATCGCTTTTCTTTCCTTTATTTTTCTCTAGCACTTACCATATGCCAATGTGCTATATAATTTACCTCTTTATTTTATATGACTTCAGCCACCAAATGATCAGCTCCAGGAAGACAGAGGGTTTTCACTCACTATTCTTGTTTCAGTGGGGTTGACATTCCCATGGGGGACACAGTGATGATTTTCAGAGAAGACTTTAAAAGGATGATGTCATTGGGAGCACTTGGGTGGCTACTTCAGTTGGGTGCCAGGGAAAGCCTTTCTGAAGAGGTGATGTCTGAACTGCTGATGAGTGAAAAAGGAAGCCATAGAAGATCTTGGGGAAGAGCATTCTAGGCAGAGGGAACAGCTCACACAAGGTCCCTAAGGCTGAGAAATGCATTCAGTGTGTTCAGGAACAGAGAGGCCACAAGCATGGCAGACACATATCAAAGGAGACGATGATGTCATGGGATTTGATGAGGTCAACTAGGAGCATAGATAGAGGGAGAATTTGATCTAGGACTGAGCCCTGGGGAGATAAGAAAAGACAATGAAAGAGACTGAGAAGAAGCAGCCATGCAGCCTTGCTGGGAGTGGTGTTCTAGAAGCCAAAGAAGGGAAGTGTTTTAAGGAAGAACAGCCACTTGTGCCACATGCTGCCAAGAGGTCAAGGAACATAGAAATTTCCAGTGGATTTTGCAACATGAAGGTCATCAGTGACTGACTCTGAAGTAGGTTGAGAAATGTGAGGGGAAGAAGTAGCAGAAACCACGACTATCAATATTTTAAGTTTTGCTGTGAAGAACAGAGAAACCGTGATAGCTAAGGAAGAAGTGGGGTAAAAAGATTTTGATTTTGTTTTGTTTTTGTTTTTAAAAAGAGAAGATACTACAGTGATGTTTTGCAGACTTTGAACAAGCAAGCCACAAAAAGTACATTTCCATTGTGACCTGTTACATACATATTTAAAATTATGAAAACAAACTTTGCAAAACAATACCCTTGTTATGCAACACGTCCTAATTCTTCATTAAAAAGTGCTGCTTATTACCCACTAAAATGTTTGCAAGACTCACTAATGGATTGTTAGCTGAGGTTGAAGAACACTTTTGGGAGTATTGGAGCTGGCTCACACTGGCTTGCAAGAGGCAATTTTGCACGTCTCTTCCATGTGGGTACCTTGAAAACGGCCAGGAATGGAAGAACTTACTCCAGGGACATAGCCAACCACTACAAGTTAGGGCAGTCCCCCACTCCCCGCAGCCCAAAGCTGGGTGTTAAACATTTACCACCACACTACTGACTGTACTCATATGAATGATCCAGTAGAGCGAAAAACACTAATGATGTAGGAGAAAGGGATGGTCACCAGAGTGGTTCTGGAGATGATTTTACACAAAACGCACAGTCATAAAAATTCAGAATGTCGGTTCAGAACAACAACGTCGATATTACAAATTATTTGCAGACAATTGTCTTAGAGTTCCAAAGCTGGAGGGGTCATTTCTAGTGGGATCAATTTCATCTTTTTATTGTCCTCTCTCCTTACTCCAGAAGACACATTGATATAGTGCCATGTGGCTGCAAATTTAGAAATAGTATGGTATAAAAATATTGTCTTACAAGCAAAATGTGAAATAATCTATATTTAATGAGGTGCATCCCATTGTTCAAAGGTGAGAAGCACTTCTGGTGGTGATTTTGCTTATTATTGTGTTGCTGGGGTTATTATAAATGAAAAAAAAATTTTTTTTACCTCCAAGCATTGATTAAATGGTGGTTCCAGTGCTGGGGAAATATACCTCAAATTAATAATTGTGGAATACAGGGGCACCTAGGTGTGGCTCAGTTAGTTAAGCTTCGGACTCTAGATTTCAACTCAGCTCACGATCTCATTGTTGTGAGATTGGGCTCCCAGATGGGCATGAAGCCTGCTTAAGATTCTCTCTCTCTCCCTTTGCCCCACCCCTGTTCTCTCTCTCTCTCAAAATAATAATAATAATAATAATTTTGGAATACAAGTTAGATGTACTAAAACACTGCCAAAGCACTTTAAATAGCTGCTTCAATAGTTACTCATGCTGTGAATTTAGAAGTCAAACTCTAGAACTTTTAGCAAAGAATAATGATCTATAAAACATATTCAATACTTGCCATAATATTTATAGATTTATGAGCTCTGAGAACATACACCCTGCTTTCCATTTATTTCTATGAGAACATTTGTCTTGAATTATGCAGATTTTAAATTAATCAGTCTTTAGGACTGTGTTCTCTCTTTTTTTTAAAGTAATCTCTCCATCCAATGAGGGGCTGGAACTCTCCACCCCAAGATCAAGAGTTCCATGCTCTGTGGACTGAGCCAGCCAGGCACCCCAGAAGTATTGTACATTCTCTACAATACCACAGCACTTATAGTCCTTAAACCTATGTCTATTTCCCAGGGAAATTTCATGCTTGGTGTCATTGACCTCTTCTGATTATTCTCCCCCACTGTAAATGGACTCATTTCTTCTTTGAATCCTCTTGCTTTGAACTAATCTCTCTCACACCCCCATACTAACTACCACCACCCATGAGCACTCAGCCCTTTTTTCAACCTTCAGACTTCCTGTGTTTTGATCCTCCTGGCTTACCTTTTATGTTCTACACGATCATGTCCCTGATCCAGTCTTTTCAGGTGTGAGAAACAAGCTTCTAGAACTATGGTTTTGTCATAAAATAAAAGAATCTTGAAGATGTGGAAGATCTTCAGAGGAGTGTAAAGTAAATGAATTCATCCCAATGGCTCAAAGAATGAGATACTGTCCTAATTTTAAAATGCTTTTCTTGGGGCGCCTGGGTGGCTCAGTCAGTTAAGCGTCCAACTCTTGATTTCGGCTCAGGTCATGTTCCCAGGGTCATGGGATCGAGCCCTGAGTTGGGCTCCATGGTGGGCATGGAAACTTCTGCTTGGAATTCTCTCTCTCCCTCTGCCCCTCCTCTTTTCTCTCTCTCTCTGTATGTCTGTCTCTCTCTCTCAAAATAAATAAATGAATATTTAAAAAAATAAAATCAAAATAGTTTTCTTGAAAGCCTTGGCAGACTAAGGTGTGTTAACTAGAGAATAACGTATTGTTATTTTACATGAGAATATATCTGAAATAATGTAAATTTTAAAAGTGAAAACACAATAAAATACTTAAAGTCATATACATATTACACTAGGTAACATTTTAGGCACTAGAGAAACAATGGGTAAAATGTACCCCACTGGAGCTTACATCTAGTGAGAGTTAGATATTAAGTAATTACACATATGTATTTTAAAAGTCAAAAGGATGATGTCAGTAACTGTTAATGCTCATTGTGATCTTTGTTCCTGCAAAGTACCTGAGATTCTTAATACTATTAAAAGGCCTCCCTCAGCAATGCAATCTGAATATTTAACCAATCCTTCTTGTGTATAGCTAGTTGTCTTCTAGTTTGTATTTACACAGTTCATTAGAATTTCTGTGACAGGTTATTTCTTGCCAAACCTGGACTTAGCAATTTTTAAAGCAACTTTTCCAAGAAAACTTTTAGTGGGAATGATATATAGAGATCACAATTTTGACTAGGGACGCTTATGGCCACTGAGTTGGTTTCTAGACTTCCTTAGTAGTCAAAGCCAGGAAAAATGTTTGTTTAAAATATATATTTAAATATGTAAAATTCTTATATATATAGGAATTCCTATAACTCCACAACAAAAAACAAATAACCCAAATCAAAAATGTTCATATAATTTGAACAGACATTTCTCCGAAGAGGATACACAAATGACCAACAAGCTCAACATCACGAGTCATTAGAGAAATGCAAATCAAAACCACAATGAGGGGGCCCCTGGGTGGCTCATTTGGTTAAGCATCTGACTCTTGTTCTCAGCTCAGGTCTTCATCACAGGATGGTGAGTTCAAGCCCTGTGTGGGGCTGTGCACTGGCTGTGAAGCCTGCTTAAAAAAAAAAAGAAACCCACAAAACCACAATGAGACACCAGCACACACTCATTAAGATAGCTTTACTAAAGAAAGGTGGAGGGGAGAGGGAAAGAAAAAATTAACAAGTGTTGGCAAGGATGTGGAGAAATTAGGATCCTTATGCACTATTAATGCACCAAGGTGATGTAGCCACTATGGAAAATAGTATGGCAATTCCTTAAAAAATTAAACATAGTATTACAACATATCCAGCCATCCTGCTTCTGGCTATATATCTGGAAAAACTGAAAACATGATCTCAAAGAGATATTTGCACACCTCTCTTCACAGCAGCATTATTCACAATCCAAGAAATGGAAACAACTCAAATGTCCTTTGACCAATGAATGAATAAACAAAATATTATATACTGTACATATACAATATATACAGTGGAATATTATTCAGTCTTTAAATAGAAGGAAATCCTGTTGTGAGTGAAAACATGGATGAATCTGGAGCACGTTATGCTAAATGAAATAAACCAGTCACAAAAAGACAGTTACTTATGTGAGATATCTAATGAAGTCAAGCTCATAGAAACAGAAAGTATAATGGTATCTCCAGGCTCTGGAACAAGGACAGAATTGGGAGTTGTTTGATGGGCATAGGATTTCAGTTTTATAAGATGAAATAGTTCTGGGAATTTGTTGTACAACAATGGGAATATACTTAACACTACTGAACTGCGCACTTAAAATGGTTAAAATGGTAACTTCTCTGTTGTATTAACCACAGTTTAAAAGACAATAATAATTTGAAATAATTTATCTCTGTGTAAAGAAGCCACCAACTCAATATACCATCAGATTCATTGGTTTCATTTTGCTTTCAATTCTTGGGGCTTGCTTTTAGTTTATTCATTTTGTTTTAATTTTGGGTTACAATTTTATGAAATAGTTACATGGTCCCAATGCCAAATTTACAAACAAATTTACAAATAAGATGCAATTGAGGCACCTGGGTGGCTCAGTTGGCTGAGTGTCTGACTTTGGCTCAGATCATGATCTCACGATTCATGAGTTCAAGCCCCACCTCGGGCTCACTGCTGTCAGCCTGTCAGTGCGGAACCAGCTTTGGATCCTCTGGCTTCCTCTCTGCCCCTCCCCTGTTTGCGCTCTCCCAAAAATAAAAATAAATACTAAAAAAAAAAAAAAAAGCATAACAAAAGAACTAGAACACATTTGTGGAATCCTAGTTTCCATCCCTGTCATCTCCACCCTATTCCCTCCCTCTCTCTACACATAATATATGCAGATGGTTTTTATATTCACATTCCCACTGTAGAGAAAAGACAGCACACGATGCATAGTTTTGCACTTTGCTCTTTTTACTTCACGAATAGCCTGATGATCACTCCACAATAGTATACACAAATATTCTCCATTTCTTTTTCAGCTGCATATCATATTAGTGTATGGATGTAACCGTGATATTGTGATTTATAGTAAGAAATATACATTTGGTCTTTGTCCCTTTCTCTGACACAGAGCTTCTTGGAATTTCCGAAGCGATGAGAGCCAGAAAGGTGCCTTTTGTTATGTTAATGAGGAGACTTTTGGATCACACCTAAAGATGGAGGCTGGTTGCCAGTCAACGAAGTGATTAGAGAGTTGGAACATTCAGTCCCACCCCAACCTCCAGAGAGGGGAGAGGAGCTGGAGATTGAGTTCAATCACCAACGGTCCATGATTTAATCAACCATAAATATGTAATGAAGCCTCCATAAAAACCCTAAAGTATGGGGTTAGGGAGCTCCCAGGTTGCTGAACCCCCAGAGATTTAGGAGTGGCAGGCTCGGAGAAGACATGGAGACTCTGCACCCTTTCTCCATCCCTGCTCTGTGCATCCCTTCCATCTGCGGTTCCTGAGGTACACCTGTTCATAAGTAACTGCTAAGCTAGGGAGTAAAATGTTTCTCTCAGTTGTGAGTTGCTGTAGCAAACTGAAGCCAAGGAAATGTCCTAGAAACATTTGATCTACGGTGGGTCCTTCAGAAGTCTGAGTGTAACTGGCATCTGAAGTGGAAAGGCAGTTGTGTAGGTCTGAACCCATAAGGAATCTGATACTATCTCTGGGTAGATCTGTCAAAATTGAGTTGAATTGTAGGGGCCCTCAGCTGGTGTCAGAGAATTGCTTGTTGGTGTGGGGAAACACCCCACTCCCCCAACACATACACACACACACACTTTGGAATTGTGGACCATAGTACCGTAGTTTGTTCAACCTGCGGACATTTGGATTGTTTCTCATCTTTTGCTATCATAAATAATGCTTCAGTGTATAGGCTTGCACACATCTTTTTGTATATTTGCACACCGTCACTCTGGGATAAATCCCTAGAAGTGACATTTTTGCGTCAAAGTTAAGCACTACATAACTTTGCTAGATATGAGTTAAAGTACTTTTTGAGAATTCATTCAAATCCTTTGTTCCTACTCTACCTTAGGGGAAGGTCCAGGCTACTCTGATGGGAAAGGGGGGTTGGAGGTGAGGCTGAGCAGCTGTAGTGGAGAGCCAGTCACCCGAGATGACAGGGGAACAAAAACCAAAGGAGTGAGCAGGACCAGGAACCACAGGGAAGGCCAAAGTCAAGCAGCCAGGAAGGAAAGCTAGGAGACTTCAAATAGGGGCCAGGAGGAAATATGAAAGCTTCCATCTAGGAACAGAAGTGTAGGATTAATAAATGCAAATGGGCTTGGATTGGGAGAGGTCCAAGGTAATCAACCCAGAACAGCGCTACTCTCCTAACTTTCTTTTCTTGGCTGGCTCACAAGGAGTCATTGCATATGTTTATGCTCAACTAGCTGAGCTAAGACACGGTAGCTGAAATGGCAGTCTCTACTTGACATTCCAAACTATCATGATGCTGCATCTCCAGGAGGAAGGGATGAGGGTGGGGTGAGGACCATCTCTTTCTAATTTGCATAGAGGTGTCATATGGTCTAACCATACCTTGCTCAGGTTGGCTGGGTTTAAGGGCTATGCAGAATGGGCATCGATCACCCAAAACCTCCTTCCCCATTAGTGGTTATATTCACTTTTTTTCTCTATACTTCAGCTATATTTTTGGCTATAATATTGCACTCTAAAACTATCTCTCATAGGAAGGTGAGGCTAAATTTTATGGTCTTCTGCATTTAAGCCACAGTAAGGAGTTGCTTATTTTAATAAAATGGCTTATTTTCATAAAAGTGGCTTTTAGGTTAAACTGTGTCTGCCAACTGATAAACCCTTCATGTTGTGTGGGGTAAGGCATGTTGATACTTTTGTTAATTTAGAAATGGGAGAGTCAGGAAAGCAGTAAGTCACGCATTACCTGGAGATGACATGGAGCTTTATTTATGAGCTTTGAGCTTTGGAGTTGAGAAAGAAAGAGAATTCAGTGTTGGCTTGACATAGACTACTTTAGATGAGTGGTCTTTAAGCATCTCCGCTCACATAACCTGTAATAGAATTTGAAAAACTATGTAATCCTTTCCTCTAACATGGTACTAGAAGGCCTTGCTAATGCAATAAGGTAAGGCAAGAAAGAAAAGATGTACAGATGCGAAAGTAGAGGTAAAACTGCCTTTGTTTACAGATGACATGATCATCTATGTGGCAAATCTAAAAGAATTAACCAAAAAAACTTCTGGAACTAATGAGTGATTATTGCAAGGTTGCAGGATACAAGGTTAATGTACAAAATTCAACTGCTTTCTTTTATACCAACAATGAATAAATGGAATTTTAGATTAAAAACATAATATAATTTATATTAGCACCCCCAAAAATGAAATACTCAGGTATAAATCTAACAAAATATATATGAGATAAACTACAAAACTCTCATGAATGAAAGCAAAGAACTAAAGAAATGGAGAGATATTCAGTGTTCATGGATAAAAAGCCTCAATATTATCAAGATGTAGATTCAATGTATCCTTAATCAACATCCCAGCAAGCTATTATATGGATATTGACAAATTGATTCTAAAATTTATACTGAGAGAGAAAAGACCCAGAATAGCCAACATAATATTGAAGATGAACAAAGTTGGAGGGCTGACACTAACCAACTTCAAGACTTACTATAAAGCTGCAATAATCAAGTCAGTGTGGTAATTGGTGAAAGAACAGACAAATAGATCAAAGGAAAAGAATACAGAGCCCAGAAGTAGTCTCATATAAATATAGTCAACTAGTCTTTGACAAAGGAGCAGAGGCAATAAAATGAGGCAAATACAGTTTTTTCAACAAATGGTCTGGAATAACTGAACATTCATACACAAAAACAATCTGGACACAGACCTTACACCCTTCACAAAAATTTACTCAAAATGATCATAGATCTAAATGTAAAATGAAAAATTCTAAAACTCCTAGAAAATAGTAAAGGAGGGGTGCCTGGGTGGCTTAGTCAGTTAAATGTCCAACTTTGGCTCAGGTCATGATCTCGTGGTTCGAGAATTTGAGCCCTGTGTTGGGCTCTGTGCTGACAGCTCGGAGTCTGGAGCCTGCTTCGGATTCTATGTCTTCCTCTCTCTCTGCCCTTCCCCCACTCGTGCTCTGTCTCTCTCTCTCTTTTATTTAAACATAAATAAACATAAAAAAATTAAAAAAGACAAATATGCTCATTTAAAAAAGAAAGAAAATAACAAAGGAGAAAACCTAGATGACCTTGGTATGGTGATGCCTTTTTAGGTACAATACTGAAGACATGGCCCATGAGATAAATAATTGACAATCTGGACTTCATTAAAAGTAAAAAGCTCTGCCTGAAAGATAATTTCAAGAGAATGAGAGGACAAGATACAGACTGGGAGAAAATACTTGCAAGGACACCTCTGATAAATGACTGCCGTCCAGAACATACAAAGAACACTTAAAACAACAATAAAAACACAACCCAACTAAAAAATGGACCAAAGTCCTTAACAGACATCTCATTGAAGAATGTAAACTGATGGCAAATAAGCATATGAAAAGACGCTTCACATCACATGTCATTAGGGAAATGCAAATTAAAACTACAATGAAATAACATTACATACCTATTAGATTTGCCCAAATCCAGAATGCCAAAATGCTAACGAGGATGTGGATCAGTGGAAACTCTTCATACATTGCTGGTGGGAATGCAAATGGTATACCTTCTCTGGAAAACAGTTTGGGAGTTTCTTACCAAGCTAAACATACTCTAAACATATGATGTAGCAATCACATTCCTTGGCATTTACCCAAAGGAATTGAAAGCTTACGCCCACATAAAACCTGCATACAGATGTTTATAGCAGCTTTCTTCATGACTGCCCAAACTTGGAAGCCACCAAGATGTCCTTCAGTAGGTGAATGGATAAATAAACTGTGCTATATCCAGATAATCGGTGCTAAAAACAAATGAGCTATTAAATTATGAAAAGACATGGAGAAAGCTTAATAGCACATTTTTAAGTGAAAGAAGGCTGAGAAGTTAACTACTGTAGGATCCCAACTAAATGACATTCTGGAAAAGGTAATAAAACAAGAAGTGGTTGCCAGAGGTCAAGAATGGGTGGGGAGCAGGGGGTGGGGGACAGATGAACAGGGAGAACACAGAAGATGTTTGGAGCAGTGAAAATACTCTGTGTAACATTATAATGATAATGATGGACATATGTCATTACACATTTGTCCAAACCCATTATATGTACAAGACTAAGAATGAACCCTTAGGTAAACTATGGATTCTGGGTAATTATGACTGTGTCAATGTTCCTTAGCAAAAAATATACCGTTCTGGTGAGTGATGTTGGTAACGGGGAAGGCTGTGTGTGTGCCAGAGCAGGAGACATGAGAAAACTACATTTCTTCCAATTTTGTTGTAAACCTAAAACTGCTTTAAAAAAATAAGGTCTTTAAAAAAGAGTAAACTATGTAAGCTTTCACACTTTTTACATGGATATTGTGGCTTAATTTGTTGGAAAGAATGTAATTTCTAGCATATTGCAAATATTGACATTTTATTTATTTTTTAATTTTTTAAATGTTTATCTTTTATTAAAATTTTTTTTTAACATTTATTCATTTTTGAGAGACAGAGAGAGACAGAACACAAGCAGGAGAGGGACAGAGAGAGAGGGAAACACAGAATCCAAAACAGGCTCCAGGCTCTGAGCTGTCAGCACAGAGCCAGATGTGGGGCTCAAACTCACAAAACTGTAGATCATGACCTGAGCCAAAGTTGGTCACTTAACTGACTGAGCCACCCAGGCATCCCTAATGTTAACTTATTTTTGAGAGAGTGAGACAGGGCATGAGCAGGGGAGGAACAGAGAGAGAGGGAGACACAGAATCTGAAGCAGGCTCCAGGCTCTGAGCTGTCAGCACA
Organism: Crocuta crocuta; assembly: GCF_008692635.1. Lineage (NCBI taxonomy): Eukaryota > Metazoa > Chordata > Mammalia > Carnivora > Hyaenidae > Crocuta > Crocuta crocuta. Next base: position 1,408,064 of record NW_027551579.1, on the reverse strand, counting down.
GAGCCTGATGCAGGACTTGAACCCATGAACCAGGAGATCACGACCTAAGCCAAAGTTGGACACTTTAACCTGAGCCATCTAAGCGCCCCAACATTTTATTTTTAAATGTTTGTTTATTTTTGAGACAGAGAGAGAGAGAGAGTGAGAGAGAGCGCACACATACTCAAATGGAGGACAAACAGAGAGAAAGAAACAGAGGGGGACAGCGGCTCTGAAGTAGGTTCTTCTCTGACAGCAGAGAGCCCTATGTGGGGCTCGAACTCAGAAACTGTGAGATCACAACCTGAGCCAAAGTCTGTCGATTAGCTGACTGAGCCACCCAGGTGCCCCACAAATATTGACATTTTAAATAAAATTGTTTTATTGCTCTTTTAAATATATTAAGTAGGATAGAAATACCAAAGTGATTTGATATCCACCATCATCAAATTAAGAAATACGTGACCAAGCTTTTCTTCAACAGTTATTTTACAGTATTCTTTTCTCTCATGAAATCATACCCATTTTATTTCTCTCATAGAATTTCATCTGTGTAATACATCTTTAATGCTTACAGCCTTTCATTATCCATCATATGTCTCTGCAATAAAATATTAGTATAAATTGATATTTCTTCATAAAGCTATGACCATAAAGCTCTAAATATTACATTTTCTCCTACACTGAGTTTTTATAAGTCTTGTTATTGTTGCAATTTCCTGTGCATGAGTGATCAAATGGCATAAATAAATTTTATTACTTTGTGAATAAAAAGCATGAAGTTTTATTGAAGATGAGCGTTTTAATGAGCCAGATAGGGGTTTCAGAGTTTATGAAAGGAGGTTTGCAGGCATCAGTTTGAATTGTTTTTTCACTTCACAGGGCGGATTTTTAAAAATCTTTTTATTTTATAGAGAGAGAGCATGTGAGCAGGGAGAGGGGCAGAGGGAGAGAGAAAAAGAATCCTAAGCAGTTTCCCCACCCAGAACAGAGCCCAATGAGGGGCTTGATCCATGAGATCATGAGATTATGACCTGATCCCATTGAGAGTCGGATGCTCAACCAACTGAGCCACCCAGGCACCCCTGGATTTCCTTCTTATACTTCAGGGCAATGCCCCATATTAAAATATAGGAAGAGTGAAAAGTTTAGTAAAGTCGGAGAAGGGCAATCGTGAGGTGGGAAGTGTTTCCTATTTCCAGTTTGATGCCCCAGTGCAGGTACTTCCTCAGGTCAACGTTCTAGAAGGGTGCAACTGGAGGTGCAAAGTCCGGGAAGTTTGCATGTCCCAATTGGAAGATCGCTGGCCCATGTGAAATTAGGTGAGATTCTTCATCCATAAAATGGAGAGTAACAAAGCCTATCTGTGGAGGCGTGAGGATGAAACAGGGTAGCACATGTGAACCGCTCACACACATCATGCTAGGTGAGCGCACAGAAGCAGACATTGCCTTCCGAGTTGGCATTTATTCTTGTGCTACTGTTATTGGTGGTAAACTTATCACTGGTCATTAAAATAAGGGATAAAGGTACTTGTTGCAAGTATGCAACATACCGTTATCATTTCAGTTATACCACTGGGTTCTAATGACCTATTCTCTTATCTGTCTTCATTCCTGGGCTGGTTGGTCCCTGAGGTTGGGGGACTGTTGGTCGTCAGTTATATTCCCAGAGAGCAGAGGATCTGACCACAGTAAGTTATCAGGAAATGTTTGTTGGGGCACCTGGATGGCTCAGTCAGTTAAGCATCTGACTCTTGATCTTGCGGTTCATGAGATCGAGCCCCAAGGCAGTCTCTGCATTGACAGCGAGGAGCCTGCTTGGGATTCTCTCTCTCTCTCTCTCTCTCTCTCTCTCTCTCTCTCCCTCTCCCTCTCAAAAATAAATAAACTTAAAAAACTTTTAAATAAAAGGAAATGTTTGTTGAATGAATTAATGTGATTTCTCCTATTAGTATGTATTTAACATGAAAATTAGAAACAGAAATCATCTAAAAGAGGTGGAAGCAGTTAGTCCAAATCTCTCACTCCAGAAAAATAGCTCTTTCTTGATCTTGCTTGTTTCAGAGACAGACACTTGGAGGAAGAAGCAGTCCTTGCCACTTATTTCTTTTTGGCAAAGAAAAACAGGCTGAACAATTGTTTTTATTTGCAGTGTTGCCCACATGAGCCATCATAAAGCTCTGGTTGATTGTTTTCTTGGACCTGAGATGCACCATTTCCCGAAGGAGCTCCATGAAAACAAATTACTGTCTTGAGCAAGAGAAAGAAAAGCTTAGCAGGCAAAGGAAGACTTCCTCATAAAAAATGTCTGAGAGTTAATTTCCTTATGTTGAAGCAAGCGTATTTTATTGAACTGAATGCTATTACTGTTTCTACAGCCGTAAAATTGGTCTCCTGACAAATTCCAAAAACCCTCTTATTCTAAAATTATGTGTACGCTTAATTACATGCATACCCTATGCATACAATAGTGGTCACTTTTCAACAGACTACCACATTTCGAGCAGCTCCTTTTTATTCAAGCACTTTTTTCACGATGATGTAACTAATAAGTAATGCATCAAAAGCAGAGAAATATTTTCAATTGGTTGAAGTGCTTACTCATCACAAACTTGTTTCTCTTTGGCTCAGTCTAATTTCTTTTAGATCTTTTTTTCCTGGGTGTGTCTGATTTTTTCCCCCAGTTGTAAATACAAAATGTTCACAAGAAAATAAAGCTCTGATTCACCGGAGCTTTAACAAATTTGGTGAGTCATGCAGAATGCGCATGTGACAGTAAAAAGCCGCAGACATGGACGTCTATGCTGCGCAAGCGCTCCCCCGAGCAGACTTTGGACTTTTAAATCTGTGTAATTAGGCAAGAAATCATCTGGGTTTGTCAACCACAGACACTCAGGAGCCCTTTGCGCCTCATGTTATCTGCAGATCATCACCTTTCCCGTCTGTGGAACAAATTCATTGGAAAACTATTGGATTCTGACCTCGCTATTGGGAAAATTTGTGTGGGACCCTGATGGGTGGGGCTTTTAGGAGAAAGAGTCATGAAAATAATACCCAGGTAAGTTAGCACAGGAGCTGGAATTTGAGACCACCAGTTCACCTTATTCTTCCTTACCTCTCATTTAATAACCAACCAACATTATTTTTAATGTTTTTTTGTTTGTTTTCTGAGAGAGAGAGACAGCGTGAGCAGGGAAGGATCAGAGAGAGAGGGAGACACTGAATCTGAAACAGGCTCCAGGCTCTGAACTAGCTGTCAACACAGAGCCTGATGCGGGGCTCTAACCCACGAACAGTGAGATCATGACCTGAGCCGAAGTCGGACACTCAACCGACTGAGCCACCCAGGCACCCCCCCACAACTAACATTATTAACACACCCATTGTATAGGCACTGGGGACAGAGATCTATACTAAGAGCTATAGCCACTACTCAGAATCAGAGCCATTCAAAGTGTGAGTACTGTCAAAATCCAGTGTGCCATGGGGTTTGGTCCTGAGAGCTGCACCTCAAGGCACAGAGACCAGACCTAACATAGCACCTTCAAGGAGAAGAGGCCATAGGTGATCGAGAAGCTGGCCTGTTTCCAGGAACAGAGCCATCTGCTTGTATAGGATCTTGGGTCAAATTACAAGGACAATGTGACCTTTAGCACTTCAGGTGGTGAGTGTGTTTGTTAAACTGTAGCAGTTACTCTTAATGGTCAGATCATTCTAGAATATGTACATGAAAGAGCACCCCTTAAGAGAGCCAGCCCAATACCCTTGAGAGTTTTTCAAGAAAGAGCCATTAAGATTTGGGAAGCAGAACTGGACATGACCACTAGTTCAGGCCTTTAATGCTAGATTTATTTAGAAACTAATTATTTTGAAAGGGGTGAACAATCTAATTACAAATCTAATACAATCCCAAATGCTCAGACGCTTTCTTTCTATAAACTTTCCCCATCCCTTAGTGACAAGCTTTAGGAAGGAAGGAAAAAAGAGTGATTTTTATCACAAAAGTGATGGCGGGATGGACTGCTGGCCAGGATGGACTCCTGACAGCAGGAGGAAGGGGCACAGTGGAGTTAAGAGACTGACTGGCGCATTTAAAAAAATTTTTAAGTCTATTTATTTTGAGAGACAGAAAGAGCAGAGGAGGGGCAGAGAGAGAGAGTGAGAGTCCCAGGCAGTTTCCACACTGTCAACGTGGAACCCGATGCGGGACTCAAACTCATGAACTGTGAGGTCATGACCTGAGCCGAAACCAAGAGTCAGTTTTGGCTCAGGTGTTAACAGACTGAGCCACCCAGGTGCCCCCTGACTGGCACACTTAAAGAAAGCACTTAACCAGTTCTCAGTGCTTGGGATCAGGCAGCCCTGTCCTCTGTGTTGTTTTAGTGCACTGAGTGCTGGATTTAACGGTTTGGGAGTTTTCCTCTGTTAACTGCCTGTTGTGAGAAATGAGCCCATGGACCCAATTAAAGGAGGGACATGAAGACTCGGAGCACAGTGAAGCAAGCCTTTAATCAATGGTCTTGCAAGAGCGGGTGTCTGATGGACAGGCACACTGGGGCAGTGACAGCAGACAATTTATCTCCTAGCACACAAGCCCCTCCCCTTATTCCCCATTGGCTGAGCACTACAGATGTTACAGCCTTCCCCGGAAGTCGCCTATGTCCATATAAGGCAAAAAGTAGCCTGACTGGAAACACTGTACATTCCCTGAGGTGATGCAGAGACTTCAGTTCTTTGGTGCATGCTCATTGCAAAGCCTTGAAAATAAGCCCCCAAAATGGAAGTGGTGGTGGGGGGGGGAGGGTGGTTAGAAGAACCAGGAAGTGAAGTGTCCAAGGGTTTGGGACCCCATTGTGGGGGGAGAGGGTGTTCGTACATATTTCCAATAGATTGTAAACCTACTGTTAACTAGACAGCACAGCTTTTATTTGTTTTGGAAAATGAATCATCTCCCTTACTTCTCACACTATGCACCACAGAGATTAACAGAATCCCAACTTCCCAGCCGCCTCCCCAGGCTTCCTTCTAGAATGCCATTCTGCAGTGAAGTAGTGTGTTGCTTTAAGAGACAGAAGATTAAACCCAGCTGACACTTCAGATCAATGTGCCACCTCAACTTCCTCTGCGAATGTATGTCTTTAAAGTCAAGACATGTCTGTATGGGATCTTAGCTTTTTGGAAATCTTGGGTACGTTTCTTATTTGGAGACGATCAGGTGAAAATTGTAATTTTGGATTTTTTAGGATTCTTAATTGGCCATCTCTGCTCGAATTACAAAGGTGCACAGCTCAAAAAATTCATCAGGGAAGTCTTTCTCTGTAGGTAAACTAGTTTTTTCCCCCAAGATAATGCAGTAACTTATATCCACATACTTATCACTTCTTTTTTGTCTATCTAAACACACTGGCAAGATTACACAATGAATGTGTGTGCATAGGAAAATAATTATTTACCCAGTCCTAACATACAGGTTTATGGCAAGGAGGCCTTAATAACCAGGGAGGTGTTTATTTAATTCTCTATCACGGCAGACACAGTCACACTGATCTGGTAGGGGCATATCATGTCCAAATATTGAAGATAAATCCCGGCTGTTTGGTTTAGAAGTCTGGGCTTTGCCAGAGGAACACCCTGCCAAGAAATGCAGCAAGCCTAGCAAAACGGCCAGGTCCATCCTACACGCTAGCGCACGTGAGACTCCGTGGCATCTTCTCCTGCTTTCGTTCATGATCATGCCAACCTCAAAATGTAACATCGTAGTTCATCAAAGGAAAATTCAGGGCCTGACTGAGGATCTTGATTTTTCTTTTCTTTTTTTTTTTTTTAAGTATTTTTATTTATTCCTAGGAGAGAGAGAGAGAGCGTGAGCAGGGGAGGGTCAGAGAGAGAGGGAGTCACAGACTCTGAAACAGGCTCCAGGCTCTGAGCTGGCAGTCAGCACAGAGCCCGACGCGGGGCTCGAACCCACGAACCTCGAGATCATGACCTAAGCGAAAGTCGGACGCTTAACCGACTAAGCCACCCAGGCGCCCCTGATTTTTCACATCAATTTGTATCTTGAGTTTTGTGTGGCTCCTGCCTGCTCCCACCTTCCATTGAGCACAGTTAGCCTGAGGCCTCTCTGCTCCTGAAGGCACATCCTTCTTAGAGAATTTGGTCAGGGCCCACTGATGCAAAGACATTTAACCACAGTTGTATATTTAATTGGATGTACAGTTCCGGTTCTGCCCATGAGGCCTAATTGAGCCTTTAGACTTTTTAAAAAAATTATTTATTTATTTTTAAAAACCCTTATTTTGAGAGAGTGAGAGTGCGTGAGCAGGGGAGGGGCAGATAGAGAGGGAGAGGGAGAGAATCCCAAGTAGGCTTCAGGCTCAGTGCAGAGCCCGAGGCGGGGCTTGATCTTACAACCTGAGCTGAAATCGAGAGTCAGATGCTTAACCGACTGAGCCACCCAGGGGCTCCTAGACATTATTAATCTTGGGTAAGTTTCTTTTTTTTTTTAATTTTTTAATGTTTTATTTATTTCTAGGAGAGAGAGAGAGCGTGAGCAGGGGAGGGTCAGAGAGAGAGGGAGTCACAGACTCTGAAACAGGCTCCAGGCTCTGAGCTGGCAGTCAGCACAGAGCCCGACGCGGGGCTCGAACCCACAAACCGCGAGATCATGACCTAAGCGAAAGTCAGACGCTTAACCGACTAAGCCACCCAGGCGCCCCAATCTTGGGTAAGTTTCTTATTTCATTCAAGCAGAAAGTCCAAGGGGTATTTTCTCTTATAAGGAGGTTTTTGTAGTCATTTTTGTTTTCAATTAATGACCTTTACTGTGTATTTTTTAGCACTACAGACCTGTAGTCCCACGTACCCAGGGCAACTACAAAGAATGAACATCTTCATATGCCAACAAAGATGTTTTTTCTGCAATGTCATCTTTTACGTGTAAAACTCCACAAATTAATCCAGTTTACATAGTTGTGGGTTTTTTTTTTTAATTTGTTGTTTAAAATAATCTAGTTCATGGGGTGCCTGAGTGGCTCAGTCAGTTAAATGTCTGACTTCAGCTCAGGTCATGAACTCGCATTTCATTAGTTCAAGCCCCGCATTGGGCTCTGTGCTGACTGGAGCCTTCTTCAGATTCTATGTCTCCCTCTCTCTCTGTCTCCCTCTCTCTCTGTTTATCCACTGCTTGCACTCTGTCTCTCTCTCTCTCTCTCTCAAAAATAAAGATTAAAATTTTAAAAAATAATCAAGGTCTTGTAAATATTTAATCAAATTTTTCATCTCTGTAGGGTAGGACTAATGTGGTTTGAGAAAAATCAGGTTATCATGGAAGTACTTGAGGGTCCCTAAAAACAATTCTTGATGTCCTCCACAGAAGTCCTACACCCCTACTTACTAGAGGTGTGTGTGAAAAACAAGAGAAGTGAAATCATAGACATTCCAGGAATCTTACGACTTCCTGGTGGTGGTCATTTCTGAATGTGTGTTTCTTCACTTCCTCTCCTGAGGTTGTTCTGAAAGCATAGCCGACGGGTGCAGCGCAGAGCCTCTGGGACCAGACTCGTCCGTGGGAATCCGGATTCTACCACCTACTAGTACCATGACCTGAAGCAAGTGACTTAGCCATTCTGTGTCCCAGGCTTCTCATCCATAAAATAGAGATAAGATGAGCCCTTACATCCTAGGGCTGTGAGGACTGAATGAGTTAATATATGTAACATATGTGAGCAGGTGGTAAATGCCATGTGAGTACATTCGCTGTTTTTCCTTTGCAAAAACCTAGAAATCCCACATGTCTTTTGGTTAGGATATGACTTTTGTCATATTTAGGTACCACACATTTCTCTCATAGTAACAGAAAATCAGCATACGTTATACCTTTATTCAACATTTATCATATTTTAACTAGGTCTTTCCTTGCAAAGGAAGATAGTGTAAGAGAGCAACACTGATGGAGGAGGTAGGGAGTGGGAATGTTTTCTGATTTGAATCCTAAAACAGCAGCTGCTGTCCCCTCCAGGTCTGGGGATTTAGAAGGAGTGTCCAGATTCTCCAAAGTAAGGGAGGGTCTTAGACTCTATCAATACTCTTGGCATTTAACCTTTCTTGATGTTCTGCATAAGTATTTCTTCATCCTTGTGCTGGTCGTTCTGTTCTGTGATATGGAGAATGAAAGAAATACAACTTCAAATAAGTGGGTCTTAGAATTAGTTGATCATCGAACAATGTGATCAAGAATGTCCTCTCAAAAGCTTAACGAAAACACAGCGATGTCGAGCTGCCATTCGGGTTTCCTGACTTGGTCGGAGCTGAGAGTGTTTCCGCTTACATTCAAACCTCTAAAATCCTCCTTTTCCAACTAAAGTGTTTTTATTGTACCTAGTTGGAGGTGAAGCTTTTTTAAAACTAAGTAAATCAAGCTGTTGTAAACATGTATGTTCAGGCTTCTGTGTGGACAACTCTTTTGGGTAAGTACCAAGGAGTGTGATTGCTGGATCACATGGTAAAAGTATGTATGGTTTTGTAAAGAAGCTTCCTTACCATCTTCCAAAGTGTTTGAACGGGTTTGTATTCCCTCCCAGCAAGGAAGGAGAGTTCCTGCGGCTCCACACCCTCACCAGCATTTGATGTTGTCAGTGTTCTGGATTTCGGCCATTCTGACAGGTGTGTAGTGGTTTCTTGTTTTAATCTGCAATACCCTGATGACATATGATGGGGAGCATCTTTTTTTTTTTTTAAGTTTATTTATTGGTTTCTGAGAAAGTGTGAGTCGGGGAGGGGCAGTGAGAGTTGAAAGAGAATTTCATTGTCGGTGTGGAGCCTGGTGTGGGCTCGAACCCACCAACTATGAGATTATGACCTGAGCCGAAGTCGACACTTACCCAACTGGAGCCACCCAGGTGCCCCACGGAGCATCTTTTGATGTGGTTATTTGCTTCTTTTCTTTTTATTGAGGTATAATTGACATATAACATTATTTTTTTTTTATGTTTTTTATTTATTTCTAGGAGAGAGAGAGAGAGACAGCGTGAGCAGGGGAGGGTCAGAGAGAGAGGGAGTCACAGACTCTGAAACAGGCTCCAGGCTCTGGGCTGGCAGTCAGCACAGAGCCTGACGCGGGGCTCGAACCCACGAACCGCGAGATCATGACCTAAGCGAAAGTCGGACGCTTAACCGACTAAGCCGCCCAGGCGCCCCTGACATATAACATTATATCAGTTTCCAGCATACAACATAATGATTCAACGGGGTATATATTGTGAAATGATCACCACGGTAAGTCTGTTGGCATTCACCACCACACATGGATACAAAAATTTTGGGCGTGTGATGAGAACTTTTAAGATCACCTCTCTTAGCAACTTTCACATAAGCAGTATTGTTAGCGACAGTCACCGTTTTGTACATTATATCCCCGTGACTTTTGACCTCCTTCACCCATTTTCTTCCCTCCCCTACCTCCTGCCTCTGGCAACCACATACCTGTTTCTCCGTATCTATGAGCTTGTTTTATGTTTGTTTTGTTTTCAGACTCCGCACATAAGTGATATCATACGGTATTTATCTCACCCTGTCTGACTTATTTCACTTAGCACAGTGTCCTCAAGGCCCATCCATATAGATCTAGCTTTGATGATCTCCCAGGTGACTCTTTTCTTCCGAACCCTCAATCATTTTTTAAAAATGTATGAAAATAATTTCTAAACATTTATAGACACTTGATACTTCCTAAAAGTATTCCAGCTCCAGTCAAACATATTGACATGCTCTGATGGCTAATTTTTTTGTGTCAATTTGACTGGGCCCTGGGGTGCTCATTTGTCAGACACTATCTTAAGTGTGTCTGTAATTGTGTTGTTGGATGAGATTAACATTTGAATTGGTAAACTGAGCAAGCAAATTGCCCTCCCCAATGTGGGTGGGCCTCACCCAGTCAGTTGAAGGCCTGAAAAGGACAGAGTCTGAGCCCCTCCAGGGACTCCCAGTGACTGATGGCCTTGGACAGGGGCTCATCTTCCCCTGGATTTACATTTAAACTGAAACTCCACTCTTCTTGGGTCTTGAGCCCGCCAGCTCTCAGACTGGAACGTAAGATGATCAGCTTTCCGGGGTCTCTTGCTTGTCAGCTCACACCGTGGATCTTAGGGTGTGTCAGCCTCCAGCACCACATGAGCCAATTCCTTAGAATAAATCTTTTCATGGATGTATAGACACAGCCTATGGGGTCTGTTTTTCTTAAGATCCCTAATACACATGTGTTTTCAAAACTGCCTCTTTGTTAGCTATGATGGGGGAAAATCTGGCCAGGTGGTCCAGAAGCTGCTAGATCTAGCACTTGGTGGGGAGGGAGGGCCTGAGAGAGCAGCAATGCTGGGGTGGGCCGCCCTGTCCCTGGGCACGTGGTCAGAAGGGCAGGGCCATGTCTACCTGGATCCTGGGGTATGGCCAGTTGTTTGCACAACAGCATGATTTACCAAATGAATGAAGCTTTCAGAAACTTTCCAGTGAATGCCTGCCTCCATTTGAAAGCTTTCTAATTAAATATTCAAATGTTAACTTGGAGCAAAAATAACATCTTCGTAGTTTCCTTGCTTGTTAAGAGCTAAGTTGTCTTTGCCATGAAGAGATAAAACAATGTCCATTGTATTTTTTTTCCTGAGTGGTGTGTAAAATGGCTTTTTGTTTTCATGAAAAGAAGTAAAAATAGATCCACCGAGGACCTGAACAGAATATTACTTCTGAGCCTCCATATTGCTTCAAGACAAACATACATCATGTCCCTGGACAGAATGGAAATAGTTTCATTCGTGTACAGGGGCAGGGATTTGATCTGGCTGGGGTGGGAGGGTAGGGGAGCGAGGGGAAGGAAATAAAGGAATTTAAGCAGGGTAGCAATCTGACTCGGGGTGGTGAGGCATAAAGGGAAACTTTACTAGACAGTTGGTATTTCCTAAGAGTATTCCGGATTCAGTCAAATATATTGACATGCTCTGATGGCTAATTTTTTTGTGTCAACTTGACTGGGCCATGGGGTGCTCAGACATTTGTCAGACACTATCCTAAGTGTGTCTGTAATCGTGCAGGGGGGTGGTGGGAGTCAAGTTATGATGACAGCGATAAGCTAGACAACAGTAGATGAGGCCATGGGCTGGTCCAAGTGGTAGAGACTAAGTCAAGACCGGCAATCACCAGGATGTGGTTGTGAAGGAGGGCAATGCCAAGCTTGACTTCCCAGTTTCTAACTGGAGTAAATGGCACTCTTCTCTGAGATAGGTCATGTAGGGGGAAGAACAGATATTGGGCAGGAAATGATGTCTGCCATTTTTGATGTATTATATTTGAGGCCCCTGGGACTTGTTCAACAGACAGTTGCATATATGTATAGGAGGCAAAGGGGGTGGTCAGGGCTCGGAAATTGGATTGTGGCATTACCAGCACACAGGTTCTCATCAAAGCCAGAGAGACTGAGTATGACATGAGAAGGGCAGGGAAGGAAAATTACAACACCGAGGACCACCAACATTTAAGGGGACAGGTGAGGAAGAGGAGGCTACAAAGGAGATGAGAAGGAAAAAATCAGAGAAGTAGAAAAGAATCAGGAGAGAATGGGGTCTCAGAAGCCAAGGGAGGGAGGAAAGAAAGAAAACTTTCTCCGGCTTCTCACTTCCACCTGCAGACATGAGGCCTCAGCACCCTCTGAGTTCTCTCCAACCAGAAATGGTTCCCTGGGAGGCCGTGGGAGCATGACATCTGTGTTTGTCTCCCATGGGATTCTCAGGCATTTCTCCCTTGGGAATGGTGGACCCTTCTCCATCCACATGGCGCTGGCTTCACAGTGGCTGGGGGTCTAAGGCACTGTTACTCCCCACTCTGCTATTCATGGTCGTGTTCTGTCATGGTCACCCTGAGTTGTCAGGGTGCTAAAGCTTCAGGGAAATCTGTGACAGAGTGACGAGGCATGGGTCCCTCCCCTTTGAGCCACAGTTGGTCAGGGCATGCTATTTGTTGGAGGGATCTCAAAATTTCGGGTATCCACTGGGAGAAGAGTCAAGAAACACCCACTATAGGGGCGCCTGGGTGGCTTAGTCGGTTAAGTGTCCGACTTTCGTTTAGGTCATGATCTCATGGTTCGTGGGCTCTGTGCTGACTGCCAGCTCAGAGCCTGGAGCCTGTTTCAGTCTGTGACTCCCTCTCTCTCTGACCCTCCCCTGCTCACGCTGTCTCTCTCTCTCTGTCTCCTAGAAATAAATAAAACATTAAAAAAAAAACACCCACTATAGTGTGCCGAAAACCCCTGCTTCCTTCTGATGGTATGTGTCCAGTGCCTTAGGAGTGTTTTTTTTTTAAATGTTTATTTATTTTGAGACAGAGAGAGAGCAACTGGGGGAGGCATGGGGTGGGGAGTAAGAGAGAGAGAGAGAGAGAGAGAGAGAGAGAGGGAATCCCAAGCAGGCTCTGTGCTGTCAGTGCAGAACCCAATGTGGGGCTCGAGCTCATGGACTGTGAGATCATGACCTGAGCTGAAATCAAGAGTCAGATGCTTAACCAACTGAGCCACCCAGCCGTCCCATACTTGGTTCCTATTCTCAGAATGTGCTTTCTCCTGAGAGGCCCCTGCAAATATGACTTTGGGGAGAAGACCTGGCCAATTCCCCCAACATATCCAGATCCGCCTAGCAGTAGCCATGGCTGGAATTCTTCCCCAGCCTCTCCTTGGATCCCATGCATTATTCTCTGTTGGGTCTGTGACGCCACTTTGCCAACAGATTTGAGCCTCACCAGTGGGCACAAGAGGCCATGCATGAGCAAAGTGAGCTCTTTTCTACATAAGGATAGGGATTGTTATGGATAAACAGATGCTGCAGTAGTTAGAAGGTTGTTCTTCACCTCTGCTAGACACTTAAAAGAGTCAGCCCTCAGCAAGTCACAGAACCCCATGGGAAATGAAGAGTTCTAGACCAAGAGGTGCTGGGGTAGCTCAGACGGTCAGGCGTCTGACTGTTGATTTTGGCTCAGGTCATGATCTCTTGGTTTGTGAGATCGAGTCCCGCGCTGAGCTCTGAGCTGACAGCATGGGCCTGCTTGAGATTCTCTCTCTCGTCTCTCTCTGCTCCTGCCCCCGCCCCCCCCTCCCCGCAAAATAAATCAACATTAAAAGAAGAAGAAGAGTTCTAGACCAAAAGAGCAGACAACTCTTTCAAGAGGCTAGGCTGTGAAGGATAGGAGAAAGAGGGGATGGGAGGTAGCTATACACAACCATAAAGTTGAGCTTCAAGGCCTTTTTCTAAGGTGGGAGAAATCTGAATGGAAGACAAATATCATAATTTATTTTTGTCTTTAACTTACAGTCCCTTCTGTTTTGGAGGTCCCTTTGGTCCTCCTCTATTTACTGAGTCTACGCCAAACATACGATGATATTCTCTAACTTGTACAAATCCAACAGTGACAGCCCTGATCACCGTGGCCTCTTCCGTGTTTTGTTCTCTTCTGTTCTGGGGGACAGAGGGGCCGAGGCACCATCAGGGTAAGGTGGTTGGACGCATGGTGGCATTTGGAGCAGGGCCCCTCGCTACACAGGCCCTCCGAGGAGGAAGATCTTCAGCCCTGAGGCACTCGAGAGGAGAGTGGGGCTCCAGGATGCTTCTTGTCACTTGTGGTCACTTAAGGGGATGGATGACACTCTGCCTGGTTAGAGGTCACAGAGCATAGTCTTTACTGGCTATCTTGTTTTGCTTGGTTTCTGATTTTACTTTTTTTTTTTAACTTTATTAAAATTTTTTTTAATATTTATTCTTGAGAGAGAGAGAAAGAGCATGAGCAGGGGAGGGGCAGAGAGAGAGGGAGACACAGAATCCAAAGCAGGCTCCAGGCTCTGAGCTGTCAGCACAGAGCTTGACGCTGGGCTCACATACCACGTGGCCTGAGCTGAAGTGAGACGCTTAGCAGCTGGGCCACCCAGCCGCCCCGTTAACTTTATATTTACTTTGAGAGAAACAGGGAGAGAGAGAGTCCCAAGCAGGCTCTGATCTGTCAGCTTGGAGCCCAATGCAGGACCTGAACTCAGGAAATCATGAGGTAATTCATGATTCATGCTTCACCTGAGCAGAAAGAAACCAAGAGTCGGGAGGTTTAACTGACTGAGCTGCCCAGGCGCATGTTTTTACTTTTATATCTCATTTTATTACTTTAAAAAGAAACTTTTATTTGAGCGTAGTTGACACAGAAGGTTACATTTGTTTCAGGCATGCATCCAGCTCGGTGCTTGCCTTCCCCCCTCCCTCTTCTCCCTGCCCCGTCCTCCCTCCAGCGCCAGAAAGAGCTGGTCTTTCTGCCTCACTTTTTCCTGTGGGGACAGTGTTGATTATTTTTTAAGCTCTTCTTCTCCCCCACATGAAATTCACCATATTAACCATTTTAAAATACCCAATTCAGCGACTTTTAGTATATTCACAAAGTTGTATGCCTGTCACCACTACTTAAATTCCACATTCTATTTTTTATTATAGCTTATTGTCAACTTGGTTTCCATATAACACCCAGTGCTCATCCAACAAGTGCCCTCCTCCATGCCCATCACCCCCTTTCCCCTCCCCCCCACCCCCATCAACCCTCAGTTTGTTCTCAGTATTTAAGAGTCTCGTATGGTTTGCCTCCCTCCCTCTCCTTAACTATTTTTCTTCTTATACGTGCAAACATACGGTATCTGTCCTTCTCTGCTTGACTTATTTCACTCAGCATAACACCCTCAAGGTCCATCCACGTTGCTACAAACGGCCAGATTTCATTCTTTCTCATTGCCATGGAGTATTCCATCGTAAAGATAAACCACATCTTCTCGATCCATTCATCCGTTGATGGACGTTTAGGCTCTTTCCATCCGTTGGTGGGAATGTAAACTGGTGCAGCCACTCTGGAAAACGGTGTGGAAGTTCTTCAAAAAATTAACACTAGAACTCCCCTATGATCCACAACATTTGTGCTTTGACCTTTTAAGCCCACAAGAGGGACGGGATGGGGTGAACCTCTTTAAAACAAACATGAGTTCCAGTGTCCAGAGGCACTTGTGATTTGGAAGGTGAATCTCCTCATTTTGTATTTTCTATTCATAATACTGTATTTCTATTTACTCCTCACAGGCCACATAATTGTAAAGAAAGGCTTCGCTTTATTTAGTTTCTTTCATTTATTTATTTACTCATTTCCATTTCACTCATTCAGCGTATTTAGAACCTCTTCTAGCCCAGTTAGTACTGACAACCCAGAGTTGAATAAGCAAGCAAGACCCCTGTCCTGGGGGGTCTGCTGCCTAACAGGACAACCCCACAATCAAGTGGTTATGCCTGTGGTCCGTGCTATGGAGGTAAACGACAGGAAGACAACCAAGTCCAGGATCAGGGGCAGTTTTGCTGAGCTAATAGAATTGAGGGTGAGGCCAGGCTCAGCGTAGGGGCAGCGAGGGAAGGACGGTGTGTCCAGGTGTGAGTGCAGCTGCGGGTGGACAGGGCAGAGCAAGCAGCATGAAGACTTGAGCACGAAAAGGAGTGACGGCCTTGGGGACCTTAGAATCCAGTGCGGCTGAAGTGTCAGGAGCTAGGGGAGAATGGAGCAAGATGGCACCCAGCGGGGGCAGGGCCAGTCACACAGGACTTCATCTTGCAAATGAGAACCCACTGAAGAGGTGGTTAACATGGTGATGCAACAGGGCGGGTGGTGAGACACGGGAACTCTGGTGAGAAACAAGTTTGGAAGGAAGGGTCACAGGTTCCCTTTAGGACAGGCTGAGCTGAGGTACCTGCGAAGCATCCATGGAGAAATGTCAAGTTGATTAGTTCGTGATGTCTGGCAGCTCAGAGGACAAGTCCCGGCCAGAGACAGAAAGTTAGGGGAGGCAGAGCATAACCATAAAATCATCCTTTTTTGAAGCACTTGGTTAGGTTGTTTACCTTTTTCCTACCTCAGTGATTCTCAATTTTGTTCTGCCCATTGCTGGACCACCTGTGCCTCACTGTCTCCAGGAATATCTCTCATCATGTACAGAAATTTCCCCTTGTCTATAGCATCCTCGAGGGTAGGGAGTTGTTGCTTATCTTTGCATCCCAGTTACCAGGATACACTTCATTTCATTTCATTTCATTTCAGTTTTTCATTTCATTTCTTCTATTTTTAATGTTTATTTTATTTTTGAGAGAGAGAGAGACAGTGAGACAGAAGATCTGAAGCAGGCTCTGCTCTCATAGCAGAGTCCAATGCAGGGCTCAAACTCATGAACCTCAAAATCATGACCTGAGCAGAAGTCAGCCTCTTAACCAACAGAGCCACCCAAGTGCCCCTTTATTTTTTTTTAATGTTTATTTTTTGTTTTGTTTTGTTTTATTTATTTCTAGGAGAGAGAGAGAGACAGCGTGAGCAGGGGAGGGTCAGAGAGAGAGGGAGTCACAGACTTTGAAACAGGCTCCAGGCTCTGAGCTGGCAGTCAGCACAGAGCCCGATGCGGGGCTCAAACCCACGAACCGCGAGATCATGACCTAAGCGAAAGTCGGACGCTTAACTGACTAAGCCACCCGGATGCCCCTGTTTATTTTTGAATGAGAGAAAGTGAGCATGGGAGGGGGAGAAAGAGGGAGACAGAAGTTCCCAGTCAGGCTCCGTATTGTCCGTGCAGAGCCTGACACAGGGCTCCAACTCACAATCCATGAGATCATGACCTGAGCCAAGATCAAGAGTCAGACGCTTGACTGACTGAGCCACCCAGGCACCTCCATGACACATTTTAGAAACTCACTGATTGATGACTAACCAACAGATACACGAATCACGGATTGTGTTGCAATCTCCATAAAAGCACCGAATAGAGATAGTGGTTGACATCAATCTCTAATTTTGTAGAACCCATAATTGTAGTAAACATAATCTTCAGTTATTTACAAGAAAAGTACAAAATCGTACAGGAAATCAAAATGAGGACAGCTTAAAAAGCACATCATCAAGGTATATAAATAGAGTATCACAAAAATTCGGTAGTTTAAAAGCATTGTCTCTATCAGCTGAAGATGTGTCCTCCAGGAAGCTTCTGAAGGCCTGCCTCAAAGGAAGATGGATCACTGGCTGTCACGTAACACAGAAGAGCATGGCTCAGCTTAGGAAGTCGTGAGAAGCTACCCCTTGTCATATTTCCAAAGGGGTTAATAACTCCATCATTTCATCTTGAGTCACACCGTTGACCCCTTTGATCACTTCAGTTCAAGGGCAGGGCTCATGTCTAGGAGGCATCCTCAGCAGAGAATAGCATCAGGACAGACAACAGGCTGTCCTCTGCTGTGGGCGTCTGGGTGGTGAGTCCCCCAGCTGTGGCCCCCACCCGCGCAAGGCTCCAGCCGGCGCCCATATGGCACAGCACCATGGCCACCGGCTTCTCTATCAATGTTTTTTTTTTTAAGTTTTTATTTACTTATTTTGAGAGAGACAGAGACAGTGTGAGTGGGGAGGGGCACAGAGAGGGAGAGAGGGTCCCAAGCAGGCTCCACCCTGCCAGTGCAGAGACTGACACGGGGCTTGACCCCACGAACTATGAGATCATGATCTGAGCTGAAATCAAGAGTCGGAAGATCAACCAACTGAGCCACCTAAAGGCCCCAAACACAGACTTCTCTAGACACCAGAGAAGCAAGACTTGCTCTGATCCATTTATACCCAAGTACATGTACAGGGTTTATAACTGGAGTTTGAATTCCCAAGCAGGAAATCATGCAACAAATTGGGTGAACGTTTCTCCTCACTTCTTGGGGGCGAATGTAGTTACACATGTTTCGGTTACAAGGGGAGGAAATAGTTTTAACACTATTAGGCCCAGAGTGTTGTTAAATACGAAAGATGTTTGAACAAATCGCTTCTGCATATGTCAGTAAAGAAAGGAAGCAGATGTTAGCCTGCAGCTGGGAGGGAGAAGGCTATGGGCACAGCGAGGAAATGTGACTTGAGAAATGAGGGACTAGCTCTAAAATAAGCAACACAGAGAGCAGAAACATGGACCCAAAGGAGAGGAAGATTTTATTGTATTTTTTTTAAATGTATTTTTTTAATGTTTGTTTATTTTTGAGGGAGAGAGAGACAGAGTGTGAGCAGGGGAGGGGCAGAGAGAGAGGGAGATACAGAATCGGAAGGAGGTTCCAGGCTCTGAGCTGTCAGGACAAAGCCTGAACGCGGGGCTCAAACTGTGAGATCATGACCTGAGCCAAAGTCAGATGCTTAACTGACTGAGCCACCCAGGTGCCCCAAGAGCAAGCTTTTAGAACACAAAGGGCAGAAGTGGAAAATGTTAGAAGGAGGATGATCTTGGGTCAAAACTAAATGAAACGTCTATTGATTTAAGAAAGAAAATCTGCTAGACCTTAGTTATTAACGTTGTATTTAGAAGAATCTATTTTTATACTATAAATTATAAAGGAAGAGGAAAGGCTAGCACTCGTGGTCAATGTCTGCTATAATGAAGGGAAATGGATCCCTTTGCCTTTTTACACAAAAGTCACTGTTTCTCACTGTCACTTCCCTAAACATGAAAGATGGGGTGTCACTAAATCAAAAGGGAGAGACACCAAATACCCCAAATAGCTAACTCTAAATCTACCTGGAGGGAAAGTCTGACTGACTTAATTCCCAGACCATGGAACTGTTATTAGAGCAGACGGGTCACACTCGGGACCTGAATGACAGGGCTATGTGACGATGGACACCTTCAGGCCACTGGACCCTCACCTCAATAATGCCGTCTTCATTCTGCTTATGTCAATTTGTAAAATAACTGTGCTCTTCCTATCTTTTATCAGGGCTACGTGGAAGGGTTCTAACATACCACCAATAATGAATACAAGGTTGGTTCTAGGCTGTTCTGACGACAGCAGCCAAACCAGAAAGGATGTGTGTACAGATTCTACGCTCCAGCAGAGGGCAGTCCCACACAAAAAGTACTCTCCAGGAAAAACTGACGTGTGTGTGTGTGCGTGTGTGTGTGTGTGTGTGTGTGTGTGTGTGTAGCATCTTGTCTGTTATTGCAAATTTCCTGTTATCGAACAATTGTGATTCAGCGTCACCACAATGGGTGACTTGTCCATATGGGGTATCCTGAAATATTGGTGGGCAACCCTGGCACACAACGGAGCCCTAACCATTTTAAATCTTAAAAATTTTAAGGAAAGCGTGCCTACGTGAGCCTCCTTTTCTGCGAGTCTTCCTCTGGGTCTGTGTGTCTCAGTGTGTGTGGTGTTTATCGTGACTTTGCATCTCTTTCTCTCACGCAGTGATTTTCTACTGCAAGCAAAGAAAATTGGTCCGTAACATAAAGCCTCGCTATGTAACACTATCAGAAGACCATTCCCTGGAACTTATTTCATCTTTCCAGTAGCAAAAGGACCTCATTATAAGCAGTTTCGTTTCTAACACCGTCAACTTAACCTAGATTCCTGGGAAGAGTATAATGAGAAAACCTCGTAGGTGTTAATGAACTTGTGTTTTAACAGGTAGTTGATCAATAATCAGAAAGTGCTTTCCTTCCCTTCCACTCTCTCTTTTGTGGAGTCTCGGCATATTTATGCTGTTCCACTATTTATTTGCTGAAAATTAACTTGAAAATTATTTTGGGTTATTATGCAATGGAGTTGTGGTTCTATTTTAGTTGAGAATTACTCTTTGATATGTCTGTATGTAACAAAGAGAAAAGCCATCCTACCTTTAATTAAAGTCTAGGGGCTGAATGAACTTGAATTTAAAAAAAACTTTTGGTTAAATTCCTCTCTGCTAATATCATACTTCTAATAATTGAATAATTTCTCTCTGCTAATCTCTATACTTCTAATAATTAAAACTTTACATAAGGTCAAATGCCAACTGATACAGATGTCGAGGATGTGCAAATTATGGTAGTTTCAAATTCAAATGACACGTGTACATCAACTCCCCTATTTAAAAAAAAAAATCCCATCCACCTTGGCACTTCCCCATGCAATTATAAATAGGAATTTTAAGCTTTCATAGCCAGTGGTAGAAATTATTAGCAATCAGAACTTTGGGAGTAATGATGCCTAAAGGAGAGATAAGGGGGTGGTACCCTGTGCTCAGACCGTTTTCCTGGAATTCCTGAATTTGACAGGAGCACACTCAGCCTCGCCCATACCTGAATCACCTAAATTCTGTCTTCACGTTTTTTAAGTAAGTGTTTGTCAAACGAAATGTTTTCCCTTTTTTTTGTTTTTAGTGTTTACTTATTCATTTTTGAGAGAGTGAAAGAGAGAGAGAGTGAGCACTAGTGGTGAAGGAGTAGCGAGGGAGACAGACTTAGAAGCAGGCTCCAGGCTCTGAGCGTCAGCACAGAGCTCTACGCGGGGCTCGAACTCACAAGTAAGATCATAGCCTAAGGCAAAGTTGGATGCTTAACCTACTGAGCCACCCAGGCGCCTCATTAACATTTTTCATCCAACACACAGGTAAATTGAGCTGACAGTTACGAACAATAGCCATGTTCAAGACATGATGAGAAGTTCAGTTGAAAGTCAGTTTTGAGACTGAAATTTTGAGTTGGGAATCGGAATTCATGCCCAGAAGCAGTGCCAACAGGGACCATTCCCAAGCCAGCTTACAAAAAACTTTTAATTCAGAAATGTGTAAAACACAGAACTGACAGTTCTAAAGAACCTAATCACCATGTGTAACTGTTTTCACGGGAGAAATTTTCACCATATTCTCCAAATCAACGTCTCGGATATTAGGAACTTAAAATTTTTTAAATGTTTATTTTTGAGTGAGTGAGAGAGAGAGAGAGAGAGAGAGAAAACGAGTGGGGTAGGGATAGAGAGAGAGGGGGATAGAGGATCCAAAGCAGGCTCTGTGCTGACAGCAGTGAGCCAGACACGGGGCTTGAACTCATGAATCATGAGATCATGACCTTAGCTAATGGATGCTCAACTGACTGTGCCACCCAGGCGCCCCAAACTTAAACTGTTTGTTAAATTTGCAGCTGTGGCCCTACTGAGTGGAAATTTAGAAGCCCACCTCTCCCAGCTACTGCCATGGCACCGAGGGTGGTGTGTGATCTGCCTCAGCTTTCAACAGAGCAGAGTATCCTCTGAGCCGGGAACCTGGGGGAAGACCAGGAAAGATGGCGCAGCAGGGGAGGGGGGCCGGGTGGTGGAAGTGCTGTTATTCCAATCCTCCCTTCCCTAGATTGCCCTTCCTTCCCGCTGCACCTCTCTCCTGTGTCATTGGGGGCGGGGGAAGTCTCTGGAAATAAGGGGAAACTTCCCATTCTCCCCCCATGGGAATGATGGCTGGGGGTGGGGGTAGAGGTACCACCTGCTTTTTTCTGTCACCATTTGGAGGCAGTGGAGCCCTAAAGAGGGGAGGGGGGAGGGGAGAGGAGGGGAAGGGCTTTTTCCTCCCATCTCTCTGGGAGCAAACCCTTCTATCAACCACACTTTACCTCCCCCTAAAACCATCACATAAGAACATGAGATATTCTTTGGACCCAATTTTTCA
This sequence comes from Crocuta crocuta, assembly GCF_008692635.1. Taxonomy (NCBI): domain Eukaryota; kingdom Metazoa; phylum Chordata; class Mammalia; order Carnivora; family Hyaenidae; genus Crocuta; species Crocuta crocuta. The sequence continues at coordinate 1,386,561 of NW_027551579.1, read as the reverse complement.
TTTGGTTTAAAATCCTTTCCAAGCTGGATTTTAATGCCGATCTCCTGCCCCAGCACCAGCATGAAAGATTCCCCGTTCTTGGCTAAACCTCCGTGTAGTGTTGGCTAGTGGCCCTGCTTTCAGCCGGGACAGTAGGTACTACAAGTGCTTACATTCCAACGTTGGGCCTGGTGATTCTTATTTATTTCTTACCCAAGCTTGATCTCAGGGGTGAAAACACTCAGCCTTTCACAAAAGATGGGAAAGTACATATTAAGTTACTTTTTAAAAAGTCCTGGGTAACAAAGGGCACTCTGTGTACTCGCTTTCCCAAGGTCCTTATTCCCCCTCCCTCCCCCAAAATACTAGTTTTGTATTTCCTGCAAAAATACTTGAGCAGGTGACATTTTTGAGAGTGCACGGATTACAAAACCATTTGAATAAGAAAGATGGCACATGTGGTCTGAAGGTACGGCCCCGTAATGCCAACGTCCTTCACCTAAGTGGAGGAAAACCTTGGATTGTGAGTAACTTGATCTGCAGTGTCCTGCAAGACGAGCAAACATTTCTCATAGATTTTAACTTGATAAACGAGCGACATCTTGCAATACGAGTAGTATGTGATGCTGAATGTCACATGACCACAACCGAGCCAATGGTTCTTGAAGTTTGCTTTGATAGACGAGTGCTTTGAATTATAAGCATGTTTCTGGCATGAGTTACACTTGCAAACCAAGGTTTTACTGTACTTTATGTTTTCTTCTAGGCTGTGGGCGTCCCGTCTATCATGAAGGATCATACGGATGATGATCGATTGGGGCTATTGGCAATCTTAGTTCTTATTTCAATCGTCCACGGTATTCAAGGGAGAGGATAATTTTATTTTCATCATGGCATGAGTCCATTCGGATTGTAGTCTTTGGTCCTGGCCCCTATATGAGTCTACAAAGGATTTTTTTTTCCCAATTCCAGATTCAAATGTTAAGTGGAAACAGATGTGCAAAACTAAACAAACAAAAATCCACCACCAAAACATAACCTAGCCCTCCAGAGAAAACCACCAGCTTTGGGGAAAACCACTGTCCACTGTTGCGTGTCCTCGTCCTAAACTCTTAAAAAAGGACAGGTCCACACTCCTCCTCCATCCGTGGCTGTTTCAATGTCCAAAGAGGCCAGTGGGAAGGAACAGAGGTCTAGAAGTTCCTGGGGTGGTCTCCACGCCCCCTCTTGGGCCACTCCTCATCCACCCACCTGTGCAGGACTTTCTCCACATCAGCCCTGTGGTAGAGCCTGCAGAGCTCCATCAGCTGGCCCACTGGCCTCTGACTGTTCCGGAACAAGAACTCCAAGGTGGGACTCTGAGGCCTCTGCTCGAGGAAACACAGTTCGTCATAGGGCATGCCCCATTTGCTTGCAAAATTCCTCCAGTTTTTTACTGTCGGGTGACATGGATCCAGCTTTATCCTGATGACGTCTAGCAAGTCCTGATCATTGAGCAAGTCACTTATGGTGGGGGCCCGGAGCGAGCAGGAGGAGCAAGTGCAATCCTCCTTGCAGGACTCGCCTCGGCTTATATCTGCAGAGACAAAGCAACACAGTCCACAGGTCAGCAGGAGAGTGAGCGGACACGTCCGTCTCCTCTGCCCTTTACTTTCCTGCTTGGGTGCCAACGGCACTGGTGTAGGTAGAACACAGTGTATCTTACAGAGGAGCATTTCAGCAGACTCATTTCTATATACTCACGCATGTGGTGTTCTCTTTTTAGTTTTGTAATGTTTATTTTCGAGGCAGAGAGACAGACAGAACTCAAGTGGGGGGAAGGGCAGAGAGAGAGGGAGACACAGAATCCAAAGCAGTCTCCAGGCTCTGAGCTGTCAGCACAGAGCCCCACGCAGGGTTCGAACCCATGAACTCCAAGATCATGACCTGAACCGTAGTCGGATGCTTAGTCGACTGGGCCACCCAGGCGCCACAACAAATGTGGTGTTCTTGACAGCCAAGGATGGGCTGCTTTGCTGGATGCAGTGGGAGGATTTTATACAGTCCATTCCCCTTTCTGTCTGAGACTCCCTGTGTCTCATGCTGTGCATTTGTGAGAGTGTGGGCCAGAATCTGGTCTCTGAGGTGCAAGGCTCTCTGTGTGGGCAGGTCACCCGCGGGAGTCAGCCTCTGTCCCATGAGTAAACCAGCCCATACTCGCCTGCACCTCAACCCTTACCCCTTCCAAGTTACAAGTCAGCCCTGACAGTTCTTTAATGCCAAACACAGCACGTTAAGGTATAAAGGATCTCACAATTTTTAAAAAGGCCTTTAAACACACAGACACACACACACACACACACACACACACTGAAAACTGGAATATCCACTCCATAGGCATATTTGAAACGGAGTGATAACTGTAATGCCAGAAAAAGTACTTTTCAGATTTACGGCCACCTTATCATCGCTTCGCCTTTATCTGTGTTTTATTCACCCACGGGGCTGCCTTTGAAGTGGAGCCAACAGCCTGGGGTGTATGCAGGGGGCTGGATGAACAGGAGGTTTCTGAGCTGAGCCTCACCAAGGAGGGCACAGCCCAAGCCCAGAGGAAGGGCAACATTCTTCCATCAGTCATCTTTAGCCTCATTTCAATGCTAGGAAGCACGTTAGGAGGGGGAGGAAGGGGTAGAGAAGTCCTTTACAGTGCAGATGGAAGTGGTGTTCACACAACACGGCAATCTAAGTGACTTAAATTCTGCAGCTNAGCACAGAGCCCGACGCGGGGCCCGAACCCACGAACCGTGAGATCATGACCTAAGCGAAAGTCGGACGCTTAACCGACTAAGCCACCCAGGCGCCCCTACTCTCCTCTTTTTTTAAATGTTTATTCATTTTTGAGAGACAGAGAGAGACAGATCGTGACCTGGGGAAAGGTAGAGAGAGAAAGAGACATAGAAGCTGAAGCAGGCTCCAGGCTCTGAGCTGTCAGTGCAGAGCCCGATGTGGGGCTCGAACTCACCAACCGCGAGCTCATGACCTGAGATGAAGTCGGATGCTTAACTGACTGAGCCACCCAGGCGCTCCATGGATTTTAACGGCCTAAGGCTCCAGTAGAGATCTCTAGCTTGGAAACTTCTGGGAGGTTATAATGACCTTTACTACTGTGAGCCCTGGACTTCCTGATTTAGGAAAGTAAAGAACTGGGAAAAAAGGGTTGCACTTTGGTGATTGTTGGTAATGAGCAGTTTGGTGGCAAATACAAATGATAACAAGAACCATTAAGATTATGCTCATGATCTTTGATCTATTAACATAACTTCTAGGAATCCAGTGGAAGGAGATAATCTAGAACATGTATGAAAAATTTTAATTAGTCTTATTCTTATTATCTGTCTTTTAAACAAATGTCAGAGTGAAAGGACTCGCGAAATAAATCATTGTACAACTGGACGGAACATTATTTAAGTAACTATGAAGGCTGTGTAGCAACCCAGAGAATGTTTGTGCTGTAATGTTAAGAATGCAAGACGTAAAATGTGTACATACTCTATATCAGAACTACGTGAAAGCTCTGTGTTACTATTACTACGGAAGGAAACATACAAGAATAGTAATAGCTATTCTCTTAATTCGGTAGGATTATGTTTCTGTTTTCCAAACTTTCTCCAGTGGTGTTTTATTTCTGTGATAACCAACACAACGTATCACATGAACAAGCGGGTCCCCACTTGACTTTGAAGATCACCTGGACCTCTCCTGCTGCTTCTAATGCCCCCCTCACCCAGCTCCCCCTTAGATATGGCTGCCTCTGGAATGAAGCCCAGGGCTCCTTTGCCCCCTTGGATGCTGTATACTGCACAGCAGCCTGCATCCACCCTGAAGGTTTCTTCTGACCACGCGGCCCCAAACTCCCCATGTTCCCTGCATCCTTTCCCCTGTCACCTGACATGCTGAGATCCCTGCCTGTCTCCCTGCGGAGTCCTTGAGAGTCATAGGGAGGTGCTCCTGTACTGTTCTTGGCCCTAAGCTCTCCCCTTCCACACTCCCTCCCTTTGGTCCCCTCCTCCACTCCCAACACTCCCCCCATGGGTGCTCCCCCAGGAATGGAAGCCCCCTTCTTTTTGCATCTGGTGGCCCAGCACAGCCCTTAGCATACAGCAAATGCTTAATTAAGCAGTATTTATCGAATGAGTAAATGCATTAATAAATAACTGAAAGGGTAGTCCTGTCTGCTCCTTTGCACCCCAGGAATGACCACTGGAAAGCCCCTCTTGATGGCTAGATGACATCTCCAACTCAGGGCACCCAAGACAGTACTTAAATCCCCCCCAACCCCATGCACCAGAAGGACTCTGCCTCCCCTGTTTATATTTGCGGCTTCCTGGTGTCCTTGCAGACTTTTTCACTGAGTCCAACCAGTTACCACGTCCCAACCTCCCCTGGAAACTCTCCATGCTACAATTCCTGTCTTATTTCCTTTTTAAAAAATTCTGTTTAATGTTTATTTATTTTTGAGAGAGAGAGAGAAGCACCAGCAGGGGAGGGGAGCAGAGAGAGAGGGAGACAGAATCTGAAGCAGGCTCTAGGCTCTGAGCTGTCAGCACAGAGCCCTACACGGGGCTCGAACTCGCAAACTATGATGAGATCATGACCTGAGCCGAAGTGGGACACTTAACCAACTGAGCCACCCAGGTGCCCCTTATTTCCCATGACTTCCTGAAATATAACCTGTGCTTCAGACAAGCTGGACTGCTCCGTTTCCCAAACTTCATCCATCCTATAAAACTGACCTCAGATTAAATGAAAAGAAAGACTAGTATCAGTTCAGTGTACAAAATTTGGAACTTGTATACCATTATAGATTTTTTATAAACTGTTGACCATTTAGGGTTTTCCCAAATTCTCTTGATACAGACCCTTTGCATATATATGTTTGGCTACATCTTTACTCATGTCTCCAGTAATGAGATTATTAGGCCCAAAAGTATGAGCATCCATCCTAAGGCTATCAATGCATGCACCCAAAAACTGCTTTCCAGAAATAAAACTCATACCCGATTTACACTCCAATCAGGGAATAGTGATGGGGTTCATCTCACTTGATGAACAGCACCAAGTAAAAAAATGTTTGTCAATTCCTTTTATTTATTAATGTTTATTTATTTTTCAGAGAGAGAGAGACAGAATTTAAGCGGGGGAGGGGACAAGAGAGAGGGAGACACAGAATCTGAAGCAGAATCCAGTCTCCGAGCTGTCAGCACAGAGCCCGATGTAGGGGCTCAACCTCATGGACTGGAAGATTATGACCTGAGCTGAAGTCGGATGCGTAACTGTGTCAATTTCATAGGTGGAAAAATTATAGCTCGTATTCTTCTACCTTCATGCCTTTTCTAGTGTTTTCTCTCTAATCAGTTTTCTGTCTTCTCTCCCTCTCTCTCTCCCTCGAACTTCCCTTTCTCTGCTCAACTTGAGCCACCCTACAAACCCCACCTGATTCAGCCCTTGCAGGAAATCTCCCCAGCCCTTGCCCAGAATGCTGCCTCACTCAGAATCTCAGTGCTTTGTCTCCTGACTCTGCCTTGCAGTGAGATGTTCTGTATGGTTTTCTTGCTCCTCATTACACCTTAAAGGCCCCAAAACAAATCCAGATCTTTCTGCAACATGTTCCACATCATGGAGTTTAAAAATGTTGCATTCCATTTCCATGTAATACAGGGAGAGCTATTCTTCAGCCACATTAATAATGATGTATTAAGAAATAAAGCTTTAGCATGATGGAACAGAAGCTTATTTATTTAAAAAACAAACTTGGTAATGGTAAAGGTGGTTTCTCACTAAAAGAGGTAGAAGGGAAATTCTGCAATTTTCCTTGTTCTTATTTAAAAGTAGGGTCATGGGGTACCTGGGTGGCTCAGTGAGTTGAGTGTCTGACTTCAGCTCACGTCATGATCTCAAGGCTCTTGAGTTCAATCGGGTCTGTGCTGACAGCTCGGAGCCTGGAGCCTGCTTTGGATTCTGTGTCTTCGTCTCTCTCTGCCCCTCCCTGACTCACGCTCTGTTTCTTTCCCTCTCTCAAAATAAATACACATTAAAAAAAATAAAATAAAACTTAAAAAAAACTAAAGATATGGTCAAATGAAGAATGTTCTGTCAAATGGCAAGGAAAGCTGGTTACCAAACAGTATGCATAATTCTATTTGTGTAAAAAACAAATGGTACAGTCATTCATATCCACGTAAAACATATACTATATACATATTTACAGGCACAGAAAAAGTCTGGATGTATAACAAACATGTTAACAATTGGTATCTCCTAATTTTTAATATACTGATTGTGTTTCTTTGGATACTTTAAAATATATAGCTTTTAAATATTTATTTTGAGAGACAGAGAGAGAGCAAGCAGGGGAGGGGCAGAGAGAGAGAGAGGGAGAGAGAGAGGGAGGGAGGGAGAGGGAGAGGGAGAGGGAGAGGGAGAGGGAGAGGGAGAGGGAGAGGGAGAGGGAGAGGGAGAGGGAGAGGGAGAGGGAGAGGGAGAGGGAGAGGGAGAGGGAGAGGGAGAGGGAGAGGGAGAGGGAGAGGGAGAGGGAGAGGGAGAGGGAGAGGGAGAGGGAGAGGGAGAGAGAGAGAGAGAATCCCAAGCAGGCTCCACGCTCAGCATGGAGCCTGATGTGGGACTCAACTTCATAAAACTCAAGATCATAACCTGAGCTGAAATGAAGCATCGGATGCTCAATGACAGAGTCACCCAGGTGCCCAAACTTTAAAAATGTGTTTAAATGTCACAGAAAAATAAAGGAGGATTTATATCTCTAAACTGATGTCCAAAGGTCCTCCCCAGGATCACCTGTGTAAGATTCAGTGTTGGCAAGTTTTCTCCTTAGTATCTAGAAGAAATCAAGGAGAATAATAATCACTTCTTGGTCTTTTGGCTAAGGTCAAGTGAAGAGGAAGAATAAAAATAATAATAATAATAATAATATAAAAAAGAAGACATCACGTGAAGCTCCTTTAAGCTTTCTAGTATAAGAGAAGCTTTTATTCTTTGAATAATTACGCTGACCATTTATCGGTTTGTTTTAAAAATAAATGATGTGCCAAAAACCTATCGATGCTTTTCTGTTTGTATCTCCCATGATAAAAATCACAAACCGTTTGCTGAACTGATATCTACACCGACTGGCAACACTAGCGAATCTGAAGCTGCCTTTTAGAATCATAAACTATAATTAGCTCTCTGGCAGACTGAAGTGGAGAAACATGTTTTGTTTTGTTTTGTATCGAACACATTTTGTCCTGCCCTGCTTTAAACACCTATCTGTAATAGTGCACTTAAAAGGCGAGACTGGGTGATGCCTTGGGGGAGAAACGATTGTGGGGGGAGAGAGACACAGCACCAAAGAAGCTTTCATCAGAAAATGGGGGGGATATGGGATTATTATGTGATGCCTCTCAAAAAACAAGCACAGGGTTGCCGAACAGTGGAAGTTCACACATTGTTTGCCAAATGAATGAATGAATGAGAACTATACTTTCTCCCCAGCAGAAAAGGCAGATTTGCTTTTAATATCTGATGAATCTTATGACTTAAAGAACAAATAATAAAGGAAAACGAATGTTGCTCATGTCTCCTGGGCAACAAACAAGTATCAGTGGAAAACAGTACAGCACTGTTCTTAAGATATTAGAGAACAGGCTGATGCTAGTTTTGGGGGCGGAGAGGAGAGGGCTAATTGAGAAAAGAAGTTACTTATGTGTAAAAAGTCACTCCAAGTCTCTAATAATGAGGGTACCTCACTTGATATATTTGGACACTTGACTTGTGTATTTTCTGCTGATGCAAAACAAGAATGAAACGTGCCATTAATTTATGATGACTCTTATTCTAGAGACCGAAGAAAAATTGGTCTCTGTGAGTCTAGGCTGAGTATTGGCTTAAACTCAGGGAGAATTTATCAGAGGAAGAAGTGCCAGATTTCTCAGTGTCTCTTCTTCTTTCTTTTTTTTCTTAAAGTTTATTTATTTTGAGAGCAAGTGAGCAGGGGAGAGGCAGAGAGAGGGAGAGACGGAATCCCAAGCGGACTCCACACCATCATCGGGGCTTGAACTCATGAATCATGAGATTATGACCCAAGCTGAGATCAAGAGTTGGATGCTTTAACCAACTGAGCCACCCAGGCTCCCCTCTCAGGGTCTTTTCATTGGGACAACAGTCATTTATGGAACGGCTTACGTATGACCAGCCCTGCACGGAGCAGTAGCCTCAAATCTCAGCCCTCCAACCTCCTAGAGCTTGACCTCTCCATGCATTTAACATCTACAGACTTCAGGTTCCTCATCTACAAAATTAAAATGATCATTTCTATATCTCATGAGTTAAAGGAGATAAATGATGTGACAGCACTTTTGTCAAGTCCTACATGAATGTTATTTGAAGATGTTAGGTTTGACATTTATTTTTTTAAGCATACTTAAAGAGTCCTCACGTAGTCTGGCCTCTGTCGCTGTCTCCCAGCTCACTTCCTTCTCTGTTGCTTCTCCCTGCCTGCACTTGCCCCTAGAACACGAAGCTCAGCCCCGCCTCAGGACCTTTGCACTAGCTAGCTCTTCTCTCTGGAGTCCTCCCTCCTCAGATCTTCACATGGCTGGCTCCTTTACATCGTTCAGGTCTCCGTGCATCTTCTTACCTAAAGCAGCACCCTCCACTGCCAGGCAAAATCCCGTTACCCTCTTTAGTTTCCTCATGCACGCCTACCACAATTTGCAACGACTTAACTAGTTGTGCTTCTTGCCTGTCACTCCCAGCTAGTATATAAACTCCAAGAGAAAAGACCCTTTGGTGTCTGACGTCACCACTTCACTCCAGGCACACAGGAGGCACTCAGTGATATTTGTTGAGTAAATCAAATGAGTGAAGAGTGCATCTTAGAGAAACAGCCAAATTAGAAAGCTCTGGGCAGCTTAAGAAGAGCTATCTAGAAAATTTGAGGTCAACTGAACTTTTTTATTTGTTTAGTGCTGAGCATACATAAGCAGAAGAAAGAGGTCTGGTTGCCATGGCAAAAGAGGACACGGCGTATGACGGCGACTGAAAGAGCCCTAGAGACACTGCCAACTGACGGTCAATACCCGTTGGCGCGGTGCAGGTGTGCAACTTGGACGGGGAAGGAGCTTGCTAGGGCCATCGCCTCACTCTCTGAACAGGGACAGTGGGATCTACTGCATGAAGACATTGAGAGGATTAAATGAGATCATCTACTGAAGCCTCAATCTGGCGGCACAGGTGAGCAACAAAGGCTTAGTGGCGGTGGGTGAGGAAGCATAACCGAGAGCCTTTTTAAAAGCCCTAGTTCTCAACCTTGGCCGGAAGAGGGAACTCCTCCTCCTCCCCACCTCCAAGTCCTTCCCCACGCCGTACCCTCCCAGGCCAAGTAGATTTACAAAATCCTGACTCTGACCACGGATCTGTCTACCGAGATCCTTATTTAATTGGCGTGGGGGTGCAGGCAGACGTGGAACTTTTAAAAGCTCCCCTGGGAATTCTAATATGCAGCCAGGGTAGAAAACCATTGCCTTAAAGCCATCTGCGGAGTGAGTTCCTGGTCAGAATGGCCTGCCAAAATGACACTTTGGAGTCAGAGTTGCTACCTTCCTTGGCGAGGCAGCATGTCCATCTGGTGGTTAAGTCTCTGAAGAGATAACACCTCCCCAACCTCAACAGTAAGCAAATGCGTCTTCCTGCGGGTGTTTTTGGTCTCCTTTCCCCGGGCTCTGTCCTCTCTTACACATACTTACATACACTTTAAAGAAGAGCTCAGAATTCAAGAATGTTCACTGACGAGGTAGCTCTAGGTCGCTTAAAACAACGGTAAGAAATAGTTCATGTTCACCAGTGCAGTGTCTAACTCCAGTTTGGCAGGTCTTAAAATACTGGTCAATTAACAGTTAATTGTGAATTGGAACAAGACTAGGGATCCACAAAGGTCATGATTAGGTGGGCCCAGAAAATGGCGCCAGCCAGGACGTTGGCAGTGGATCACAGATGAACTTAATGTGTCTCCCTGCAGGGGTGAGGGCCGTTTTATCTTGTGCACTCTGGCTGCTGGAGAACCATTACCACGCGGGCCTTTTCCTCCTGCGTGCTCAGGACCACTGTTCGCTCTTAGATCATGTATAATAACGTTCCCCAGGATGCTAGGTCTTGAATTAATTCAGACAATTAAATAGGAAACATTTTTATACTGGCGACTCTGCACGTAGCAAAATATTGTGGTCCTGAAATAACTCTATCCCAGGGGTCTATAAACTATTCGATTTGGAGCCTGAAAAGACCAACTAGGGTCAAAGTAGAGTCGAGTACTTCTGCAGTCATGTGTGTTAAGGGTATAAACTCATGCTTTTTTTCTGTGTGTGGTTTGCAATGTGGTTGGAAAGAAACACATTTAAAATGTCAGTTTATGGCTTTGATAGATCATTGGGATGTGCACACACACACACATTATTCATCAGAGGTAGTTTATATGCTCTGAGCTGGAAAATGATGAACTATTTTTATCTCCCAAGAAACTACCCCAAGGGCTTCTGGTGGGCGTTTGATCTCTTAACCGAAGGGAAAAACAATATAATTTCGTTTTCTCTGTCTCTAAAACACCCCTTTAAGGAGACATCATGTTGGCGGATCTAGGCTGGAAGGATCTAGGCTAGTGAATCATGCCGTGCCTCAATTTTGTCATCAAACAAACTCTGAGGGTACAGGGCACTTTCAGAAGGAAACAAACTTACGTAAGAAAGGACCCCGGTAAAAATTCGGCACGGAATTCCGTGTGAATTTGGACTCTGAAATTATGTGACACCAACATATTAACAAAGTGTCATTTTAATGGACCTAGCCAGAAAAAGAAAAAAATGAAAGTCCTATTTTGCATTCGTCTCGGGGGGGACATTCGGTTTAGATCAGGCAAGTGCTGAATTCTGCAAGGCTGTCGGAAAGTCATCCTTGGAAAACTGGCCAGTGGTGGAAAATAGGTGCAGAAAGCCTTGTGGTCCCTGTGACAGCTACTGATTTCTTAGAAGGGAGGGCAAGCAGAGGTTCTGTGTTTTCAATTTGAGGGATACTTTCTTGAAAACTGACTCATATTCCTTTCATGCCCAAATGTTTTCATTTAGAAAGTGTGGACGGGAACACTGAAAAACTAACGTCTCCTTCAGCCTTCAGCAGGGCGCACTGACCATCACTGACTGTCATTTGCGTTGTCGCATTAATCCAGGCATCACAGTATCTTCTGTCTTGTGCTCTGCCTCCTGTGGGCGTTCGCTTCCGTATTCAACGGTTCCATAGAGGGGGCTGTGCTTTTCTAGGGGTGGCTGATTCTGATTTGTATTCTTTTTCTTTCCCTGATTACAAACTGTCAGCTGTCATAGCCCACGTGTGTCTAGTCCCTCCTCCTAGGGCAGTGCCTTCCATTCTCCCCTCACTGCTTATTTTAACCAGCTACAGACTGGATCACAGATAACGAAGGTTTTCAAAGACAAGAATTCAATAAAATCCAGACTCTGAGTCAGAGCCTGAACGCCTGACCCAGGGAAAGTAGCAAGCTTTTGTGAAAGATATTAATTACAGCGGGTCAGAGACGGACTTTGGCGGAGGGGGTTGGGCATTGGCTTTGTTCCAGATGACAACTCTATCTGAGATAGCTGAACTTCATCCCACGGGTATGACACTCAAGCACTCAATGTGTACAAAAGGCATCGGACCAGTAGAGAGGCAGCCCGGGGGCAGCGGGTGGGGGTTGGGAATGAGCCCCTGGGTGGCTGGGGCTTGAATCTCACTTAGGACTTGTGTGACCCAGCACGAGCCACGTGACCCAGCATCGCTTCTGTCACAACCACTCGGTGAGGAAGGTGTCGGTGAGGTAGGCTCGGAGTTGTCACGTGCACTTTTTTCTAAGCACATTTTTAACGTGCTTCGAACTGGGACTGGTGCACAGCAAGTGGGAAATTAGTGTTTGTAAGTAAAATGATACAGTAAATCTTACTTAGCCTGCTACTCCCCTTCGATGACCGAAATACAGTAAAACGTTGGTTTGTGAGTGTAATTCATTCCAGAAGCATGCTTATAATCTGAAGCTCTTGTATATCAAAGCAAATTTCTCCATAAGAAATAAATGGAAACTCTGGGGCGCCTGGGTGGCTCAGTCGGTTGAGCATCTGACTTCAGCTCAGGTCATGGTCTGGTGGTTCATGATTTTGAGCCCTGTGCTGACAGCTCAGAGCCTGGAACCTGCTTTAGATTCTGTGTCTCCCTCTCTCTCTGCCCCTTCCCCACTCATGCTCTGTCTCTCTCAAAAATAAATAAAAACATTAAAAAAAAGAAAGAATGGAAACTCAGATGATCCATTCCATAATCCAAAATTATTTATGTAAAAATGATCACAATAATACAAAATAATAAAGAAAATACAAAACATGAAGAAAAAGAAACAAATTCACCTGCACTTGCCTTTGAAAACCTTTGTGGCTGGTGTGAGAGAGGCGAGAGAGAGGAGGGTTATTGTGTAAGATCACTTTCACTGTCACTAACAGAATCACTGCTACAGCACAGTATTAATAAATTCTTGTCAGATACTGTATTTCATGTAACTGGCGAAAAGGCAGCAGAGGAAAGGGTCTCTATCCACAGGCAGCCTGACCTAGAATGAAGCAAAGCATTCCTAAGCTCACTCATATCTGGAAAAACATAGGACTGTCCATAGGCACTTTGAAGTAACAAAAAACACACTAGTGCCAGCGTGGGCACCTTCCAATGTTCTGAAAGATCAATGATTTCTGCCAAACACCATGGCCTGAGACCATGCATCTGAGCATGGGAGACGACCACCCACAATCCCACAGGCAGAGAGACAGAGAGAAAGAGATACCGACAGCAACAGAGAGAAGAACCACTGGCTCAGGTTGTAATCATGTGAACTTGAGCATCACGTACTACTTGTATTGGAAGACATCGCTTATTTATCAAGTTAAAATGTATTAGAAACGTTTGCTCGTCTTGCGAAACACCCGCAGAACACGTTCCTCACAATCCAAGGTTTTATGGTATCCAGATCTGCTTTCACCAATTTATCCAAGAGCAGAGCCATTAAGTTACTATCTCTCATCTACTTGTTTATGAAGACAAAAGCAAACATCTAGCCAATACCTGATCACTCTTGGGTGCTAAGTACCATGCAAGGTGCTAAAGATACTGAGTTCAACAGCACTATCTGCTCTCATTAATATTACCTTTCCTCACTGTGAGAAGTTTATTCTCTATGAAGCTCTTCCATTTCATTGTGACACAGGTAAACATTTTTGAGACAACTGAAAATTGATTAAAGTTAATCTATTAATTAATAACAACCTTAATGCATAAAGGTTTATAGATATTCCCAAACAGCTTAATCCTTTTTCATTTTAGCTCACATTCCACATTACTGTGAAGGGTGTTAGTCTTTCAAAAGTTTATAGACTTTTTTTTTTAATTTTTTTAATGTTTTATTTATTTCTAGGAGAGAGAGAGACAGCGTGAGCAGGAGAGGGTCAGAGAGAGAGGGAGACACAGACTCTGAAACAGGCTCCAGGCTCTGAGCTGGCAGTCAGCACAGAGCCCGACGTGGGGCTCGAACCCACGAACTGCGAGATCATGACCTAAGCGAAAGTCGGACACTTAACCGACTAAGCCACCCAGGCGCCCCGACTTTTTTTAATTAGACAAGAAATAGGTGCTTATTGCAGAAAAGCTGAAAGTTCAGATGAGCATGGGGGGGAAATCACGCTCTTATCACCCAGGTGGATCACAGTCAGCCTTTTACGGATCTCCTTGGTTAACTTACTACACGTTCTATGCATCTGCCTACATCTGATCATTGGTTATATACACGTTTGTGTATATAGGTTAAAGTTTTGAGGGGAGAGATTTTCCTAACTCATGTTAGAAATTTTAAAAATATAGGAGAGTGGAGGGGCATCTGGGTGGCTCAGTCTGTTAAGTGTCTGACACTTGCTCTCAGCTCAGGTCCTGATCTCAGGGTTGTGAGTTCAAGCCCTGCATTAGGCTCCACATTGGGCACGAAGCTATTTTTTTTTTTAATGTTTTATTTATTTCTAGGAAAGAGAGAGAGAGAGAGACAGCGTGAGCAGGGGAGGGTCAGAGAGAGAGGGAGTCACAGACTGAAAAAGGCTCCAGGCTCTGAGCTGGCAGTCAGCACAGAGCCCGACGCAGGGCTCGAACCCACGAACCGCGAGATCATGACCTAAGCGAAAGTCGGACGCTTAACCGACTAAGCCACCCAGGTGCCCCACAAAGCTATTTTTTTAAAAAAATTGACTGCTTGTATGCAAAGATGCTTTCTCCTCCTCACATCACCCAGCTAGGTGCTTCTAATTTGAGCTGGCCTGCTACAGCACTTGTGGAAGAGGGATAATCCTTGGTCAGTGGTCCTAGCCTCTGGTAGGGTTGGGGTGTGGCCCGAGGAAGACAAGTTCTGATGGGGTGTCTGGATGGGACCCGGACATTGGGCGAGTCCCATGAGACCTGGTGGGAAGGCTCCAATGCAAGTTCATCTGGCTCAGTTTCCCCTTCAATTGCTCTATTCACAGCAGGGGAATGGCTAAACTGGAACCAGGATCCCCGCTTCTGTCTCCCAGAGCTATACTTTTGCCACTTGGCCTCCTCAGGGATCCCAGCACACAGTAGGTCCTTAATAAATAAAGATCTGCTGAATGGAAAAAAAAAATCACCTAGAGTCTCACCACCCAGAGATCACTGCAGCTCACATCATGTTTCTAAGAGGGAAAAAGAAGGTTGATCATACAGCACATGTTCTGATTTTCAGCATGGTTGTGCAGGCACAGCCTAGATAGGATTGGTGAGATTATCCTGAGGGCTTTAGGGTTCACCACCCTCCCCTTAGAAAGGAAACAAAGACCCTGATGACACTCAGGTCATTTAATATGTGTTTTAAAAGACAGAGAAGACATGAGTGAGGTTCTATGTTTTTCAATTATTCTACTGGTAGCTTCTTTTAATGCTCACTCCAGATTTTCCCCCAAGATTAATTAAGAAGACATCCAAAGACTGCCAGAATTTCCATCTTACAATAAAAAGTGGGAAAGGAGGCAATCCTTAATGTTTCTTTGGTTAAACACACCAGTAGCAGCAAGGGGGTAGGAAATAGTACATGGCCAGGTGTCAGGAGGGTCCCCTTGGCTAACCGAGTGCCCGAGGGAACAGGCAGTGGCCGGCTGACCTGGTTTACCTAAGCCCCATTGCTTTCTTCCACCTGGCACAGTTTTCTACCAATGCCAAGTTTCCTAGGACTCCTGAGGGAGGATGGTCTGCTTGCTCTGTTTGGCTGTCCCACAATACACTTGTCCAGCTGGGAACCCAGCTGTACCCCGCCCCCCATACGCACAGTAGCGTTAGCCCGGAGAAAACACTCTTTGAAGGCTTTTGTGAAATCTGGTTAACCTTTCCTTGAAGCTCACCGTGACCTGTGGCTGGAAAGTTTCTCTAGGCTGTAATGCAGATTTTCAAAGTTAATGATAAACATATTCTCGAATTATCTTTACTGTAGCCATGCCAGGTCTCAGTGAGGCCCGGACATCTGTAGAATCAATCGTTTACCTGAAAGGGGACCTCCAGTGCTGTCTGGAAAGCCATCTTCTCCCTGAAAACCGGAAAGCAATCTGCATTAGAACCATCCCCATTTGTGGAGATATTATCAGTTTTCCAATTTAGTTACATTTCCACCAAAGCCTGGCAGGCAGTAAGGGCGGGGGTGGTGGAGATGGAGCTTAAGCACAGTATTGCTCACCTCCCTCTATAAGCTCCTGGAGGGCGGGAGTTCTTGTCTATTTGTCCCCTGTGCCCAGAACAGTGCCTGACACACAGTAGGCACTCAACAAATGTTCGTTACATGAATGACTCTATTTTTAAAAAAGGTATCAATGCATGAAACAAGGTGCTGTTTTATTTTTGTTGCACACTAGAGGTTCTTTTTCTTATTTTTATTCCCTACCTACTTTTTGTTGGGCTTGTCATCAGTCTAGGTTACAATTTGCTCCCATACCTATTATATATTTAAAAAAAATTTTTTTTAATGTTTATTTAGTTTTGAGAGAGAGAGACACAGAGTATGAGCAAGGGAGGGGCAGAGAGACGGGGAGACACAGAATCTGAAGCAGGCTCCAGGATCTGAGTTGTCAGCAAAGAGCCCAGTGCGGGGCTTGAACCCATGAACTGCGAGCTCATGATCTGAGTCAAAGTCGGACGCTTAACTGACTGAGCCACCCAGGTGCCCCTCTCTCATAGTTTTTAAAAATATATTTCAAAGCAGCAAAGAGAAGCTGTCAGAAAGCAGCGTGCAAATCTCCTGAGGATCGTGTTTCTGCCCTTCTTGTGTGTGGGGGGGGGTTCTGTTTTTAAAAGCAAGGTTGTACCACAGAGCACGCCACATGAAGGGATATATCGTGACCTTGTTGGAAGGGTGTGTGTGTGTGTGTGTGTGTGTGTGTGTGTGTGTGTTTTCAATGAAGACGGCAGAGGACACCATCCCCAGTACATGTTTGTTTATGTTAATTAACTCCATCTTCATACAATGAAAACCTCTCTCAGCAGCTAGTACAACTCCCTCCACTGAGTTCCAGAAGAAACCATGGCTNAGCTCACTGTCTCATTTGTAGATTAAGGGGGCCGATAGATTAGTTTATCTCTAAGGTGCTCTACATTCTTGGTTTTGTCCTTAAAGACACGCTAATTCCCCGGTGTCAAACATTTTAAATAGTCTTTTTCCTCTTTATCTTCCAAGAAGCCTTCCCCCTCACTCCAAGCTCATAAGTCTCCGTGTCTCAGCAGTGTAGATAACAGGTGTCTAATTACAAGCCTCATTGTTTTTCCACACCAGAAGCACTCCTGTGTTTTACCAGCTAGATTTTTCCCCTCAACTGATCTAAGTATTTCTTTTTCTCTTTTATTGTTTTTTAACATTTATTTATTTTTGAGAGACAGAAACAGAGTACAATTGTGGGCGGGCAGAGAGAGAGGGAGACACAGAATCTGAAGCAGGCTCCAGGCTCTGAGCTGTCAGCACAGAGCCCGACAGGGGGCTCGAACTCATGGACTGTGAGATCATGACCTTAGCTGAAGTCAGATGCTCAACCAACTGAACCCCCCTAGGCGCCCCAGATCTAAGTATTTCTTGCTTCTGTCTGAGCCTTATTCCTTGCCAACATCCTAACTGGACTAGAAAGCAACCTGCTCACCGTATAACAGTTTGTAAGAGTTATGGGGAGTTTTTGAAAGAACAAAAATCTCTTTCTGTGCAACTTTTTTACTTTTGGAGGCTAAGCCCAGAACTCCCCAGCAGCAGGGCCACTGTTCGGCAGGCCGTGTACGGACCTGCCTTCCCACATCTGCGCGGCCGCAGCAGGCCCAGACAGGCAAGCTCTTTTATCAAGAGCCACGCTTCTGCTCACTGAATTGGAAGTGTGTGCAGGAGGAAACAGAAACGGAGCCTTCAGCTGGAGCTCAGAGGCACGAATGTTCAAACCTGACAGACTCTGGGGTACAACTGAGGTCCCTGCTATAACATGAACTTTCCTTTAACGGAAATCTCCATGACAGGGCATATTTGACTCGGTTTCTTATCACCTGGAGAAAATTTTTGCCAAAGACCATGTCTGGCCAGATTTATCCCCATGACAGAGATGAGGGACACGTCATGACTCACAATTACTTGTGAAAGTTGACGGAGACAGAATAATACAAGAATATCACAACAATCTCTGTTCTTGCTCTAATTATTTTGGGATGCTACTTTTAGGTTAGTTTTCTTTTTTAAAATGTTTTCTGTTTATTTAAAAAAAATTTTAATGTTTATTTATTTTTGAGAGAGAGAGAGAGAGAGAGAGAGAGAGAGAGAGAGGGGGAGGGGGAGAGAGAGAGAGAGAGAGAGAGAGAGAGAGAGAGGGGAAGGGACAGAGAGAGGGAGACACAGAATCTGAAGCAGCCTCCAGGCTCTGTCTGAGCTGTCAGCACGGAGCCTGAAGTGGGGCTTGAACTTCATGACCTATGAGATCATGACCTGAGCTGAAAACAGACACCCAACTGACTGAACCACCCTGGCGCCCCTTTAGTTTATTCATTTTGAGAGAGGGGATGGGAGGGGCAGAAAGAGAGAGAATCCTAAGCAGGCTCTACGCTCTCAGCACGGAGCCTGACACACAGCTCGATCTCACGAACTGTGAGATCATGACCTGAGCTGAAATCAAGAGCCCAACACTCAACCCATGGAGCCACCCAGGCGCCCCTTGAGGTTAGTTTTCAAAGAGTAAAATCAGAAAAGATTTATTTTTGCATTTTTTAATGGCTTACTGAACCCACACGCATACCTTTAGTCAACCCTTCTTTATGGAGAATCTATTGTGTACAAGTTCCCATGCTGGAATCTATATACAAAGATAAAAAAAAAATCTCACCCCTCACCCTCAAGGCCTGCCCCCAGAGGTACTGGGGCAGTGGAGACGTACACACACAACTTGAACACAAGGCAGAATGGAGTGAGTTCCAATAGGGAGGTGTGGATAAAGTCAGAGAGGAGACATTGTTCCAACAGAAAAAGACAGAGGCAGTTTCTTTGACTCTTTGAACCAGAAGTATTTGAGATGAGCTTTGGACAGTGGGCACTTGGAGGCAAGGGCATTAAGCCGGAGGCTCTGTCTGAAGCAAAGGCAATGAGAGGCAGTAGGAATGATGCTCTGAGGTTGGACTGAGGCCTGAAAGCCCATCTAAGGAGCTAGGCTCCCTCTCACAGATAATGGCGGGGGGTGGGGGGGTCACTAAGGAGCTCTGGACAGAAGCAGGTATGTTTGTCCAGGAGCAGAGTAGGAATGCCCTCCGGCTGTGCAAACAGCACAGGTACATGGTGTTTAGGGAGCACGTGAAGGCCAGGGGACTGTGGGGTGTGGTGAGGGAAAGCAAGATGGCCTTGGAGGTGACAATTCACGAGACCCCAGACCACCCATCTGGGAGAGGAAGGGATAAAGCTAGAGCCACTGCAGAGATACAGTCATGAGGTGAAATTCAGAGCAAGTTTTGAAGACTAATGGACAAGACCACGAGATGTCTGTGGGTGTTGAGGGCATGGCTCTGGTCCCTGGGGGAGGCCGGGGCAGGAGATGAAACCATGTGTGTTGACAGGATTATGGAAGAAGAGAGAGACGCTGGAGAGCAAGACGTGTGGTCTCAGCCTTGAGGAGCGCCTCAACACCCCCATTTTGGTGGCCGGGAGGGAATGAGGAAGGAAAGCAGAGAAGTGGGGGTCAGAGGAGGGAGATCGCCTCGAGACAGGGAAAGGTTGGAGCCTCTGTGGGCCCTGTGGAGACAAGATTTGGTGGGGGGATGAGTGAAGATATCCTAGAGCGGTTCTAGCAGAGAGGTGGGCGTGCGAGCCAGCTTCTACCAGAAGGCGGCGAGGACACCAAGACAGACGTCTCTGGTGCTAGCCCCACCCCCCACCTTTCTATCTGCTTCACTTTCTCTTATCTTTGACGTCCTGGCTCAGACGTCACTTCCTCTTGGAAAGTCTTCTGCAAACTCCCAGTCTGGTTTATGTCCCCGGGGTGCTCCCACCGAACCTGTATGTGCCACCCTACGGGACGGCCACACTGGGAGTGGGGGGCTGAAGTCTAGAGGAGACTCCAGACTGCCAGGCAAGGGCCCCCTCTGTGCTGTCCCATGATTAGCGCGTCTGAGACAGATAGCGCATACTATCCATGCAAGGGACGGCGAGTGGGAGGGAGGAAGGAAAGAAGACACAAATAAGGCGTGGAGTCTGTGTTCTCCAGACCAGGGGATGAGCTGCCTTTCTCCATGATGTTCTCTGCACCTCCCTCATGCTAACTTTGCCCTTGACCTCATCTCCTTGACCACCAATTCTGTGGCCTCCACCCCAACTCTGTTGTTCTGGTCTCACCCAGATTCCTGTCCACTTGGCCGGGGTCCCACATCTTAGAGAGGTCTTTAAAAACACCCTAGCTTTGTCCATCGGCTGAGGGCCCCTGGCCGGTACTTAGTAGCTCTGCCCTCCCTTCCCCTTGTGTTCTTCTAAACAGCTGAGTATTGCTTGGGAAAAAGAAGTGACAAACCTCACACATTTCTATGATTGTGTATCTGATCTCAGCTGAGTCTCAGCTATTCCTTGGCCATTCTCAGTCTCTCTTCTAATTGTCCCCCCTTAAGAACCTACTGGGTTTTGTTCCAAATCTTTTCTGGTCTGCTGAAATACCCATTTCCACATATCCAAATTCCAAAGATCCACATATCCACTTGTGCCTACTATCCCGAGATGGGGCTGAGCCAAGGTATTTGCCCCAATTCTCCTTTTCTCCAATCTCCAAAGAGATGGTGTCTTTTCATCTTCAAGGCTTGACCTTTATCCTTGAGGACATTATGGTGGGTGAAATAAGCCAGACACAAAGGGATTCCAGTGATACCAGGTACCGAGAAGAATCAAACCAAAAAGACAGAAAGTTAAATAGTGACTACTGGGGGGTGGGGGTGAGGGTAGAATGGAGAATTAGTATTTAATGGGTATGGAGTTTCAGTTTGGGAAGATGAAAAGGTTCTGGAGATGGATGGGGGTGATGGTGGTTCAACATGAACAGACTTAGAGCCACAGAATCACATCCTTAAAAATGGTCAAGATGGTAAATATTATGTGTATTTTACCACGATAAAAAAATTTTTTTTAATCTTCTTAGGAGGTTTGAAGGTACCGTGAAGTTGAACACCAAAGTTTTATATATTCAAGTAGCTAAAGAAAATCCCCATTTTGTTAAAACTTCTCACTGTGAATATAGGGCAAATAACTTCTATTTGGGCAAAGGTGTTCACTGTTGCCAAGAATTCTCTGAGCAGAGAGAACGCTGGCGTGCTTATACTCATTTTGTCCTCTGCTTAGTTTATAAGCTGGTAGCCAGGCTCCATTTCTGCTACCGGAGCTCTAGGCACGAGGTGCTGAGGACTTACTTCTGGAGACTTACCCCTGGCGATTTCACATAGGGATCTGGGCAACAGAAACCCCAAGGCCAAGAACTTTGTCCTCAGAGATGAATATGAACACCAGGAGCAGTCCATCCCATGTGGGGATGGATGGATAGGTGGAAGAGGCTGACAGATTGATGGGGAAGGTACTAACCAGTAACGAGGGGCTAGTTTTCTGTGAGACATGCTCTTCTGGACTGTCAAATTTCATCTTTAAATGTCTACGCTTGGCTAATTGATAAAGAGTTCCGTCTTCATTATTTTGCAAACTAGGGAAAGGATAACTGGGTGGGAAAGCACTCAAAAGGGTGGTTAGCCTGATGGTCACCTAAGTCTAGTCAGAGGTTTCCACGAAGACCAAATCCAAGTTACCACTGCTCACTTGGTAGCAGCAACCCAAATGACAGGCAAAGAGCCTGAAAAGAGCTGTCTTCCATGCAAACTACTTAAGTAGCTTCTTCGGGAGAAGCAACCAATGCTAAAGCTTGATCTCTCTGCTTTAAGAAAGTTATTTCAGTAAATGGCTTTGGAAATATGATTTTGGAAGCTTAGATGTGCAACAGTAACAGGGCTCCGACAGCATGGATCTTCCCTGTTCTAGACTCTCTCCCGTCACACAGCCAGTGAAACTCAAGCAGCTTTCAGTGGTGTAAATTCCCAAGACAGACATGGTATCTCTATAACTTTTTTTGTTTTTGTTTTTTAAATGTTTAATGTTTATTCATTTTTGAGAGAGAGGAGCAGAGAGGTAGAGAGAGAGGGAGACACAGAATCCAAAGCAGGCTGTAGGCTCTGAGCTGTCAGCACAGGGCCTGATGCGGGGCTTAAACCCACAAACCATGAGATCATGACCTGAGCCGATGTCGGACGCTTAGCTGACTGAGCCACCCGGGTGTCCCACTCCTGTTGGATTTTCTAAAAAAAAAAAAAAATTGTACTTAATTCTTTTTCTGCAAGTTAATTACTATTATTGTAGTAACCAATTACACTTTTACTTTTTATGGAAGGATATTATACATATCTATTTATTTGAAAGTATATTCCAGAAACTGGCCTTGGGAAAGGTACCTACTCAGTGTAAGATATCATTCTAGGCCTGGGATATGGTGACAAAGGAGCCACATTCCTGCTGCTTCAAGGTTACAACCCAGCAATGCAACAAAGACATGAGCAAAAATATGGACACTACAGGAATGAATAACGCATCAGAACGGCATAGAAGGGCACTTGGGTGGCTCATTCGGTTAAGTGTCTGACTTCAGCTCAGGTCATGATCTCATGGTTCATGGGTTTGAGCCCCATGTCAGGCTCTGAGCCATCAGCACAGACGGCTGGAGTCTGCTTCAGATTCTGTGTCTCCCTCTCCCTTTCTGCCTCGCCCCGGCTCATGCTCATGCTCTGTCTCTCTCTCTCTCTCAAAAATAAATAAACCTTAAAAATAATTTTTTTTAAAAAAAAGGAAAAAGAAAGAGAGAATGCCAGGGGAGCATAATGGTGGGCAAGAATCCAAGTGAGACCTCAGGGAACAGGAAAAGTTTCACTGAGTTTGAAAGAAGGATGGAAATTTGAATGAATGCCACCCTGCTTTGCTAGAAGCAGAGCAAACCTGTGGCTTTGTGTACATTTGGTTCTTTCTTCTCTTCAACGAGAGTTCTGTTCAATTACGAGGAAGACAGCTACTTCTGGAGTTGAAGTCAGGGTCAAAGACTGGAGCAGCCGTGCCTGGGACTTGGAGGCCGGGCATGCTCAGATGTAATTCCATACCTGTGCTACGGTTTCAAAGGCGAGGGAAGGAGGGGCTTTCCCCTCGTGCATGATTATTGTTCAGAAATATCACCAAGCGTTTCACAGGAGGTTATGACTTGCAGGCGCAAAGGGTATCACCAAGAGGCGGGGGTTTTTGGCCTAGATTTCTTACGCTCACAAATCCCAGGTGTAGGACACATGTGAAGCCAGGGCACAGACTCCTCCAAGGTTGTGAGATGAGGACGTGCATTCACAACCCCTCATTCCAGCCTATAATTTTCCTCCGGTGCATAATTATGTGTGGGCTGAAGAAAGACCACTGGGTTTCAGGTGCCAGTATATGGAAGCTTATTGGGCCTAAATGCCACCTAAATGTTTGAATGAGTTAGTTACTCCACTACTTTTTCCTTTAATTTGAAAAAAAAATACCAAAAACACAAAATAAAAAGGACAGGGGCACTCAGGTGGCTCAGCTGGGTAAGCGTCTGCCTCTTGATCTCAGCTCAGGTCTTGACTACAGGGTCCTGAGTTCAAGCCCTGCATTGGACTCCATGCCCAGCATGGAGTCTACCTAAAAAAAAAAAAAAGGACAGCTGCCAACTGATAATTTTTCTTTCTTTCTTTTTTACTTTTTATTTTTTTTTTTTTGAGAGAGAGATAGAGAGAGTGTGAGTGGGGGAGGGGCAGCGAGGGAGACACAGAATCCAAAGCAGGCTCCAGGCTCCGAGCTGTCAGCACAGAGCCCGACACGGGGCTCAAACCCATCGACCGTGAGATCATGACCTGAGCTGAAGTCAGACGCTAAACTGACTGAGCCACCCAGGTGTCCCCAACTGATAATTTTTCTTAAAAAACAACAACATGATTTTTGACTTTCTAATGGAACAAAAGTGATATGTATTTAGCAGAAACTGCATTTCCAAGTCTGGATTTGGATCTTTTCCCAGGAGAGTGACATGGGGTACTGTCCTCTCCCTGATGCCCGGCAGCGGCCCCTGCTCCTCGGCTCCCACATGACTACAAAGGTCAGCAACCCACACACTGACAACCCTTCTACGCCCACACAGCCCTTCTACTTTTCCCTTTCAGAGCAGTATTCAATCAATTACTTGAGATCTCCTACACTTCACTATCAAATAGGCTTTGTGTTAGATATTCTTGCCCACCTGCAGGCTAACATAAGTGTTCTGAGCTCACTTAAGGTCAGCTGGGCAGAGCTATGATGTTTGGTATGTTAGGTGCAGTGATACATTTTTGACTTAAATATTTGTAGTTTACAATGGGCTTATGAGGTGTAACCCCCTTATAAGTTGAAGAATATCTTTATTCAAAAATCATGTTTTTTTTTTTAAAAAAAAAAAGCCATAAGAAATGTGAAGATCTTTGTCTACAGCTCTTAGCTCATCGCTCAATCCCTTCTCCCTCCCCAGAGGTCACTGGTTATAATCTGGGGCATGTCCTTTCTGATTCCTTAGTCATAGGAACCAAGACCGAGACTTTTTTTTTTTAGTCCCAAACCATGTGAGTCTATAACTTGCTTTATTTAATAATATCTTATTTAGTTCAGTGGCCTCTCCTCTTTTTTTAATTTTTAAAAAAATTTTACATGTTTATTTATTTTGAGAGAAAGAGAGAGGGAGAGGGAGAGGGAGAATGAGAGGGAGAGGGAGGGAGGCAGGCGGAAAGAGATGGAGACAGAGAATCCCAAGCAGGCTCTGCACTGTCAGCACAGAGCCCCATGTGGGACTTGAACTCATGAACTGTGAGATCATGACCTGAGCTGAAACCAAGAGTCAGATGCTTAACTAACTGAGCCACCCGGGTGCCCCGGTCTCTTCTTTTTTTAATGGTTTTAATTATACTGTGTCAAAGTACCAAAATTTACTTAACCCATTCATTTCTTGCAAGTGGGTATGTAAGTAATGCATGTTTTTTCTATTTCAAACACTGCCATAATTTCCATAAGATCAAGTCCTTAAATAGTGACATTGCCCAATGAGTAACAGATGCCACCAAATAGTGTTCCAAAAGTTGTATCAATCTGCATCTCAACCACCCAAACCGTGCTCTACCTGGACACCCACGCCAGTGGGAAGTCTAAGTGAAATCCTAACTCACTAACGAAATTCAAAGGCATTACAGTCAGTAAAGCACTGAATGATAATGAGAACAGAAGCCTTTAAGTCAAACAATTAGAGCAGATTAGAGACTGTATAATTTAATGATTAATAAACTTCTCGTATGCTGGTCTTAGGGCAATAATTACTTAAGTGCTAGAAAGCAGGCATTTTTGCCCTTTGGCTCTATGTGCCTTACCACGAATATGTTATTTTGACTAGGCCCGAAAGTAGATATCAGTTAAAAAACCCATCAAACTAGACTACATCAAACTAGAGTACAGATTTTCCTTGACTTATATCCATATATATATCAGGGTTATATCCTGATAAACCCATCATAAGTTGAAAATATCCTAAATTCAAAATATACTCACTGCCATGAATTTTCACTACTGAACATCATAGCTCAGCCCAGCTGACTTTTAATGTGCTCAGAACACATTAAAAGGTGTTTAAGAGCACATTTTAACAGGTGGGTAAGATGCAGGTGGGTAAGAGCATCTAACACAAAGCCTATTTGATAATCAAGTTTTGAAGATCTCTGTACTCGAGCACTGCATTGAATGTGAAAAGCACGGAGCACCTGGGTGGCACAGTCAGTTAAATCCCCTGCTCCTGATTTTAGCTCAGGTCATGATCTCGTGATTCATGAGTTCGAGCCCCACATGGGGCTCCGCACTGACAGCACAGAGCCTGCTTAGGATTGCCTCTACACGCCCCCCGCCCCCACCTCTACTCTGCTCATATGCTCTTTCTGTCTCCCCACCCCTCCCGCCAAATAAATAAAAACTTTAAAAAACTTTAAAAATAAAAAGAAAGTATGGCATGCCTGGGTGGCCCAATCGGTTGGGCATCCGACTTCAGCTCAGGTCATGATCTTGTGTCTTGTGGGTTCAAGCCCCGCACTGGGCTCTGTGCTGACAGCTCGGAGCCTGGAGCCTGCTTCGGATTCTGAGTCTCCTCTCTCTGCCCTTCCTCTACTAGCACTGCGTGTCTCTCTCTTTCTCTTTCAAAAATAAATAAACATTAAAAAAATTTAAATATAAAAAAATTAAAAGAAAGTAAAAAGCAGAACGGCTCTGTGAGTGCAGAATGGATGTCAGTGTGTGGGCTGTTGACCCCTGTGGTCGCATGGCCAGCATCAGGAGACAGGAGCAGAGCCCTTGGCTGGGAAAAGATCCAACTCCAAAACTCGAAGTGCAGTTTCTACTGAACATGTGTCACTTCACCACCACCATCACGTCGAAAAATTGTAAGCTGGCCCATCAAAAATGGGGAGCTGGCTGTACTTCGATTTTTCTTTTAAAATTCCATTTCTGAGAAGTTTATGAAAGACAAGATCTGCAGGGCCCTCAAAGGACAACTGTAGCGGGCAGCATGAATTAGTAGTGGGGACAGCAGTTTGCATTCTGTTATTTTCTCCGGCACGCAGAAACACAGAGTGCGGGTGGTCCTGGTCTACCCACGCTGAGGGCGTGGCCACGCAGGGCCCACACAAATCAGCAAGAGCCCGTGGACATGCCAGACGGGTGGAGCGCTGTTGCATGCCGAGCCTGAGGGCAGGGCAGGGTGGGCAAGAGAGAAAAGGGGACAAGGTTGGGGGTACCAGACTTCAGAGTGTGAGTGGAGGGTTCGTTTCCTGTGATGACGTGCTTGGAGATGGATGGGGCCAGGAGAGAGAGGAAGCAGGTCAGTGGAAGGTCGCCATGCCCGACACATCAATTTAGTCTAGAAAAAGTCAGATGACACAACCCGGAGATGTTAAGTTCTATCCTGGGAGATAGAATCAGACCCTTGTGTGTTTGGGGCAGAACTGTCTAGGGAATCGGGACAGAGAAGAGGTCTGCCTCTTGCAAAGACCCTAATCAAATTCACCTGGCATTTCTCATGAAATTTTAACTTTGTAGTGGTTCGTGTATCTGTTCCCCCAATGGGGCACCCCGGGCACGTGAGTAGGGGTGAGATGGTCAACTGCACAGACTGGATGGGACAGTGGGTAAACGAAGGAAGGAGGGAGGGAGTGGAAAAGCAGACAGATGAGGGAGACATCAACTTATAGAACAGGTGCTTTCCATTCCAGCGAAATCCACCCTTGAAGTTCCTTCTCTGTCCACTCAAAGTCCAGGCAGGTGTGTATAAAGAACCTCCCCCTGCTCCCCACCCCGCCCCCCGTCACAGCCTGTTTCAAGAAAGTGCAGTCTATTTTGGATTGGTAGACAGTGTCCTCAAAGCCAAAGGGAGTCCCTCTCACCAGAGCTAAAAATAGCCAAGTAGAGGAGCACCTGGGTGGCTCAGTCGGTTAAGTGTCTGACTTTGGCTCAGGTCATGATCTCATGGTTCGTGGATTCGAGCCCCGCATCGGGCTCTGTGCTGACAGCTAGCTTAGAGCCTGGAGCCTGCTTCGGATTCTGTGTCTCCCTTTCTCTCTGACCCTCCCCTGTTCACGCTGCCTCTCTCTCTCTCTCAGAAATAAATTTAAAAAAAAAACATTAAAAATTTCTTTAAAAACTAACCAAGTAGAGGCTCCAGGGAAGGTTTTCTAGTTTTCCCTAAGAGCACTGCTTCCTCGTTCTCGAAATGTTGTCTCAGGAACGAAGTGAGAAACTACCAAGGATTTCCTGAAGCCAGAACTATCTGCTTTTCCCTCAAAGAACAAAGCAAAGGGCTCACCAATCTGTGAAACAGATCTTGTTGGCGCTTGAAAAGCATCGCTACGTATCACGAAGAGCAGGTAGCGGCCTGCTGGGCTGACTCAGGCAAGATACCATCAACAGCAAGTGCCGCTTGGGTCCGTTCCCTGTTATTATAACACGCATAATTGCTTCGGGTTCGCAGATAGTCTGGCAGACCGGCTGCTCTGCCAAGGCAATGAGGATTTTGCCAACTGCCTCTCAATCCAATTTAAAGAAAAGAGCAACCCTGCCATTTACTGGTTTTATTCCAGTAGCTCTTACCCATGCTGCTCTGCCACACGGATATCATTTAGAACTGCGGGAAAAGCCTAAAATCTCCCTAGGCAAGCGGCCCAGTGGTAACTGGTAACGGGCAGATGACTCAGAAATGCTGGGCATCGGGGGTAGGTGAGTGACCCTGGACAAGGCACAGGTCCCAACTCCATCCCTCATCCACTGACACCGGCTCCCTCCACTGTAAAACAAAAGAAATCACGAACCACAGGATTTCTGTGGTCCCCTTCAGCGCTAAAGATGCCACACTGTCCATCTGTACGTCTCAGCCCAAACCCACTTTCTAAATGGTCAGGATCGGGGGGGCCTGGGTGGCTCGGTCAGTTAAACGTCTGTCTGTTGATTTTGGCTCAGGTCATGATCTCACAATTCATGAGAGAGCCCCAAGGCAGGCTCTGTGCTGCTGGCTGGGAGCCTGCTTGGGATTCTCTCTCTCTCTCTCTCTCTCTCTCTCTCTCTCTGCCCCTCCCCAGTTAGTGTGCTCTCTCTCAAAATAAATAAACTTAAGAGAAAAAAAGAAATCTCTGTGCCTTTCTCACAATTTTGTTGCAAACCTAAAACTGCTCTAAAAAAATAAAAAGATCTTTGGGGGACCTGGGTGGCTCCGTCAGTTAAGTGCCGTCTTCAGCTCAGGTTATGACTTCATGATTCATGGGTTCAAGCCCCTCATCGGGCTCTGTGCCTGAAGCCTGCTTTGGATTCTGTGTCTCTCTCTCTCTACCTCTCCCCTGCTCAGACTCTCTCTCTCAAAATAAACAAACATTTAAAAAAAAATAAGAAGGTCTTTAAAAATTAGTAAATGATAGGCGCTTTCACACTTTTACATATTTTGCTTTAATTGGTTGGAAAGAACATAATTTCTAGTATCTGCAAACTGACATTTTAGTTTATTTCTAAATATTTATCTAGTTTTGAGAGAGAAAGGGCACATGAGTGAGGGAAGGGCAGAGTGAGATAGAGGCAGAGGACCCAAAGGGGGATCTGTGCTGACAGCAGAGAGCCCAACGTGGGGCTCGAACTCACAAACCATGAGATCATGACCTGAGCCGAAGTCGAGTGCTAACTGGAGCTTAGGAAATAAGGAGCCTAGGAGTCACGCATGAGCTTCTGGGAGCTTGGAGGAAGGTGAGGACCCAGAGACTGAAGAAAAGGAAGGCATGGTAGGTGAGGGGTCAAGGCCAAAGGGGGACCCCTTTCTGTGGAATGCATGCATGCCATTGTCCTCAGTGTAGGGCCCCAGTCAAAATTCTTAAGACCCTAGGAAAATACCCTAACTCACATCCTGTTATATTCTTGGCCATGAGTTACTTAAGAGTTTCCTTATCATGGGACTTGAGGATGTTTCAGTTTTTTTGCTGTCCTCAACACTGCCATGGTGAATGCCCTTCCCCTGCAACCCCCAGCCCCCCATGTAAGGCTGTATATTTCTTACACTACATTTGCATCTGTATTTACAGACTAGACCTAATAGGCCAGACCGCCAGTCTGTTCTTCCACAGAACAAGTTCTAAGAGCTCAAGTCAGTTCCTAGTGACAAATATCACCAAATACAAAGAAGGTGCTGTTTTTATCTGTTGAAAGCCTATCAGTAACTGATTTCTTTGACCTTAAACAAGCCTTTCAGAAATAGAGTTGCACATGATGTTGCCCAGAGTAGATGGGGGCAAGGGCCCACACCCAGTTTTTAAGCCATGGAACAGCAACTATGCTTGTTAACAGTATTACCCTAAGTACCACACAGAAAGGGGCCAGGTGAACCCCAAAGAACCAGCTAAGAGGGGGCCAAAAGAAGTGGCCTGACCATTACCCCAACCCTACCTCCAGCCTGTATAAGAGAAAGAGATTTCTTTGAAGGAAGTGGTGGACGAAGTTTCCCTTCCTCTGCCTTTAGGAGGAAGGGGTCCCTTTCTGCCCCACCCATGCCAGGTGAGGGGGCCTCAGGATCGCCACCTGTGGGGGGCGCTTGGCAGAAGGGAGAGACCAGCTTCCCGCTCTTTGTGAGTAAGGCCAAACCCTCTGCCACTGGGAGGCCCGAACCTGTGTGTATGAAGAAACCACAAGCTCCAGGGCCATCCCTGTCCCTAATGGTGGGCCAGAGGGGCAAGTCTCCCATGGCCATGTGGACGGGAGCCATACTGAAAGCACCCTGCTCAGGTAGGAGGGGTGTGATACATCACAGGGAGAGAAGAGGCTGGGGTTGCCTGTTGGGGGCAGATGGAAACAGTCATCTGGGAGTGCTCTGTCCACATCAGGCCATTATACGGTGCTGAGTTCTCATTTGGGGAAGGAGAGGGGAATGACATCCAGTATCTCTTTGGGCCTCAAAATTGCAATCAGGCCTGAGCTGGAGGTGAGGAAGACAAGCTGGAACTGGATGAGAGATTTGAGTACGGGATGGCGTTCATTTAAATGCAATACCAACCAGGTGTTTACTGAGTGCTTACTATACGCTAGGAGACGGACACTATTATACCCATTTCATAAAGGAGGAAGCGGATTTCCAGAATCAGAATGCCTACACGGTTCAAATATTGGCTCTATAATGGGTGTTACATGTAAGTAATGAATTGCTGGGTTCTACTCCTGAAACCAAAATTATGCTGTATGTTAATTAACTTGAATTTAAATAAATACATTTTAGAAAAATGAAAAAAAAAAAAATCTTGGATCTACTACTCAGTAGCTATGTGACCTTAAACAAATCATTCAGCTTCTCTGTGTCGTAGCGTGCATCTGTAAAATAGATGTAGTAATAGTACATCCCATTTGGGTCATTTGGAAGATTAAACGAGTTCATACAGGTGAGTGCCTGGAAGAACACTTGGGCTTAAAAAATGTTAATTGTAATTATTATTCTTTTGATTACAACCTATTAAATTCTTGGAAAGGATGCATTATGTGAAAGAAGGAAATCGTGACATTGTACACGTGATTACAATGATACAATATAGTTACACCCACACAAAAGAAAAAAAAAGAGGAAATAATAGTTTCCTCATCTTCCTTTCATCAGGACGTAACTTCTACAAGGAGGTTCCTGGGGAAAGCTCTCGCATTCTGCTCGGAACAGGATGCAAACAATCAGGCTGTGTGTTTTCGGCACAGATTAGCGGCCAGTGCACACAATACCCCAAATGCTAGAGGATGTGTATTCACCCACCCATTCCACTTATTAAGTGCCTACGGAGTATTACAGTCCAAATAAACGCTGTAATATAACCAAAACCAAATCACTGAATAGTGTTTTGAATATTGAATTGTGCCCCCCCCACCCAAAACCCCACTCCAAATTCCTATGTCAGAGTCCTAAGCCTCCGAATGTGACTATATTTGGAAATAAGGTCTTCACGGAAGTGATCAAGTTGAAGAGAGGTCATTAGGGAGGGCCCTAATCCAATAGAACTGGTGTTCTTATAAAAAGGGGAAATTTGGAGACAGACTCCCACATAAGTCTGGAGCATGTGGGAGCAGCCTGCATGCATGGAACATGAAGAGTTAATGCCATGGGCATGTCTGGACCCCTCACCCCCTGGATGAGGATGTGTGGTCTATCCCAGACTTTCTCACTCTGCAGCACAGTGAAGTTCCCAGGACGTTAAGAAATATCAGCAATGGGAGCCTACCCCAAAGCATTCCAGTGAGAATCTCTGGGGAACGGGATGCAAGCATGGGTAGATTATAAATGTTCTCCCGGCGATTCCTAATGTGCAGTCAGGGTCCAGAACTGTTGGGCTAAGCAGGCACTAATGTTAATAAGAAAATTTACATTTGTTTTCTTTGGGCCACTAATAGGTGCTTTCCATGTTTTTTTTTTTTTTAATTTCTTCTAATGTTTATTCATTTTTGAGAGAGACAGAGACAGAGCACAAAGGGAGAAGGGCAGAGAGAGAGGGAGACACAGAATCAGAAGCAGGCTCCAGGCTCCGAGCTGTCAGCACAGAGCTCTGACGTGAGGCCCGAACCCATGCACTGTGAGATCATGACCTGATACTTAACCGACTGAGCCACCCAGGTGGCTCATCATGTTTTTAAAATCTGTCCTTAAGGATCCTCATTACTGCCTTCAGGGTGAGATCCTATAGTAGCCACTTGACCTACGCAGGACCCCTGCCCCTCCTCTGTGCAAAGTCATGTGCCAGGCTCATGGATTATCTAAAAATAGCCAAGAAGGTAGGGTAGGGGGAGAATATGGCAGATGAAGGGCGGTAGGTACATTTGTGACTAATCTCACAACACCTTCCACTGCTGATTTATGTAACCATAAACTAAAATTATTCATGTATCCATGCTGCTGTAGACTAGGGGAATTTAACCAGCAGCCAGACGCTATCCCTCCTATCCAGTGGTTTTGTTTGTGGGGGAGGAAGTGGGATACATCAGAATCACCTATGGGGCTCTTAGGGGCATCTGGATGGCTCAGTTGGTTAAGCTTCCGGTTCTTGATTTCAGCTCAGGTCATGATCTCAAGATTCCCGAGTTCCAGCCCCAAGTTGGGCTCCACGCTGACAGTGCAGAGCCTGCTTGGGATTCTCTTTCTCTCTCTCTCAAAATTAATAAACATTTAAAAAATTAAAAAAAAAAACAAGAATCACCTAGGGGGCTTTTAGAATCTACTCTTGGGTTTAGGAAGGTTTTGCTCTCCCTCTTCCCGTTCTGGAAGCTCAGAGCTCCTACAACTGCCCCACACTCCCTCCTCTCTACCCCACCCGCCCTGCTTCTGAAACATGGCCAGCAGGGTGGTCTCACTATTGCCTCTCCACCCAGGTCCCCCCAGAAAACAGCACGAACCCCGTGCAGGAGAGAGTCCTAGAAAACTCTGAGGGATCAGTCTCAAGGCGCATGTGCCTGATTAAACCCCTGAAGTCAATGCCTCCAGCTGTGTTTGTCCCTTGCGTGTCCTGCCAGCTTAGCTCCTCTGTGGGTTTCTGGAGGGAGGAACTTGGCCCTGTGGGTCCCGTGCAAGCCACACTCCCACACTGCCCGACCAGGGCCTGTTCAGGCGGAAGGGGTGAGGCTGCTGGTACCTGAGCCAGCAAAGCTCTTGATTTCTGGGGACTCTCCACATCTTCTGCCCTGACTGCTTGTTTTTAGAACATGTTCCACAAATACATCATTTGCTCCAGTACCCTGAACATAGCAAGCTTGTATCCACTTCCCTATTACAAATGGCAGCTCCCACCATCGTGGGGCTCCCTGACCCCCTCCCCTGCTTCATTTCTCTCTGAAGCACTATTGCCAGTAGACATAGACTTAATTGTACTATTTGTTCCTGGTCAGTCTGATTTATTAATTACACACCCATAAAGCATTTACAATGTGCTCGATGACATTTTTAAGAGCTTAAAAAAGATCAACTTGTGTCCTTACGAAGACGGGACATTTGTGCAGAGACAGGCATGCATAGAGGAAAGATGATGTGAAGTCACAGGGAGAAGACAGCCATCAACAAGCAAGGACAGAGGCTAGGAAGGGTCTGCCCCCAGCGCCCTCAGAAGGACAGGCCCTGCCCACCTTGATCTCAGACTTTTGGGCTCCAGAGCTGTGACACCACACGTTTCTGAACCCATCCCATCTGCAGCACTTTGCAACAGCAGCCCTGGACACCCACATAGATGTTCAGAATGCTACCCTCCCCTCTTCATTCCTGTTTCCACATCCTGTACCTAAGCCCTTGGGACCATACCCCCAGGGAGGGGGGTGCAAAAGAACCTCAGTGTTTCCTCCTAGCCATTCCTGGACCGGCTACTGCCAGGATGACTTCTCTGAAACTCTGTTCTCATGCCATCACTCTACAGGGAGACTCTTTCAGGAACTTCCCTTGTCTGGGAGACCAAGACCGTGTTCCCACTGCTGGCGGTCAGGACTCGGCCCAGACAGCACTTCCCAAAGCGGAGCTGAGAGGAAATGCTGGATGCGGGGGTTACCAGGCATGCCGAGGTGGGCGGGTTGGGGGGGCGGAAAAAAGGCTTTATCTGTTCAGACAAGTCTGCTTCCCTGTCGAATGAACTCAATCAGCCATCGCCTCTCTTTTCCCTTACAGTCGCCTCTCTCTTTTCCCTTACAGATATGTGCTGAGATTCTCCAAGAATCCAAGGGAGAGTTTCCCAGCTTACCTGTCTATGGAGCCTCCTTTCTGGGAGCATCTGTAACCATTCCTTCTCAGCTTTCCAGGCTAGAGATTTCAAATGCTAACTCTAAGTGTAGCTCTAAGCATTCACCATTGTATCCCTAGCACCTAAGAGAGTGGTGATATCAAATACTTGATGGACAGATGGATGGGTGGGTGGGTGTATGGATGGATGNATGGGTGGACGGGTGGATGGACGGATGGGTGGGTGGACGGATGGGTGGGTGGGTGGATGGTTGGTTGGGTGGGTGGGTGGATAGACGGTTGGATGGTTGGATGGACAGATGGACGGATAGATGGATGGGTGGGTGGATGGATGGGTGGACAGATGAATGGATGTGGCATCATCTCTCCTCTTGCAATCTTATTTATCAAACACCACCATGCTATTGTCTTGTTCACAATGGCCTATGGCCTCCCTGCTGTATGGACAGAACAAACCCTTTTAACCCCCTAATCTCCTTGCTAGACTTCCTCCCTTCCTGCTCCATTCAAGTGTTGCCATTCAAGACCCAGCTCAAATCTGACATCAGCTGTCTCAGCTGCTAGAGTCTTTACATATAAAAAGAATGTTTGTGGGGCACCCGGGTCAGTCAGTAGAGCTTTGGACTCTTGATTTCAGCTCAGGTCACGATCTCACGGTCGTGGGATCAAGCCCCGCAACAGGTTCTGTGCTGAGCAAGGAGCCTGCTTGGGATTCTCTTTCTCCCTCTGCCCCTCTCCCATGCTCAAGCGTGTGAGCTCTCTCTCCCTCTCTCTCAAAATGAATAAACATTTTTAAATAAAGTTTCTCTCTCTTCCCCTCTACCTCCCTCCCCTGCTTGCGCTCTCTCTCTAAAACAACAAAAAAACATGAAAAAGAATGTTTGTATCCTTACCTGTTCCGCTTCTTTTTATCCTGTCTCTGAAAGAGTTGAGGTTCTCACTTTGAAAACGCTAACCTGTGCCTCAGAGAACCCTACTTATGCAACACGTGTGTGCACATACCTTATCTTCCCTGCCACAGGACACGTTCCTTGAGGGAAATCAAGGTGTGTTCCCCACAGAACATTAAGCATATAACCAATAAGTATTTGCTAAGAACGTTAATCCTCTCTACCTTCCACAGGGACAGCAAAGCCCACTAATTATTGCACTTCTCCTCCTCCTCCTGTTTTTAATCTCTCTGCTCCTTGGTAACACCCTATCCTTTAAAATCCGAGGTTTCCCATCTTGAAAAAAAAGAAGTTTCCCCCCTGTATTTTCTAGCACCTTCCAACAAGAATTTAGTGTTTTTTCTTTGCCACCTGAAGGAATTCTACAGGACTGCATGGGCTTTCTGGTCACCCAGTCCCTCTTTCAGCCTGGCAGTTAGGTTTTTGTCTCTATGACCGGTTTCTGCGTCTCCGCTTTTTTCTCCCACTGGCCTCTAAAGTGAGCTGTTCCGCAAGCTTCCAGCCTCAGCTCCTCTCTCTGCCTTTTTTTTTTTTTTTTTTTTTTAATTTCTAGGAAAGAGAGAGACAGCGTGAGCAGGGGAGGGTCAGAGAGAGAGGGAGTCACAGACTGAAACAGGCTCCAGGCTCTGAGCTGGCAGTCAGCACAGAGCCCAACGCGGGGCTCGAACCCACAAACCGCGAGATCATGACCTAAGCGAAAGTCGGACGCTTAACCGACTAAACCACCCAGGCGCCCCCTCTCTCTGCTCTTCTACAAGGACTCTCTCCTTGGCAGTCTGGTCCACTCCTGAGGCTTCAACTGTAACATCCTAAATCAGCACCGAGTGCTGTGTTCTCTAGTACCTGCCGGGCATCGCCACAAATCTCACACCCCCCAAACTCTACAAACCTTTATCTCCTTTTTCTACAACCCACAAACAGAACTTAATCCCAGCAACACGTGAATCATATCTTCTATCCGAATTCTCTACTTACATTCTTGGTAGAAACATTTTCCAGTCACAGGCTTAAAATTTACCCTCATCTTCTCTCCAGTCCCCCTGGGGAGGGGGGACTGGTCATATGGGCCACTTACAACCCCCAGTAATTTCTATTGACCTATGTCTGGCATTCAAGGCTCTGGGGCCCTGGCTCCAACATATACCTCAGTCTTATCACCTAGGATCTCCTAATACTTCAGCTCCAGACAAAGTGTTTGTCAGTAGCTCTCAGAGCACTGACATATGCCACTCTTCCTGGCGGGGGTGCCCCTTGCCCTGCCTCACACACATCCTAGAATCTACTTCTGTGTCAGAAATGGTCACACCATGGACCTATTCAAACTGATGGCAAGGCCATGTAGCAAACTGGATAAAACGTTTATGAGACAGGGGCGCCTGGGTGGCTCAGTCAGTTGAGTGTCCAACTTCAGCTCAGGTCATGATCTCACAGTTCATGGGTTGAGCCCTGCATTGGGCAGATGGTGTGGAGCCTGCTTGGCTCTCTCTTTCTCTCTCTCTTTCTCTCCCCCTCATTCTCTCTCTCTCAAAATAAATAAACTTTAAAAATGTTGGTGAGATTACATAAGAAAAGCGAGCTCATTGACAGTTTTGTAATTACTCATATTAAAAAAAGTATCAGGGAAATACATCCAAATGGCAAAAAAAAAAAAAGGGTTATATTAAGAGCAGTGGAATTGTGAAAGAGTTTTTTCATTTTTCTACATTCTAAATTTTACTTACTGTGGTTTTTAAAGTATGTTTTTACTTTAGAATAGCTTTAGACTTACAGAGAACTGGAGAAGATGGTAGAGAGAGGTCCTGTACACCCTACACTCAATTTCCTTCATTATTAACATCTCGTGTTAGCATGATCCTTTCATCACAACTAACTAAACCAGTCCCTTCATGTGGTTTCTAAAACTTAAAAACAAAGAAAAAGAAAAAGAAAACCCTTTAGTTTGGTAAAACCAAATAATATAAATAGAGGAGGCGCTTTTGCTAGAGGTCAGTTTTTTAAAATGACAAAAATGAACACACCAAGTGTTGAATATTCTAAAGAGCAAATTATTAGCTTGCTTTTAAAGTCTGAGCTCTAGAGGGGCGTCTAGGTGGCTCAGCCGGTTAAGTGTCCAACTTCAGCTCAGGTCATGATCTCGCAGTCTGTGAGTTCCAGCCCTGCATCAGGCACTGTGCTGACAGCTCAGAGCCTGGAACCTGCTTCAGATTCTGTGTCTTTCTCTCTCTCTGCCCCTCCCCCACTCGTGTGTGTGCACGCGCGCACGTGCGCGCTCTCTCTCTCTCTCTCTCTCTCTCTCTCTCTCTCTCGCAAAAAGTGAATAAACATTAAAAAAAATTTAAAGTCTGAGCTCTAGAAACTAGAGTGTGGGGGTTTTTGTTTGTTTCTGTTTTTTGTTTTTTTTTTAATGTTTCTGCCCTAGTGAGTTTTCTTTGTTCTACCTGCCAAGTTGGTTTCAAAGAATTCTTCTGGATATCTAGCAGTTAGAACAAATCCTATAGATTACACAAATAAATAACTAACTGAAGTAGTGAGGTAGAGTCCTACTTTTCACAGGAATAGGAGACATTCTCTTTTAAAACAGAACTGGGGGAAAAAACCTCAAATAGGTTTCTTCCCTTTGTATTTGCTGAAAAATCTATTTTTCATCTTTTAGGATTGTCTTTACTTCATACAACCAGACCTAGGACACTAAAATTTAATTTCAAAAAACTAGTGAACAGCGTCCTAAGGTATACTCTGTACCTAATCTTAACTGGTTTTGGAAAATCCCTAAAAGCAAGCTAAACAAACACCATTCTTGTATCTTCGTGGGAGTCTGTATCATGTTACAAAACATGTGAGGGGCAAAACTTTGCCAAATAAATTGAGGAGCGCAAGAAAAGAAAATTTCATACTTTGGGTTCACTAAAGTGGTTTAAATGTAGTCAGTGCCAAAGTCAATCCTTAGACTGTAATTCCGAGGAAAATGCTGAGGATTAACAAACAAGAATATGAGGGGTGCCTGCATGGCTCAGTCGGTAAAGCACCCGATTTCAGCTCAGGTCATGGTCTCACGGTTTGGGAGTTCGAGTCCCGTGTCAGGCTCTGTGCTGACAGCTCAGAACCTGGAACCTGCTTCGGATTCTGTTTCCCTCTCTCTCTGCCCTCCCCCTTCAAAAATAAATAAACATTAAAAAATTACAAAAAATAAGCACATGATATTCACAGTCGGTGACTGAAGAGCCCCAAGCCAGAGTTAAAAGCGGGGTCACTGACCACTTTCAAGAGAGCTGTATATGATTAAAATAGACTGTTTTATCAACTACCGTACAACTCTGCATTACTGCAAAGGTGATTTGACCATCCAGGAGTGTCACTATTAATAACATATGACAGACTGACGTTTGACAAACAAGCCTAAACACAACTTCCAATTTGTCTTGCTAAGAATTAACTTGGTGTTACTGAACAGGCAGGACTGAACCAGCCAGCCATCGTGAGGCAAGACGGGCTTTTTGAGACATTTGACACTCTAAATATAGTTCAGCAGATGTGCGGCATTGTGCAATTTGGCTAATAAGCTCTGAGCGAGTGGAAAGAAATGGCCTGGACAGTACCAGAAGTGACTGAAACACACAGTGACCCAAGGGAGCTTCTGGAAGGATGTACCTCAGAAGGCGAACAGTGGAATGACAGGCAATTCTCAATTGTAGGGGTACATTTCTGTCCTATCTGAAGTTTAAGAGAACATTCTTTTACAATCAGAAAGCAACACATGGATTTGCTTTTTGGAAAAAGACAATAAAAATGATGTGACCAAGTTTGACTTCTGGTATCTGAAAAAAGTACAAGTTTTATAAAAAAAAAAAAAAAATTACAAAAACGGCATGGAACTATCCAGTTTGGTTGTGGCTTAACAAACGCTGATGGTCTGTGTTTAGCATACAGATAAATATTCCTTTCAAAGAACGGATTAAAGGTACCAGAGATACTGAAAGTCACAAGAGATGACATTCAATGGGGAAGCTTCAAGATAATTTCCAGGCTTATTTTATTACTTCAAAATCCTCTTCTTTCAAAGCTCTGGAAGAGAATCTCTAAGACTTTCCAGTTGGATTAGCATGTACCTAAGGGTGAAAATATAACCGAAATGATTTTTACCTGATGTTGTGTGTCGGAATTTGTCGGGCTGTTCAGAGTAACTGGATCACATTCCTCAGCTGGAGGGGGGAAAAGACACAAAGCTTGATAAGGAAAGGGCACGCTCTGCGGAGGGAGGCCTGTGATTGGGACTCGGTGCTATGTGTCGCTTTGACATCTGGTCAGCACGGTCCCTACTTACCCCTGAGGACTGAGCTTCAGTTCCCCGCCAGCCCAGTGAATCACTCAGACGAGCCGGTCACATCCTCCCTAGGGGACCAGGGATGCTCCCTCCTCTTGCTACCGCCACCCTCACCGCCTACAGGGCCCGGGGCTTGCTCTGTGCCCGAGGGCAGCCCCGTGGGATGTGAGCCTGCTTGTGTTCCCCTCCCCCAGGCTGTGAGGACAAGTGACTCCTGTCGATCTCATCTGTCCCGTGCCAGGCATGTGTGGCCATCCCCATAACCTCTGGGCAGGATCCCTCCCTCACCAATAGGGTGAACAGGAGGGCCTCCGAACAGCTGGCCTCGTGAACAGCGTGGTCCAACCACTATGGGAGACACTTCATCAGATGTAACTAACTTCCCCGGCGCAGAGACGCTGCCTGGGACAGAACTGCCGATCGCTGGCTGACTTGCACTTGGCCTGCGCAGCGTCGTGTATTGGCTTCGTTCGGTGTTTGTCCTCTCCTCCCACCTAAAATGTCCTCGTCCCCAAGGTGAAAACTGATATTGACTATACCCCCATGTGATGTGCTGTCAGGTTCAACTGATGGCTGGTGGGTGTGCTCTAAGGATTCCACCTATGAGCCAGGGTGCCTGGGCTCCGCGCAGCTGCTCACGGGACACTAAAGGACCCATCCTGCAGTCACGGGCCTGACGGTCCCATAACAATATGACCTTATTGGAGGTGGACCCAACCCCACGCAGACTGACTGGTGTTCCCTGGGGGAAGAGGCCCCTCCCCACAAGGTAGGCCTCCGAGCCTCTCCTTGTAAACACCTAGAAAGTCTGCACCCTGAATGATCAGAGACAGAAAGTGAACGCCGAGCCTTTATATGGTACAAGTAGAAACACCCCCAGGGAACCTGTACAGAAATCACAAAAAAACAAAGAAAAGGCAGGGCTGCGGCAAAGCTCGGTTTCAGTCCATCACCCGCTGGGCTGCGCAGCCACCTCTGCCTGGCTGCAACGAGCACCCTGATGGTCGGAGTTAGAGGGGAACCCCGCGGCACCCCTGTGGCTCGGGATGGGGTTAGCTCGAGCCTGACGCAAGCCCGGGGTCCTGAAACCAGAGGAAAGAAACCGCTGCCCA
The DNA here is from genome assembly GCF_008692635.1 of Crocuta crocuta. NCBI lineage: Eukaryota > Metazoa > Chordata > Mammalia > Carnivora > Hyaenidae > Crocuta > Crocuta crocuta. The sequence continues at coordinate 1,346,192 of NW_027551579.1, read as the reverse complement.
GGGAGAGCCCCAACCCCAGTGGTACTGATTTGAGGCTCTGTGGAGGAGGAGATGCAGAAATGTGAGCGGAGTGGAAGATTCCCCCACCTACCTGCACCCAGAGTTTATCCAGTGACGCAAAAAGGAAAGGGGACGGGAAATGAAAGAAAGACAGAAAGAATCCTGGACGCCAGGGAGGAGGAGAAGAAAGGAAAAAAGGACTACAAGCAGAGGTCCATAGTTTGACCCGATGGGAAACCCAACATTTACTAAAATAACTTACACAGCTAACAGGTAAGAGAGTGCGGAGACCTCGGTGGCTGACAAGGTCAGTTCTGAATGAGCTTTACTGTCTGCTGAAATGCACCCGCAAACCCTCAAGGACTTCATCAGTCCTGGGGCTCCAATGACAGTTACGCTTGGAGATGCCAGTAAAATGTAAACACGGGGTCCCCACGTGATCCTAGGAGAGTTCCTGAATGTGAAATAGGACAAATAGCCGCAACTCCCCCTTACCAAAAGAACTACAGTTTGGCCTCATTTTCCCACAGTCACAGCACCCACTGCCTTAGATTACCCCCGTGGGCATGGTGGTTCCAACCCGACAAATTCATATTAAATTAAATCTTTACAGTTAGAAATTGATTTGAACAAAATGAGACTCTGTGGACTTCTCAGTTCAAATACCTAACATGGCCCAACAGAAATTAAACAGGACCTTCAAAGATCAAAACTTACGGTATAAAACCTGATGAGTGAAGGGAGGATTGCCTGCTACTTCTCCATTTAATAGCTGAATCTGGCCTGTTCTTAAACCCGAAAGACAATGAACGGTGTCCCACAGTACCTTACTGTGATCTTAATACAGGGTTCCTGTCCTTCAAGGTCCCAGACCCAGTACCCAGTATTGTTTGAAATTACTGACTCCATCCCACCAGCCACTAATAAATATCTGGCGATTACCAATTTGGCTAATATGTTCTGTTCAGTGTCTATTTTAGCAACTTCTCAGGTGCCACGCACCTTCATCTCCAAAGGCACCCATACATGGTGACCAGGCTACATATGGGGTACCTAACAACCTTGCCCTAGCACACAGTCTTTGCAGACAAGCTCTTTTTTAAAAATTTTTTAATGTTTTATTTATTTCTGAGAGAGAGAGAGAGACAGCGTGAGCAGGGGAGGGTCAGAGAGAGAGGGAGATACAGAATCTGAAACAGGCTCCAGGCTCTGAGCTGGCTGTCAGCAGAGTCCGACGCGGGGCTCAAACCCATGAACCATGAGATCATGACCTGAGCCAAAGCTGGATGCTTAACTGACTGAGCCACCCAGGCGCCCCTTTGCAGGCAAGCTCTTAACTGCACCCAACCTTCTTCAGGATCATGGGTATGCCACTACATGGATGACATCCTCCTCCAAGGATATCCATTTGATATATTCATCCAAGCCATACAAATCTCCACAAAAGAGCTCACAGAAAGGGATCAGGACGTTGGCCTCCACACAGTGCACGGCCCAACCACCGTGGTTAAATTCCCGAGAATCTTTTGGTAAACTAAGGGCAACTCCATCTCTGACATGGTCAATAAAGAGTTATGAAAATAGNAGTTCAAGCCCCATGTCGGGCTCTGTTTTCACAGCTCAGAGCCTAGAGCCTGCTTCGGATTCTGTATCTCCCTCTCTCTCTGCTCCTCCCCAACTCATGGTCTGTCTCTGTCTCTCAAAAATAAATAAATGTTAAAAAATTAAAATAAAAAAGAGCTACAAAAGTAAAAAACAAAAACAAAACTTTAAGGGATGCCTGGGTGGCTCAGTCAGCTGAGCGTCTGACTCTTGATTTCGGCTCAAGTCATGGTCCCAGGGTTATGGGACCTTCGTCATGCTCTGTGCTGAGCATGGAAGCCTGTTTAGGAAACCCTCATATCCCCTCTCTCTCTTCCTCTCTGCCCCTTCCCTACTCATTCTCTCTGTGAAATAAAATAAAAAATAAAGAGTTATGGACCCTGTCAGTGACTAATACAAGTTAATACAAGTCCAACATCTAGTTTGCGGGGCGTTCTGGTGGCAATGTATTCCTCATTTACATATTTTACTAATTCCCACTGATGCAGTTACTTGTAAACTGCTCCATCATAAATTTGGCCCTGTCTAACAAAAGCCTACAACACACATTCCCAGAGACCCCTTCACAGTTTAAACGACCTCCTCATATCTCCCCTGAAGTCTCTGGACCACCCATGACAGCCATATGCTGTCTACGTGCTTCTGAAGCATGAAACTGCCCTGCTAGACCCTTCTCTCTATACAGCAGCAGGGCAGCGACCGCCGGCTGCATGCCGGGCTCTTCCAGAAGTAGAGGCTCTCCCTGACCCTGCATCTGTAAGCCTCCATACCCTGCTGCCCATTATGCCTTGGGTCACAGAAGCAGCTCTCTACAAGCTCGACCTGGCTACTGAGACCTCACTGCTACTGAGTGGAGCCAAAGGTGGGCCTCCTGGCATATTCCACCCATAGGAGGGCGTGGCCTCCACTATCCTCAGGCTCTCTGCAGATGCCACGGTGCTGGAGGAAGTCACCCTTCTCACATTCCCGAGTTACCTGGGGAGTCCCTTCAGATCAACCGAGCGAACAGCAGTGGGAATTTGTAGATTTTACAGGTGTTATCACCACCATCATACGTGCTGGCGCTTATGCTTTCCAGCCCTTAGTCAACACGTTCCTGATAAAAGACTGCCAGACTCCAGCTGGTTATCTTAGTGCTGGATGGCCTGACAAATGGCCCAACAAAATGGCTCCGTCCGCACTTTTTTTTTTTTAATACAAACTCTTAGACCACTGCCTAAGACCTGCACATTCTGGGACAGAACTCCGGGAATCTCTTGCCTCACAGATGAAGAGAATATAAATCAAGGTAAAGATGTCTCTACACATAGTAAGGCCACACTATCAGGCCTCACTAGAATATTCTCTATCCCCTTTGGAGTTCCAGACATTACTGCTGGTGACCAAGACATTCATTTCACTTCTTAGGACACAATGCCCGGCTCTAAAAGAAGCTACTCGATGGAATTTCCATCTACTGTCTAGGCAACAGGTTAAATCAAAAGGGATGATGAGCGCCTCACAGAATTCCTGTTTTAGTTACAGAGTGCAAATAGAGCTCTTGCCAATTGTCACAGGCATTGGTTATCTTAAAAAAAAGTTTTTTTAAATATTTATTTCTGAAAGAGAGCGTGAGTGGGGGAGGGGCAGAGAGAGAGAGAGGGAGACACAGAATCGGAAGCTGAGGTGTCAGCATAGAGCCTGATTCAGGGCTTGAACCCATGAAACTTGAGATCATGACCTGAGCCAAGGTCAGACACTTAATCTACTGAGCCACCCAGTAGGTTGGCTGGCATTGGTAACCTGAATTTAGGTAACCTGGCATTGGTTACCTAAATTCCTGCCCCCATTATACCAGTGCCATACTGCATGGCCCACCCTCTCCTGGTCGAGTGTCTGGTGTGTTTTTTAGGGAGGCCCTTCTCTACCCTCTAAGTCCCAATCATCACTAAGATTTAAATCTATGTCAAGGTCATCACAGAGTCAACTGTGGTGTAAGATCTAAGACTAAGACTCAATATCTGTCTTGACATCTGGTAAAAATCAGGAGGTGCAAGCCTTCCGCACAGCTGCTCTGTGGACCAGGTCCCCTAGGTGAACACCAGGCACGGTCCCTACTTACCCCTGAGGACTGCGTTTCAGTTCCCCACCTGCCCACACAATTACTCAGATGAACTGGTCACATCCTCCCTGGGGAACCAGGGACGCTCCCTCCTCTTGTTACCACCACCCTTACCGCCTACAGCCCCTAGTGGCTTGTTCTGTTCCCAAGGGCAGCCCTGTGGGATGTGACCCTGCGTGGCTTGCAGTGTCCCCCTCCCCCAAGCTGTGAGTGTGACTCCTGTCAATCTCATCTGTCCAGTGTCAGGCATGTGTGGCCATCCCCATAACCCCTGGGCAGGATCCCTCCCTCCCCAGGGGTGAATAAGAGGCACTGCAGACACATTCCCCTCTGTTTAACATCACAACAAATTCCTCCGTGCTCATTCGTCTGTCTGACATTTTACCAAGCCTTTCGGATTAGCACAGGGTGGGATTATAGTTGTCTTAATAGTTCACCCTCCTAAAAGCCAAAGCCATGTCAGTTCTATTGTCTAAGTGGGGATTGCCAGCAAAAGTCAAAGGGACCTGACGTGCATGTGAAACGTTTTAACACGTTTCAAAAAATGGACTTTGGGAAGGAACCTCCATGCTTAGGGCTATCTGACACAGGTGTTAACTTCACGGCTCCCGATTACAGTGAAGATGGCACAGGTATGTTAAAAACTGACTGGGGTCCATCGGGTTTTAATCTTTAACTACAGAATTTGTTCCTGCACGCTAACCTTGAAAGTTGACAGAAATACAGAACGTTATGAAAGAAAGGTCTATGTTGATTTTTAGAGGTATAAAGTTTTAAATAAAGAATCAATTATCAGGGTCCAACAGCTAAGACCGAATGAGAGATTGATTGAGTCATCTCTTTACATCCATTAACATTCATTCACCTATTAAGCGCTGGGTTGCTGGATTTGTTCAAACCAGGAGCTACTGCATTCATTGCCTCCTATACAATTCCTGCGAGAGTAAAGGGCAATCTTTCCCCTTAATAGTATTATCTGAGAAATGTATTTACTTATCTATAGATTTTTGAAAATAAATGTTTATTCTTTTTAGAGAGAGACAGTGTGAGTGGGGGAAGGGAGACAGGAGGAGACACAGAATCTCAAGCAGGCTCCAGGCTCTGTACTGACCGCAGAGATCCCTACGCGGGGCTCGAACTCAAGGAACCACGAGACCATGACCTGAGCCGAAGTTGGACGCTCAACTGACTCAGCCACCCAGGCGTCCCTATCTGAGAAATTTAAACTAAAAGCATGTTTTTTGTTTGTTTGTTTTTTTACTAAGCTTCTACATGTTATCTTTCAAAGGGAGAGCAGCAGAGATATTGCCTCGGCCTGAGTTTCTCAGGATAGCCCCCAGCATTCTGACATCTATCTGAATGAAGTACCTCTGGGGCTTGTTAACAATGCAGATTCCTGGGCTCCACACCAGACTTCCTTAACCAGAATCTCAGGGACCCCAGAGAGTCTGACATCCCACAGGCACCCCCCGGCATTCTGATGCACACTCCGGCAGAAAGTCACGGACACGTGATTTCAGTCACACTGATCCTCAGAGTGGCTAGCGTCACAACTGCCAACTCAGCATTTTTGTAGAAACATGGCTGCTCTCCCCGTAGGATGGAAACTTGAACTTAAGTAGTTACTTGTGTGAAGTGGTGCACCCCAAACATTCCCATGGTCCTTATCGCTCTCGCTCCTCTCTGCCCTCCACAACAGAAAAAAAGAAATTTGCAGGGTGGTCACCTTTGTATTCAAATCACAATCTGGGGGAGGGGGATTGACCTGGGAATGTATTGTAACTGGAGGTTCCCAACAGAGTTCCAGTCAAGGTTGAGAGGGAGGGAATGAATTTATGGATTAAGCAGGACCAAGACACAGCAAATCATGCAGGTAGGAGGGGTGTTTAGTTTCCTATCAGAACAAGGAAGCCTATCAGCAAAATGCTGTCAATCTAATGAGGTGAGAGATCGTATAAAATAGAGCAAATTGGCTTGCTAGTTTTAGGGCAAACTATTTTTTTATGTTTATTTATTTTGAGAGAGAACACGCATGGGAGAGAGGGAGAGAGAGAGAATCTCAAGCAGGCTCTGCACTGCAAGCGCAGAACCAGACTCAGGGCTCGACCTCACAAACCATGAGATCATGACCTGAGCTGAAATCAAAAGTTGGACACCTGATCGACTGAGCCACACAGGTGCCCCTAGGGCAAACACTTTTATTTCTGATTTATTTTAGTGAGTTCTTTCACATTTGTTTATTTTTTCCTAACGTTTTCAAGTGGAACCACTACTTCTACATTTAGTTAAATTGTCCTAAAAGGTCTCCAAATATCATCTATGCTTGAGTTCAAATTCCTCAAATTCAGGAACAACAGAATTAGTTTGCTTTACTTCTCATTAGCTTAAAATTCACCATAAAATATTTTGAATAAGAGAAAAGAGCAGTAATACTAGAGAAAAAGATGATAAAAGCTTGATTGATTTATGATGTATTTATGTCCAATTTCCCCTCACTGGGAATAGTGACCCAAAAAAATCAGAATTCTCTTCCCAAACACATTTTTTTCTCAAAATGTGAAGAGTTACATTCCCTTCAGAACACTTAATCCAGTAGTTTCTACAAGATATAAGGAACTCTGTGATATAAAATAAGCCTCATTCACATCAAAAACCATACAATCTCATCCTTTTTAATGGCTGTGTAATATTCTATCACACACATATACACACACATACACACACCCTCCTTATCCATCTGTCAATGGATATTTGGGTTGCTTCCATATCTTAACTATTGTAAATATACTGTAATAAACATAAGAGTGCATAGATATTTTCGGATTTGTGTTTTCATTGTCTCTGGATAAATACCCAGCTGTGGAATTATTGGATCATATGGTATCTCTATTTTTAATTTTTTGAGGATCCCTCCCCACTCTTCTGCACTATGATATATACCTAAAACTAACGCATCAACTATTCTGAAATGAAAAATTATAAATAAGACTTAATAAAATAAGTCTCACTCTTATATTAGTCTTGAGTTTAGTGCCTGCAGACTCTCCCAGTAAAGCTCTCATAAAAGATGCCTGACAGATGAACCCTGATAGAATGAACCCTCTGAAATCTCTAAAATCAGGGGAGGAGGAAGTTGCTCATTTGTTTCTGATACGAACACAAGTTAAACAACATGTTTCATCTCAAAAACATGGTGATCACTGAAATCGCACTAGATTTCCACAGTTGATTAATGGTAAAACTATATTATTCAGAACTACTCTGGTCTGGACTGTGTTAAGAAACAGTTTTATCGTGAATGCAGTAGGAATATTCTAGAAGTATAATAAAGGTTTTGTGAAACATACTGAATCTGCCTAAGAAAATAAATTTTGAAGACTTTTTAACCATATGGAAATTGTTCAGGCTAATTATAGATAAATCCTCTGTTAAATAAAGCAGGACCCCCTCAAATTCACTTAAACACTGTAAGTCTGACTCTGGACTTCATTAGATTGCATTTACTTTGAAATCTATAAATTCATCTCTGATTCATATGGGTTTTCTTTCCCTAAAAACATTTACAGTGAGAAAAGTACCACACATGTTTAATGATTATATTGGCCTCATTGGTATGTTTAAAAAAAATACTAGCAGGGGCACCTGGGGGGCTCAATCAGTTAAGTGTCTGACTTTGGTTCAGGTCACGATCTTATGGTTTGTGAGTCTGAGCCTCACGTCAGGCTCTGCGCTGACAGCTCAGAGCCTGGATCCTGCTTCGGAGTCTGTGTCTCCATCTCTTTCTGCCCCTCCTCTGCTTGTGCTCTCTCTCTTTCTCTCAAAAATAAATATTAAACATTTTTTTAAATACTAACAGTTATTAAATCACAGATATTATTGAATACAAACATTGGAATAACTTTTGCAACTTCTGGACATTAGTATAAGATGATGTGTTTCTTTGGAGATGAGAAATTATGTGCTTAATAATATTGTTCTCCAGGTGCTTGGGTGGCTCAGTCAATTGAGTGTCTAACTCATCCAACTCTTGATTTTGGCTCAGGTCATCATCCCAGGTCATGGGATTGAGCCCTGCATTGGGCTCTGTGCTAAGAGCCTGCTTACGGTTCTCTCTCTCCCTCTGCCCCTCTCCCCCACTCACACTTGCATGCTCGCTTTGATATTAAAATAATAATAATAATAATAATAGATAATATCATCGTCCGTGAATAAGGATAGAAGAAAGATCTAGTCACATTTCTTACAAAGGTGGTTTTCACAGTCATGTTACTTGTAAATTCATTACCATTTGGATTAGGGTTTTGTAAACCTCAAATTCTAGGAGAAACCCAATAGTACAGTTACTGTACTAGGAGGTTGCTAAGCAACCAGTCTTTTTTTTCCCCCAAAACAGGAAGTCATGTTTAAGGGTGTTAAAAACCAGCTTTAGACAGATCGAACCATGACACTGCAGTCTCAGAGTCACTGCAGCTCTGTGGCTGTCTCAAACGGTGCCACTTTTGCCACGGCGCTAGGAAAGCATCCTCGACCCTGAGTTTTCCTACTTTTTTTGTTGCCAGATTTTCCTCCACCATCTGATGCTCACCTGTGCTCATTTCACTGAATTTTTTAAAAAATATTTATTTATTTTTGAGAGAGACATAGAGCATGAGCAGGGGAGGGGCAGAGAGAGAGCGAGCCAGAGCCTCTGAAGCAGGCTCCAGGTTCCGAGTTGTCAGCACAGAGCTTGATGTGGGGCTCGAACCCACGAATGGGAAGATCATGACCTGAGCCCAAGTGGGACGCTTAACTGAAGGAGCCACCCAGGTGCCCCCATATCACTGAATTCTCACGAGCACCATGGGAGGGATGATAACACTGTCCTCCTACACTACAGGCAGGTAACTGGGACCGGGAGATATAGAATCACCTGCTTCGGGCACTCAGAGTCCAGCAGGTGGTGGTCTGCCTTCAGTTCTGTTCTCTTGGTCTATGTGCCCCCCTGGTGGACACACCAAATCCTTGAAACATCTTAGGCAGGCTCTATTTATTTTTTGGAAAGAGAGAGAGAGAGAGCAAGCACAGGGTAGAGAGACAGGGGAGAGGGAGAGAATCCCAAGCACTGCAGAGGCTGATGCAGGGCTCGATTCCACAACCCTGGGATCACGGCCTGAGCTGAATCAAGAGTCGATGGTCAACCAACTGAGCCATGAGGTGCCCCAGGCAGTCTCTTAAAGTGAGGTCTGCATCCCAACCCCTCAGGTGTGCGATTACACACAGGTGCCTGAGCCTGACCCTAGACCTAGCACATCGTGATTTCAGAGCAGCCGGGCCCAGAATCTGCATTATGAGCGAGCCCCCCCCACACTCCCAGATGATTCTTCTGTGCCCCTAAAGTCTAAGAAACCCCTTCAAGGCTGCTTCCCATGTGTCCTTGGCTTCCTGGCTTGCACCTTTCACCTTCTTGCTGAATTAAATTGTCAAATCACAGTCTGGAGGATTCAGGACACTTAGAAGTCCTTCACCCACAGGGGAAAGGAGGACGTGAACTAGCCAGAAGGCTCCCCTACTATAGCCAGGATTTGGACTCAATCCTGGCCTTTGGTCTCTTTTCCCTACATCGCTGCCTAGGACATGCACAGGGGGCAAAAGGAATGAAACTCTAACAGTGTAATCTCTGGGTGCAAGGAGAAGAGTCTGCTGAATAAGGAATGGAGGGGAGAGGAGCCTTGGCAACACCCTAGACTCAATCCCAGGTGGGCCCCGGCAGGGAGCTCCCTCCCAACTCTCCAGTCCGGTGACCCTATGATCACCCCGTCACAAAGACTGCCAGGAAAACCCATGTTCATGGGTGCTGGGAAGCCCTACCTCTCCAGGAAGCCGGGGGCCCCTGCCATCTCTGAAGCTGGTCAGATCTGGTAGCCCTCCACCCCCCTCACTCCGGGTGGTCAGCAGAGCACGAGGCAAATGCTCCAGTCGGGCGAGCAGCAGCTCGGTCTCCATGACAGATACAGCTTTGCAGACCGCCCCACAGGAGAAATCAGAAAAATGGCTGGTCTGTACTGAGCCTAAAACATTAGCTTGTGAATTACAATAGATAGGTTTCTGGGTGGGTTTCTGTTTGTTTGTTTTCTGCTTTGGGGCCTGACAAGCATCTTTTGCCCCTCTGTCTAATAAGAGAACCCTCCTTCCTGTGGTTTGGGTAGAACTAACTCAGCGCTCTCCCCTACCCAACCTCAAGGCTCAGACCTGACCAATGCCTCCTTCATCCTCCTGACGGCAACAGCGGACTCACAGATGGCCACGTGACCCAAACTTCCCATATGACAGTCATCCCCAGAATTATGTGGGTGTTGGAGGAAAGCCCCCCCACCTTGCTCCACCATCATGAGGGGTGTTGTGTAAAGCCACGGGCATTGGTGACCACCTTTTCCATCATGAATGGAAAGTCTACCCAAAACTGGAGCCAACACAGATGAAGACAGAGCCATGAAAGAGACAGAGAGGCTGAGCCTGCAAGCATCGTTTAAATGCTTGGACTCATCAGTGTCCAAAGACCCTAATGGTCCCTCCTCCCTTTTTTAAAATTAACAGTAGATTTCTGTTACTTGCAACCTGGAGTCCTGGCTATCTTCATTTTATGCATGTGAAAAACACCACAGGAATTTAATGTCTAATTTCTAATGAAATAACTCATAGACTTGAATACGAAAATCCACGCCTGAGATCAACAAATCATCAGCTAAATTATCGGTATGTTTCTGTTCTACACTTTTACATAATGAGAAATTACTTTGACTGGTGCTTTGTTCAAGATATTGAAATAATCACAAGTTCAAGTAGTTATATTATAACTGTACATACCTTTAGGGAGTCCCGTATCTTGAATGGGGTATTTGTCTGACTGTGGAAACCAACAAAAGAGGAGAGTTATTTTTAAACACCGTAGTCAATTGTAAGATCAAAGTGAAAAGAAAGCTTTGTTTGGGGGAAGTCATGATTTTAGTTTAAAACCTTGCAAGTTTCTAACCGTGGGTTTATCAACGGGCCTGACCCATTGCTTGTTTTTATTCTTAGTTCATAAAAAATGAAATCCAGGTTGACAAGAGATTAATGTTGGAACATGAGACAGAATAAGGCTTCTCAATTTCCTCAGCTCTGACCACCAAACCACACTTCCTGTCTCTTCTGCAGAGTTATTTTCCCTATTTCCTGTAGTTTAAAATTGAGGAACAATTTTATGTTTTCGTGAATTATGGGGATAGACCCATATCCTGTCGTCATTTCTGTGATATTCGTTTGGGTCAATAAGCCTGTGTGCCGGGTGGGACTCGCTATTGGAGAGCCTTGTCCTGGGTTGACTGGGACAGCATTCAAAAGCCAACCATCCCCACTGACCTACACAAAGATTCACAAAGATCTACTCATTATGAATGACCACACACATTTTCCTCAATGCCCTGGATGAGGGCAAATGCATTGGAAGGAATTCAAAGTAGCAAAGGCTTTTGCAATCACGTATGTCTTTGTTTGTACCTCCACGCAGGTATCTAACGTTCTGGATACTCTGACTTCCGATTAAAGAATGTAGTCATTCTCTGATGACTTACGTAAGAGGAGTGAGAATGTGCCCAGTCTCCCTATCTTGTCCCCTAACCCCTATTTTAGCTCCCACCCTCCATCTGGGCCTTTGGGTGCACACCCTCCAAGCTTAAAAAAAAAAGAAAGTTACACCTTTCAATTTGCTGGTAGGTCTCACACATGTCCTCCTGTGACAGAGAAGAAACAAATGTGGAACCAAAGATTTTGTTTTAAATCTCTTTCCTTACAGCTTCTTTGGAGCTGAACAGTGAAGTTTCAGAACTTCTAGAAGCCTCAAACTCCTCTTCCACAGAAGAAATCAATCAATTATGGAGAACGTAAAAAGTCAAGTTTTCCCTCAGACTAAATTGTTCTTGATACTCTGTTCTCCAGAGCATGGGACACACCCCTGTCCTAGAACACTTATCAGGCTGTTGTTAAAGTATATAGTTGTTTGTCTCCTGGAGCAAACTCAGAGTTTTTCGAGAGAAGGAACTATGATCTTTGCAACCCCTTACTTTGACTCAGTGTTAACTGAACATCTACCAAAAGTCTGCATGAACGAACAGGCCAGAGCAAACGCAGGTTTCCTGGAAAGACAGACACTTGAGCTGGAGAATGCTCAAGAGCTCAGGTGACCAAGAGAAAGAAACACAGTAATTAAAGAGGGTGGACACAGAGGAGCAAGTCCAGGTGGTCTGGAGAGTGACAGGTGTAGAAGACCCGTCAGCCTGAAGCAGAGATGCATGCTGGAGGGGAACAGGGCTGGATACGACAATGATGGAGCCATTTGACATGGAAGACCCGGGAAGCGAGGTGGGAATGATTTAACGGGTGCCATTCTAGGTGTGTGGGAAGCTTGGCCCCTCCAACTGTGCATGGTAAGATGTTCAGCACAGTCTTGTAGAAACTCAGACAAGCAAATGATTTCAGCCCAGTGCGATCAAAAGTAGGAGTTGGGCTGTGGAGAAGGGGACCCCAGGGTGAGGCAAAGAAAGTGTCACAGGTCAGGGAGGCTTGAACTGAGAAGAGGAGGAAATACAGGAGTTCATTAGGTGAGGAAGCAGGGAGATTTTCCTCGCTGGATGGAGCAGCGAGGAAAATCCTATCCTAGGAAGGTGAGAAGGCATGGATGGGGTGTTTTGGGAGCAGAAGATAGCTACACACGCCTGGCTCGCCAGGAGGGATGCTGAGATGAGGTCATGGGGACTGCATGTGGCACTTTGAAGAGTACAGGCTTAATCCCAGGAGCAGCTGCCATGTGATGGCTTGATGTGCAGCTCCCCCCACAAAACCTGTCAAAGTCCTAATGCCCAGCACCTCTGAATGTGACCTCATTCGGAAATGGGGTCACTACAGATGAAGGACTAGTTAAGATGAGATCACACTGCGGGGGGGGAGCAGGTCCTCAATCTGAGATGACCTGTGTCCTTATAAGAGATGAAACTCAGAGACACAGAGCCACAGGGGGAATTCAGCCACGTGCCAATCCTCGGGGTTGGGGGGGACACGCAGGGGTGCAGCTCCGAGCCAAGGGCCACTGCGGGTTGCCGACAACCTCACAGATTGGCAGAGAGGAGAAAGGGTTCTTCCTCCACGGGTTTCGGGGGGAAATGGCCCTGCCAACACTTGGGTTTGGCTTCTCACCTCCAGAAGCTTGGGGCATTTAGGTCACCCACTACGTGGTCCCCTGGTGCAGCCACCCCCACAAACCGACCCAGGGAAGGCTTGGAAAAATCACTCTGGCCCAGCGTGAAGAAGTGATCAGAGGTAGCTGTGACCCAAAACAAGAGGGGAGAACTTGATGTCGGGAAGAGAGCGGGAATCCCAGGGGAGCACAGGCCAGGCACTGGGGAGGGGACAGGAAGGACCAACTGAGTAACACCCAGTAGAGGAGAGGCCGAGGGCTCTTGTAAGGGACCACAGCACCAGGGATAACAGCAAAGATCCACAGCACCTCTCCGTGTCCCGTCCTTATGGGATGCAGGGCGGGGAATTTTTTCATATTGATTTCCACCGTGTGTCCAGCTCTGTCCCCTGTACTCACTTAGAAAACTGTGCAATGCTGATGAAAGACATGAGAACAAACATCTCAGGACTTTGAGACACTGTGGTGTCACATGAATCACCAAAGACTTAAAGACATTACATTGAATTATACTGTTTAATTATATTGTTTATGCATTTATGTCATTGTAACTAAATTAGTTCATCAGAATTGTTCATGACTTGTATTTCCCTGATGAGGAGGGATGCTGAGCATCATTNAGCACTGGGTGCTATATGGAAACCAACTTGACAATAAACTCTTTAAAAAAAAATTGTTCATGACTGGGCAGTTCCTCTCCTCCAAATGCTGAAAGAAAGAAAAGAAAGAAAGAAAAAAAGAAAGGGGGGAGGGCAGGCAGGAGGGAGGGATGGAAAGAAGGAAAAAAGAAAGAAGAAGGAAGGAAGAGAGGCACCTGGGTGGCTCAGTCGGTTGAGTGTCCAACTTTGGCTCAGGTCATGATCTCACTATCTGTGGGTTCGAGCCCCGCGTCGGGCTCTGTGCTGACAGCTAGCTCAGAGCCCGGAGCCTGTTTCGAATTGTGTCTCCCTCTCTCTCTGACCCTCCCCTGCTCACACTGTCTCTCTCTGACTCTCAAAAATAAATAAAAAAATTAAAAAAAAAACATTAAAAAAAACAAAGAAGAAGGAAGAAAAAAAAGAGGAAGGGAGGAAGAAAGGAAGGAAGAAGGAAGAAAGGAAGGAAGGAAGGAAGAATAGAAGAAAGGAAGAAAGAAAACATGTCACATACTATATACATAAATAACACATGAAATGTTGCCAAAGGCACTGACTGGATCATAAAACAAGAAGCGGTACCACATAGGAGAGCAGGGCTCCAGTCTGGGTGATTTTATACAAATCAGTTAACTTTCATTGCCTCATCTGTAGCATGGGGAGGGGGGTGGGGGGAGGGGAAGAGCTGTCCTACTATCTCACAGCTTATCTGAAGGATGAAGAATGATGTATGAAAATCCTTGGTAAACCTTAAACAGTAGACATAGTACCGAGTGGTTATGGGAAGGCAGGGCAGGGACCTGAAGCCAGCCGCTGGGTTTGAATGGGTTTGAATTCGCCCGGGCCGCTTCCAAGTTGGGCTACTTAACCTCACCCTCTGTGCTTCAGTAAAACAGGCAGTGCTTACCTGATAGGGCGTTTGCAGGGATTAAATGCAGTAACACATGCAAATCAAATAGTGTATGCTTATCTGGTGAGTAGGAGCCCCCAGTTACTGGAAGGCAGACCTGTTGCTTCCTTCAATCTCACATGAGATATTTTGAATTCGGAAGAGGAAGTTAAAAGGAGGCAGACAAGTATACAAAGACTTGACGTAATCTAAGCAGATCACTTCTGGCATGCGCCAAACAAGAGCAGAGCCTAATACGATTTTTAGTCTTGGAGAAACCCAAAGTTTATTACATCACAGAGAACACGGTGATAAATTTATCTTGGGGAAACCTTACTCTGGGTTTTCTGATCTTCATGAAAATACTGAGCCATGAAAATGCAACAAAGGGGAAAAAATAACAAGAGTTATCGCTATTAACGTAAACTGTGTCACCTACCACGTTAAAGGATAAAGTGCTAGGGTCCGTGTCTTCCACTGGCTCCTTTGTCATATGATCTGTGGGGGGCGACAAAAAAGGAGAGCATTTAATTTAAGAGCACAAAGATGTCCTTTGAGAACTGTCTTCACAGCGATGCAAACCACACTAATCAGGTTGGAGAAACACTTACTTTCAATCACTGCTGAAAACAACATCAGGAGGAATGGGATCAGACTGCACCAAGAAACAGATAAAGACAAATAAACTTTTTTTTTTTTTTTTAAAAACACCAGATTTTGGGACAGTTTGCTTGTAGACCCCTACACACACTCAGAGTTATAAATAGCCATGAGCTACGCGGATGTGGTTCTCAGGACTCTGTGGCACACTGGATTTGATGATCACTTTGACCTCTGGTTCTCTCCACTTCCTACTCTTTTATAATTCATATTTTAAAATATTTTTAGTGTTTTATTTATTTTTGAGAGAGAGAGAGGGAGTGCACTGGGTTGAGGCACAGAGAGAGGGAGACAACAGAATCCGAAACAGGCTCCAGGCTCCGAGCTGTCACCACAGAGCCAGACATGGGGCTTGAATCCATGAACCACAAGATCGTGACCTGAATTGAAGTTAGCCGCTTAACCGACTGAGCTACGCTGGCACCCCTCATTTTTATAATTTTAAAATACTATGCATCTGGATGTGGTTTATGCAAATTAATAGTCAGAAATACCTCCCAGTATCAGTATCAAAAAAAAAGTGATTTCGTTTCCCAATATTTTGCTTCTTAATTACCACTTGTCACATTTAAGGAATTGAATGAGGAAATACAGAAAAAGGGATAAGTCTTAGTCGAAGCCACGACTATATCTTAAGACTGTGTGTAAATTAGAAAAAAAGCTCCCCCTCTCCAAGACACTTTATCAGATATGTCAGAAAACCATCTTAATAAAGAACCAAATCTGTTTGAGTGGGGGAGGGGGGAGGGCAGCCTCTAGATTTGTGCAGTGCACAACCTATGAAACTCTAAGTGGCAGCCTTGGGTCAGCCAACATTCAACTTTATTTTTTCCCCCCAGATCCTCATTAAGTATACACTGGACCAGGCACTAGATCCAGAAAATGCCTTAGGGGATCCAAATGAGCATAGCAAGGTGATTTATTGAGATAATAATTTGTGCTTGTTCTCCCTAGATGCTTCCCTTCTAGAATGTGTCTGGGCTTTCCCCATGTCTTTGCCTGGAAGGCATTGCCAACGCCCAAAGGAGTAGCCGTGTGAAGGGAACATCTGTCTGTTGTATGACAGCCTTAGCCCCGGAGAGATCAAACAAGATAGCCCAGAGGAGTGGGAACAAATGGGCAGAGACCTCTCCAGGATCATTCCACGGAGCAGGGGACAGATATCTGCAGCCTCAAGAGTGGGGACTGTGCCCTGGTCTCTGGCGGAGCTCAGAGGTAGCAAGGCCACATCAGGAGATGCACCAAGGAGACTTCCCAGCCCCAGCAAAGAAACCTGTGGTTTGTGCCTGGCGCAAAAACAGAGAGCTGCTGGATGGCAAGGGTCTTGCTAGGCTCAGACCCTGAGGACAGCACTGCCTACCAAAATGTGCTAAAATTCAAGGCCCCTCCCTAGTTTTCCAAGCACACCACATCACCCTCTCAGACTCCCTGGTGACCCTCAGGAGAGGGCCAGGTCCCAACTCAGACTAAAAAGGAATTTCCTGGAAGCCCAGGGGAATATAGACTCAACTACGGATTTAAATACGTAAAGAAAACAGGAACCACCTGGGTTGCTAATTCCACCCTGAGCTTTCACAACTGCTGCTGCCCGAGATAAGCAATTATAATACAGGGCCCATGGTGTTAAGAAACACAAGTGCAGGATGCTATGGAAACAAGGGGAAGCATCCACGCCCAGCATAGGGTGCGAGGTGGTGAGGGCAGGAGGTTGGTGGGGGGAATGGACAGCCGGGTCTGGAAGGAAGAAGTGAAGCTAGCCAGGAGAAGGGGTTGGGGAGGGATAAAGCATTCTAGAGAGAGGGAACAGCATGGGCGAAGTTGGAGAGGGGAGAAGGAACACGGCACGTTAGTGTACCTCAGAGATGTCCAGCCAGACACACCGAGTTTGGTTTTTGAATTTTCCCTTTTCATTCTTCTCATTCTGGTTCCCGGCTGGGGAGAGGGTGACAGAAGCTGTCACCGAGTAACTTCAAGTTCCTTCCTCCCTCCCCTCCTATCACAGCCTCAATAATTTCATTTTCACTGAAGTGTACATAGATGATTTTTTTTCTGAGAGAGAGAGAGAGAGACAGAGCAAGCGAGCAGGCACAGGGGAGGGGCAGAGAGAGGGGAGGACAAAGAGAATCTCATGCAGGCTCCATGTTCAACCCCACTCAGGGTTCAACCCCAGGACCACGAGATCATGACCTGAGATGCTCAGCTGAGTCACACAGGCGTGTCTGGATGATAACACTTTAAAACCTGCCCCCCACCAGCGTGTGGTGTATCAGCAGGTATCAACAACAGCACTTCAGGTCATGGGCTGTGTAGGACTTGGAGATCGGGGTGGGGGTGGGGGGTTCTAGATGACCCTAACAGAATCCATGCAGATCCCACCCACTGTATCTATAAGTTGGTTCCCTTTCCTAGAGAAAAATTAGCATGAAAGGAAGGAAAAAGTAAAAGAGGAAGAAATGGGAGGGAGGATATGGCTGGGAAAGAGAATCACACCAAAGGTGGCAGTGAGGATGCAAATAGTTAAGGAAGGCACAGTGGCCTGGGTGCCGCTGAGAGCAGTGGTCTGGCCTTAGGCAAGTCCAGGGTGTGACCTTGGATGACTCACCTCAGTGCTTCTGGCCTCGGGCTCCTCCCCTGTTTCCGGTAGCGGTAGCGGGGCAAGGGGAGCCCCAGGTGGTAGATATTGTGGTCAGGCTGGGGCTGGGAACCACCAGGCTGGATGAGCAGGTGTCACAAGGCTATGACGTGAACAGGAAAAGCCAGGCGAATGATGGCACACATTTGGAGGCCCAAGCTCTCTTGCTCTGGTCTGAAATCTCTGAGACTAAACTCAAAGTTATGATGGGAAGGGCACAAGGAATTCAGGCTTTTCATTTTCACGTGCACGGCAGCAACACAAAAGGATAATTGGGAAAGGCGACGTGTCCGGACCCCGCAGTAGCGGCACGTCTGGGTCTTTTATCACCTTCACTGGAGCCTCTGCTGTAGATCAGGCCGTGGAGGAAGTTGTTCTGTGCGCATCACTGCCAAACGCGTGCACAGANGTCTCTGACGCTGGTCTGCGAGTAGAAAGTGGTCCTAAAGGGCTTCTGAGAGCCCTTGGAGCTGCATGTTTACAATATTACAACGTAGAAAATCAAATTGCTTATTTAGAAGCATTAAAATGTTTATTTTTACAAGCTCCAGTCAACAGCAGGCAGGGCCCACAAGCAAGGCTCTGAAAGTGGCTGGGACACGGGGCACAGGAGGAGCCAAAACAGAAAGGGGGACCATGTAAGCTCAAGCCGGGACTGCAGGCGACCTTCACCGACTCCCAGCTGTAGCCCCCTCTCACTGGCGGTGTTTTCCTCCCAAAGTCACCTCTCCTGGATCAGTGACCCTAGACAAGGCACAGACCACCCCAAGTTACCCGGCAACTGACCGAAAAGGATCTCACTGACGGCACCGATGTTTAATTTATATGAGCATCTTCTAGAGAGTTCTCAAAAGGCACGAGAGAACCCCATGGTGAAGTGACACAGCGTGGCCCTGGAGAAGGACACCTGGCCTGGCTCTTGGACACATCAGGCGAGAGCAAGCTAGGCAGGCTGCATGATCATTTCTTCTTTCTCTGGGCCTCCAGGTCCTAATCTGTAATATTCAGGGGTGAACACAGAGCGTCCGTGTGTCCTGCCAGCTTTAAAGCCCATGAGCGGTGAGGAGCAGTGGTCCCCGCGCCAACAGAGCGTCTTCAGGTTGAAGTCACTATGACATAGGAAGCCGCAGTCCACAGCTCCTTCCTCTGAAATTCTCATTAGAGCTCCTGCTTACCCAGTGCACAGCCTGTGCTGCGGGGTTTAGCCCCAGGCTCACTGCATCCTCACAGGAACCCGCAAAGGGTTCCGTTGTCTCCCTTTTTACATACCGTGTGCTCAAGGTCATAGGGTAATAGAAAAGCCAGAATTTGGATCTGGGACTTTGTGACTTCAAAATCTACCCATATAGGGGAGTCTGGGTGGCTCAGTTAGTTAAGCATCTGACTTCAGCTCAGGTCATGATCTCATGGTTCATGAGTTTGAGTCCCATGTTGGGCTCTGTGCTGACAGCGCAGAGCCTGGAGCCTGCTTCGGATTCTGTGTCACCCTCTCTCTCTGCCCCTCCCCCACTCATGTTCTATTTCTCAAAAAAATTTTTTAATCTGCCTATTTTCCACTACTTTCAGGATCCTAGAGAAGTTCATGTGCTGGCACACTCCCCTGGGGGAAATCTGGGATTTTCCCTTTTAATAAGGATGTTAGAATTAGGACCTAATGACCTCACTGTAACTAGATTACATCTGTAGAAACTATTTCCAAATGAGGCCACGTTCTGAGGTACTGGAGATGAGGATGGCAACGATGTTTCTGGGGGAACATGGTTCTACCCATCACAGTCTACTCTCTGGCTTCTCAAATTCACGTCCCTCCCACGTGCAAAATGCAGGCACCCAGCGACCCCCCAAAGCAGTACGCGTTCCAGAACCAGCCCTAAGTCCAAAATCTCTTCCTGACTCATCATCCACTCAATGACCCAAATCTCATCCTTAGAGTCAGAACCGCGAACCGCAGCCCCCAGTCTCCCCAGAAGCAACGATCCCCTATTTTGCAATACACACCCAACAGCTGTACAGTTCCACTCTAACATCTCCCTTCATTAGTCACAGGACACGTGGACCCTCGGTTCCCAGAGACAGTCTGTCCAGGAAGACTCAAAGACCTCCCCTAAGGATGTTCTTTAAGAGCGAACAAAGAGGGAAGCTTGTCGGAGCATCCTTCCTGGGGAGCCAGGAGCATGAGAGCGAAGCCTCCTGTGAAGAATTCAAGACACGTCTTTGAACCTGCGATTTCAGAGTGAACTTCTTTTTCCTCTGTTATTATGATCTTGTGTGTGTGATCGTTTTTCTGTTGACCGGCAGCTGTGTTCATTCCTGGTGACGAAGAAGCCCTTGAGCCCTAAGCATATTCGGGGCTACAAAAGGTCTCGCGCAGCAGTGCTCTGGGCGGTGCTCACTCACGGTTCATTTTCTCTCTTCCCTGTCACCTGCAGACCTCACAGCAGGTGCTGAGCAAATGGGGAAAGGACCAGGGGTCAAGAAAGTACACATACAGGGGAGCACCTGGGTGGCTCAGGTGGCTCAGATGATTTCTTCATCTCAGGTCATCATCTCAGGGTTGGAGCTCCACATCAGGCCTCTGCGCTGACAGCACAGAGCCTGCCTGGGATTCTGTCTCTCCCTCTCTGTCTGCCCCTCCCCTGCTTGCGCACATGCTCTCTCTCTCTCTCAAAATAAATAAACCTCAAAAAGGAGGAGGAGGAGAGGAGGGGGGAGGATTCCAGCTTGCCACGGCTCTCCGGTGCATCTGAAGAAGGGCTGGCTGGTCCGGCTTGTCAAACACCTGTGCTCCTTGAAGTGGGTGGCTCTTCTGTCCCGGTTTCTGCTCCCACTGCTGCCTGGGACCCACCTGAGCTCACAGTGGGGGCTGGGAGGGGCGGTGAGAGGTGAGGGGCCACCGAGGGCTGTCCTAAGCTGCTCCCCCACCAGCACCCTCGAAGCACAGTGCAAACAGGGACCCCAGAACAAAGGAAGGACACATGCCCACGAGCTGGTGGCCCTGGGCAGTTAGTTCATCACAGTGACTCACCCCCACCTTCTCAACCGAGGCTTTCAAAGCCTCTATCGTTTCTGCCTTGAAGTCTGTATGAATGTGAGCCAGACTGGACTCCCTTCCGACAGACGATTCTGATTCATTCCGTGTTCAATTTTTATTTGCGGCAGAGATGGAGTGAGATACAGCTATACTGGAACGAGCATGGCTTTTCCTTCCATGTGACCTCAACAGTCTTGTAGACTTCTTGGTGCAAAAAGTTGTTCCCTTACATGAAGCTCATAACCTGGTATAATAGTATACATACACCTTTGTGGTCTGCATGTGGAGACACAAACATCTTTTTTTTTTTTTTAAATTTACAAGGTAAACTCAGTTGACCTACCTAGCCGAATGAAGAAGTTTCTAAAATGTCAAAACAAGAAAAGCTTTTTCTGCCAACAGTCTGAAGCATATGTGGTTAAACTGTATTCTTTCATTCATTCAGTGAGGCAGTAAGTATGTAACCAGAGCTTACTAAGCGCTGAGTGATGTGGGAAACAGAGGCCGAAGGAAATGGTAGACAAAATTCAATTGCCTTATAACCTGCAGCCCATTGACAAATNTGTGGGGGGGGGGAGGGGAGCAGCATGTAACATTTCTCCAGGAACTCCCTTGCCTCTGCGTCGAGGCTTTGCCTGAGGGGAAAGCAACCTTAGAGTGATAACAGTCAGTCTTCTTTAGCATATGAAAATGCTTTTGGAGATTTCCTCTTGCCTTTACCCCACCCCGCCCCCCCTAGCTCCCAAGTAGTCCAGTCACTCCTCACCATCTCTGGGCAGGGATTCCTGCCCACGGGGCCCTGTCTCTGTGCTTTAATAATTTTTTTTTTTTTTGCACCAAAACGTCTCAAGAATTCTTTCTTGTCTTTTGGCTCTGGATCCACACTTCCCCCCCTGCCCCGAAAACCACATCACCAAATACCAGGACAGGTGTGAGCTCTGTCTCCGGTCTATCTTGGGAGAGACATGGGTGACATATCACAGCTAGCAATGGAGGCCAGTGCTAGAAAGGAAAGATCCAGGTGCATGGAGGGGTGTATACCCCAGGAGCTTTGGAGCTGAAATCTGAAGAATAAGTAGGAGCTAACTGGAGTAGGGGGAGGCGAGGGCAGCCTTCCAGACAATGGGAACAAGGTGTGCAAAAAGGCAGGGACAGTGGGGGGAGGTAGAGGTGGCTGTACAGAATACGAAAACCTCTGAAGGGCTCAGAATTTGTTAGGAAGTCCATGCAGCTTTCTTCAGTTGACAAATGACAGGATCTGCTATGTCTCGGGCCACCTTCTGGTGAAGGGGCTGGTGAAAGGCGAGAGTGGAGGCGTGAACACAGCAGGGGGCGGTGAGGGCAGCGAGTCAGGTGAGAGAGCATTGGAGCTCCAGGTGAAGATTCCCTTTAATGAGTCCCACAAATTGGCACCATCTGTGCCTTCATTACAGGAATGGAAGGGGTGGGCGGGTGTGTGCTGGAGGTTACAGAAATTAGATAAGGGAAAGTCATTTTAGATCTTTTTTTAGATGGAGGAACCCTCATCTCATTGATAGACTCCCAGAGTGGGAACGGACGTGGGGACATCTTCCGGATGCCTGAATAGGTTCTTCAATATCTTTGCAAGTGACCAGGAAGACTCCTACCTTAGGAGGTCCCTCCCTACTTTGTGCGAAGCTAGAAAGATTTCACCTACAGATCTGGGTTCTGCCTCTTAAATTTAAGGAGACCAATTCCTTCCTATCATCCTCCTCTCTCGTCACGCCTCATGGGCTGGGATTTCCAAGTCCTTTGTTCCAGGTTTGGGAGCACCCGTTTGGGCTGGGCCAGGCCGGGCAAAAACACTACGACAGGAATTCTAGAACCTGGAGCGCTCTGCGGCAGCTAAGACATGTTAGCTGCCCTGGTGGCCTCTTCACCCCATGACTCACTCAAGATTTTTATACATTGTATCACTATTAAGGGGCAGTTCCTGGGCCTGTCTGTTCTGGGAAGTTAATTTTGGATGGACGCCCCAGCAGATTTCACCCTTGTCCCCACTCCATGGATCCCTGTACCCCCCAAATCTTTTTGAAGCCCTGCAACCATTATCATGCAGTGAGATCTGAGACCACTATGGGTAAAATCAGGCCTAACACTTCTTGGTAACTTTGTCCATTAGGTTCTTGGGAGAGCTGGATGTGGAGGTGAGTGGGGATGGCCATGTACTTCTCCCTTCACTTCCCGGTTCCCCCCACCAAGCAGTGGGTATGGGTGGGGGGAGGGAAAGGAGATCGCGATAATTTATTCATTTCCCATCTTCCACGGAAAACATGTTTACCACTTTCCACTTGAAGAATTTAAATCTTGCTTCAAAATCTCCAGGAAACTGTCCAAAATGCAGCACACTTTGTCTCCTGATTGCTCAAGCCACAGATTAATGATGGAATGTTCGAGCACTGTCCCTGCCCAAGCCATAAAATAGGAAACACGTTGGTCTAAGCAGTTACGGGCAGTTCTGTACACGTGGTTTTCTCCCCAGCCTTTCCAACCTCAGCAAAAGAAAAAAAAAGCCCTAGTGTGCCCTGGGGAATATATCATTCATTCATTTATCCCCACATTATGGGAGATCGAAGGTAGAAACCCTGGAAAGTGAAGTCTGAGGGGTTCCTTAAATTCAAGTAAGAGATTAAAGAAAGATCTAGATTCTGGCCTCAGGTACACACAGTATTTTCACGTAAGGACAGAACTAGAGCCCATTCTAATTAAAGGTCTCTACAGGTGGGGTCCCACAGGTGGGACCAGCCTCTTGGCTTTCAGGATACCAGTTCATAAGGTATCAGCTCTGAGGGCCAACATACAGAACAAAAGCGTTTAACGAAAATGAAAAAGAGAGAAAAAGAAATGAGAAGTTCTGAGAGTGGGGAGAAAGGAAGAGCCAGGAAGGAAAAACTGAAATCCACTCCTGCGCACTTCCCTGCCAGAGAGGCTTGAGAGACTTGTTTCAACCTGGGATCCTGAGTCCAGAACAAAAGCGGCGGGGGCCACAGCGCGGGGAGGAG
>NW_027551579.1:1231236-1322377 GCF_008692635.1 Crocuta crocuta | reverse complement strand
CAGCAGTCCCACCGCGGGGCCCCGCGATCTGATATTCAGTCTCCCCGTCTTCAGGCAGCATATGCCGCTCTGCATGATGGCGCACGCTAACAATTTCGGTTTGGATTTTTCTTTGGCATTAGTGATTGCATGACCTCCAGGATTGATGCTGCACAAAGGCAGGAGAAGGAGAGAGCGCCTGATCCACACCCGTACAGCCCTTCTCAAAAATAGCTGGGGGTTCTCTCGGAAATGCGGAATTGGTTCTTACAAGAAAGCCACTAAGGTTTAATTTAAAAGGGAACATGCACCAGTTACTTACGTGAGCACAGCCTGGAATCGTTTACCAAGATTGTATTAAAGATAGTTGTAGTTTTTAAAACTTCTTTAAAAACGTTTATTCATTTTTGAGAGACAGAGCATGAGCCGGGGAGAGGTAGAGACAGAGGGAGGCAGACAGAATCCAAAGCAGGCCCCAGGCTCTGAGCTGTCAGCACAGAGCCCAACAGTGGGGCTGGAACTCACTGGGTGCAAGATCATGACCTGAGCTGAAGTCCCGGCGCTTAACCCACTGAGATACTTATATTTTAATTAAACCCATCATCAATCACAAATCTACGACACAAACGTTACAAGCAATTGAAAGGGACTAGGACTCCCGTAAGGGTTTTTAAAGAATCCACCTCTGCCTTGGCACATGAGGATGGAAAGACAGGAACTGGTGTGTTAAGAGATACTGTAATAGTTTTTAGAAAATGCAGTATCAGCAATTTATCATTAGAGGAGCAGCCTCCAGTTCAAGCCCCAGCTTTGAAACATGCAGAAAAGCAGCACATGCATACACACCTTCGTGGTGGCCAGAGGCTTGTTTCGTGCTTCTCCTCATCTGTTTAGTGGTCCGGAGGCCCATGGCACTCTCTGGATTGGGGTCTTAGTCTCTGGAATAGGCCATGGAAGAGACCAGAGGCTCAGAGAAGAGTGACCCTCTGTGTGTCTGAAGAAAATAACCTTCTAGATGAAGCTTTCTGGGGGAATTTGTAAGTGGTAGCGGAAGCTTCCTTCTGGGCTGCTTCTGATAGGAAGGGAAATTTTTTTTTGAGTGTTTTCTCTTAGAATCTGTTTTGAGGTTTGGTTTGTGGTTCTTGCTGACTTCTCACGAAGATGGAATTATTTCTGAAGTTGGTTGGCAGGAACCGCAGATCAAACTGGGCTATCTTGTTAGCAATGTAAGCTCAAGCATTGCTGTGAAGCTGGTTTGCTTTTCAAAACCCTGAACTAGAAATCATCTTTGTATCACTCTCATTCTTCATTGTACCAAACAGAAGATAGGTGGCGGAAATGTACTTTCTGGTTAAATTTTTTTTAAATGAAGTTTGACTATGAATTGTAAATTATTATTTCCTTTCATTCAATTTCCTTGTACCTCCTTTTTCTATGAATTGCAACCATAACCTATCATTATCTTCACTGTTCCCATGTGCTTTGTAAACTACAAAGTGTACAGTACAAATGAGAAGGGTTTTTTGCAATTTACAAAAGAACTAATTTATTTAAACAATTTTTTTTCAATGTTTATTTACTTTTGAGAGACAGAGCAAGACAGAGCACCAGCAGAGGAGGGGCAGAGAGAGAGAGAGGGAGACACAGAATCTGAAGCAGGCTCCGGGCTCTGAGCCCTCAGCACAGAGCTGGACATGGGGCTCGAACTCACAAACCATGAGATCATGACCTGAGCCGAAGTCGGACACTTAACCAACTGAGCCACCCAGGTGCCCCAAAAAGAACTAATTTATAAACAATTCTCATTCACCATCATTCCGACAGATTCCCATACAAGCTATTTGCTGTCATGTTATGTCATTCTGCTTTTGCTTCTATTGCTGCCAAAGAGGGTTTTAAAATACTCTTTAAAAGGGTGCCTGGGCGGCTCAGTCGGTTGAGCGTCCCACTTCAACTCAGGTCATGATCTCACAGTTCCTGAGGTCAAGCCCCACATCGGGCTCTGTGCTGGCAGCTCGGAGTCTGAAGCCTGCTTCAAATTCTGTGTCTCTCTCTCTGCCCTTCCCCTGTCCGCTCTCCTTCTCTCTCAAAAATATCTAAACATTAAAAAAAATTTTTAAAAACCCACTCTTTAAAATGGACATTCTTTACATTTCCTGATAGTGTTTGCATACTCGTGAATCTCAGAATCATGGGGATAGTGGACTTGGCAATCACAGAGTCCAGCATGCTGGATATGACTCATGCACCTATCACTGGGAGCCCGGGTTACTTTGGCGAGCAGTGCAAACTCTTGAGTGTCTAAGAATTTACAGGATTGTGAAAGTTCAACAGAATAATGTGTCTATAAAAAGACCTAAACCAGGGGTCCCTGGCTGGCTCAGTTAGTTAAACGTCCAACTTCAGCTCAGGTCATGATCTCATGGTTCATGAGTTCGAGCCTCCATTGGGCTGGCTGCTGTCAGCATAGAGCCCACTTCAGATCTTCTGTCACCTTCTCTGCCTCTCTCCCACCCCTCTCTCTCAAAAATTAAATAAACACTAAAAAAACAAGGGGTGCCTGGGTGGCTCTGTTGGAAAAGCATCCAACTTTGGCTCAGGTCATGATCTCACGGTTCGTGAGTTTGAGCCCCATGTCGGGATCACTGCTGTCAGTGCTGAGCCTGCTTTGGATCTTCTGTCCCCCTCTCTGGGCCCCTTCCCTGCTCATCCTGTTTCTTTCTCAAAAATGAATAAACATTTAAAAAATAAAGCAATGCCTCTCACATAGTAGGTACAAATAAAGCAGCTACCTTGCTGTTTTCATTCTTAGAATTTAGTTTATTGTAAGAAGTTCCTATTGCCTTCGTTACAAGAAATGTGTTGTAATGTTTGTGCATAGCATGGATCAATGGATTGAGTCATAGCTTCAAATACATACTTTCTGAACTGCCCATTGCCCCCCACCCCCAGCCACCAAACAAAATGCCAGGCCCTGGGGAAACCAAGGTGAAAAGTCCCCAACTTTTAGGAGTTTACAGTCAAGAGAGATTTGCAAATACTGTTTCACTACAGAACTGGGATAATGAAGGCTTAAACCAGGAAGAGAGCATGTGTAAAAGAAAGGCACTGAAGATATATGGAAGCCGTTTGGCTGTGTGTGTGTGTGTGTGCATGCGTGTGTGTGACACACTCAACCTGACAATTTGCCTTGAAAGTGTTCAGGCAAACTTTGAGACCTTTATTCAAGACAATCTGGCTACAGCCTTAAGTAGAGAAAACACACACACACACACAACTGTTGGTCTTTTCACGGATGACAGTTATCAGAAATGTTATCTTTAAAGAGAGAAAACAGCAACTCAAAATATACTTTATTTGATTCATCACAGAATATGTGGTTTTTGTTCATTTTACATCATTTTGGCTAAGTGTTCCTTAAATTTGTGCAACCTGAGATAAAAAGTTATTATTTAAGGTATGTACATGTGTACAATGAACCCAGCAAATTGGGCTTCTGGACAGGGTCTCATCTATATAAAATTCGGGGCGCCTGGGTGGCTTAGTGGGTTAAGAGTCTGAGTCTTGATTTCGGCTCAGGTCATGATCTCACGGTTCATGGGTTCAAACCCCATGTCGGGCTCCATGCTGACAGCGTGGAGTCTGCTGAGAATTCTCTCTCTTCCTCTCTGTCTGCCCCTCCCTTGCTTGTGCTCTGTTTCTCTCAAAATAAATAAATAAACATGAAAAAAAAATTTTTCAAGCGGCTGTAATGGGAGTGCGTGGATTTGGGGCAACCGGAGACTCCTTATATTCCAGAACGGGACAGTGCTCCCTCAGCTGTATTCGCATGATAAAACCGTGTGGTTGGTGGAAGAGGCCTCATGAGAGTTCATTTGTTTGCTTGTCTCCTTGAATTTTGTCCAGAGTGCGTTAAGGCAGTTGTAGGGGATCTCGGCTGTTTTGCCACCTGACTTCTCAGGATAATGCCCCAGTTTTCTTCTGGAAAACCGCTATTCCCACTTTCAGTCCATGTGATCAGGCAGTGGCAACGTCACCATGACTCCCGACTCGAGGGCTTTGGCGTGTGACCCAGTAATAGCCTTCTAGACCATTACTGAGTAAGCCAATGTGTCTAAGAAGTGCGTGGGACCTTGGCCGGGTCAGTGGAGCCACGGGTCTCGAAATAACTAGCCCTAGATCATTTCTTCCACCACACACCCAGGTGCCCCCAATTTTATATAGATGAGACCCTGTCCAGGAGCCCAATTTGCTTGTGTGTCAAATGTTTGCCAGCATGCACACCACAGAGAGCCTTGAATGCCAGACTTAAAGCCTTCGAGACTGTTTTTCAGGCAACAGGAAGCCAGGAAGCTAGTTTTGAAAAGCAGCAAATGAAAATTGGTGTTTTTGGAGGATTAGTCTGGCAGCTGTGTGGAGGAGAGGGTAGAGGAAGGAGCGAACTCAATCCAAAAGTGCATTTAGTCTTTATAACGCACTGTAATTTATTACAGACTCAAATTTGCATCCTTGGCCAAACGTGAGGGAACTCATATCTGAAACTCACATCTAAAAATTGTAAATGTTCTTTTTTTTTTTGCCTTCTTAAGTTTTCATGGTCTCCAATGAAGTGACTGCTTTATACATTTGCAGCCGTTCCTTAAATGATGTATTCAAAAATGTAAACAGAGGGACTAGAAAACTTATGTAAGTAAAGTACTGGCATTTTTGCTGATGTGAGCCCTATTTAACAGGGGCACAGGGTTCTGGTTCATATATTTAAGCTTGAATAGTTCTTAAAGCTTCTTCTACTCGCTTGGACAAAAGCCCTTCTACGTACGGGAGATTAAATCTCTTTTGCCAGCTCCTACCAGCTTACTTTGAATTATTTACTCATTATGACACATGAGCCAGAAAACCACAGTTTTTGTGCTGTGTTTGGTTTTCCACAAAGAGAATGGAACAGTGTGGGCGATTCTCAGTGTGGGTGTTGGTAAAAACGCTTTGAATGCCATGCATGGCGAGCGGGAGGTACGGAGAGGTAAGGAGCCGGGAGAAAAAGTAAGGCTCTGTAATGAGCACTTTATCCTAGGATCTTACTCCAGCCTCGGAATCACCACTCACACGTGTGGGCTGGTGCCTGGGTCTTGGGCACCGTCATACTCTGCATCTTGAGCTGCTTTCTTAGTGAATATATTTTCATGGCAATTTCTTTCTTGCTCCAGATTTTAGGAGAAAATCTGATCAAAGAGATGAACTTTATGTATCCAAACCTCAAACCCGGCTAACCAAAGTCAGCTAGCGGGGATTTTGTTCCATGTCTGCTGTTAGGAGATAAGGGTAGAGGAGAAGAAGACCTGGTGTTATTAGCGACCAACTAAAAATTGTGTAGTCATCCCCCGAGAGTTTGGTTTTCTGTGCTGTGTACCCTCAGAATGTGGAA
This sequence comes from Crocuta crocuta, assembly GCF_008692635.1. Lineage (NCBI taxonomy): Eukaryota > Metazoa > Chordata > Mammalia > Carnivora > Hyaenidae > Crocuta > Crocuta crocuta. Next base: position 1,316,976 of record NW_027551579.1, on the reverse strand, counting down.
CACAGGCTCAAGTTGCTGACTCGGGAATCTACAAAATCATCCCTCATTTAATAAATTATTTTAACAACTTGTCATTTCAAGTGTATTCTTTTAGAAAAATGTTTATTTATTTTGAGAGACATAGAGCACACATGAGCAGGAGAGGGGCAGAGAGAGAGAGAGAGTCCCAAGCAGATTCCATGCTGTCTGCACAGAGCCCAACACGGGGCTCAATCTCATGAACAGCAAGATCACGACCTGAGCTGAAATCAAGAGTCAGACTCTTAAGCAACCGCGCCACCTAGACGCTCCTTTTCTGAGCTAAGACAAGAAGGTAGACTTAGATACAAGTGAGTCAGATGAGGAACTATTAGAACTAAGAGGTGAATTTAGCCCGGAGGAGAGAAAAAACTCAGTGTATGGAGCACCAACAGCTTTCTTTTTTTTTTAATTTTTTTAAAAATGTTTTTTATTTATTTTTGAGAGTCAGAGAGAGACAGCGCAAGCAGGGGAGGGTCAGAGAGAGAGGGAGACACAGAATCCGAAGACAGGCTCCAGGCTCTGAGCTGGCTGTCAGCACAGAGCCCGACGCGGGGCTCGAACCCACGAACTGTGAGATCATGACCTGAGCCATAGTCGGACACTTAACCGACTGAGCCACCCAGGTGCCCGCAACAGCTTTCTTATAGACCAACAATCACCAACACAGGGGGGAAAATGATCCCATTAGAGCAGCAAATAAGGCTATAAAGTTACTGGGGATAAATTCAATAAAGCTGTGTTTAAAAATTGCAAGAACTATGAAGCTTTCTTGAAAGACAAAGAAAAATAAATCTAACTAGATAGAGAACTATACCAGGTTAATAGATAAGATGCCTCAGTATTGTAAAGATGCTCCTGGTTCCCTAATTAATCTATACAGTTACTAAAACCCAATCAAACTAATAAGGTTTTCTTAGAACGTGAAACTGGTTGTAAATTTATATGGAAGGGTAAACTCAAGATAATTTTGAAAAAGAATAACAAAGAGGTGGGATTTGCCCTACAAGATAGCAAGATATTATAAAGTAACAGCAATTAAAACAGTGAGTATTAGTATAAAAAAAGATTAATGGGGGCAGGAAAAAATTAAGCACGGATTGTTGTATCTTTGGGGAGTTTGCTGTATGATAGAAACATTTAAATGGGGAGAAGGTAGTTCAAAACTAGTATGGGGCTATTTTGCTATTTAGATGAACAACCAATTTATAACATTACCACACCTTATACATAAAAGTAAGCTTCAAATAGATTAAATATCTAACTGTAAAGCATTTAACATTAAAATTATTAAGAGAGACTATAAGAGAGAATGTTTTAATAACTTCAGTAACAGGAAAGGCTTTCTTAAGGAAAAAAAAAAAACTAAAAGACTTTTTAAGATAAANAATTATAAAATATAAAATAAAATTAAACATAAAATATAAATAAATTTTAGTTAAATAATAAAATAAAATATTTGTATTGCTAATTATAAAATAGAACAGTATATAATATATAATTTATATATCTACAAAAAATCAGTCCAAGGTTTTAAAAATTCATTTAAATAAAATGTTAAAAAGAATTCAATGTAAGGTTGGACAAATACTAGGTAGAAAATTCCTAGAAGAAATAAAAATGGTCAATAAAAATATGATAAGATATTCGACCTTGTGAAAATAAGAGAAATGCAAACTCAAGCAATAAGCTAGTAGGAGGGCAAAAACTTAAAATCTTGCCAATATCAAATACTGGCAAGACTGTGAACAAACAGGTCTTCATACACTGTGTACAGGTGTACAGGTCTTCATATACTGTAGGAATGTAGATTGATATGGTCACGCTGGAGAGCAATTTGACCTAAAATTGCTAAATTTGCTAAAATTGACCTAAAGTCTCTGTAAAGGAATATTTCCATGTGCTACAAGGAGGCATGTGTCTGAATGCTGGCTGCAACATTGTTGTCAGAGCAAATATTAGAAACAATCTAAGTGTCCATTCAATAGGGGAATGAATAAATATATAATATAATCATGCACTGCAATATTTTACAGAAGTTACCAAAAATAAGCTGGAAAAACATTTTAAATGAAATACACAAGTTGCAAAGTGATATCGGGTAGACACAAGCCAATCCATATGTATTCTATACCTACATTCAAATTTTTAAAAACTGGATACATGTCAACTTTATCTTGCAACCAAAGTAGAGTAACAGGAACCAGATCTACCCTCCTGTCTGAAACAAGAACGCCAAGAAACCCAAATGAAATATGTGAAACAACAGTTTTTAAGGCCCTACACATCAGACGAAAAGGGTCAATGATCCCTAAAAGCCAAGGTATAAGCGAGGCGATTCCTGTGATTGCCCCGGTTTACTGCCTTGAGAGAATTTCCAGGTTGCGTTGCAGAGAAAGGGAACCGAGGCAGAGTCCTATGGACCCCCTGAGGTGAAGAGGTGTAGCTAGAAGTCACAGGACCGGCAGCTGTAGAGACTTCACAGAAAGGGCCTCAGAGATCCATGGAACGTCCCTCTTGACTACTGAGTGTACCATTTACTGATGGACGCATTCATGTTGGAAATGGCCCACAGCTGGGGAGGATGATTAAAGGGACTGTGTTCGAGGATTAGAGGGAACAGTACCCCACTCAGAGTACTCACTCAGAGCCATGAATAGTGCTTATTCCTACCAACCAGACTAGAAATACCTTATATTTCATGGGCATCTGGTAAATTACACAGAAGAGTCTTGCCTCAGTACTGATGAATAATTATCCCTGGACTGATCAGGCACTGCCCCAGTCCCACATAACAAATCTTAAAAGACCCAAAAGGATCAAACTCTTTTCAAGTAACTTAGCTGCATCCTGAAAAACTCAATAAATACAAGTATGAAATATAGAAATACAAAAATATTCAGTACCCAATAAGGTAAATGCATGGTGTCTGGCATGCAAAGATACTAGGCTTGCAAGAAGTAGGAAAATGTAGGCTAATAATGAGGAGAAAAATTAGGTAATTGAAACTAACCCAGAACTGACACAAATGTTAGAATTAACAGAGAAGAGCATTAAAACTTTTATTATATTTTAAAACTTTTATATATTTTAAAAATTTATATATTTTAAAACTTTAAGACAAAGCGACTGAAAACTTTGAAAATGAACCTCAGGGGCACCTGGGTGGCTTAGTCAGTTAAGCGTCTGACTTTCGCTTAGGTCATGATCTCGCGGTTCGTGGGTTCGGGCCCCGCGTCGGGCTCTGTACTGACTGCCAGTTCAGAGCCTGGAGCCTATTTCAGAGTCTGTATCTCCCTCTCTCTCTGACCCTCCCCTGCCCACGCTGTCTCTCTCTCTCTCTCTCCTAGAAATAAATAAAAATATTAAAAGAAAAGAAAATGAACCTCAGGAAGAAAAAAAAATTTTACAAAAATGAAAAGAACTGGGAGAAAACTTCAACTCCCCTAATATGCACGTAAAACATGTAACTGAAATCCCTGAAATGGAAAGATGGTGGGGGACCAAAAATTGTTTGAAGAAAGAATGGCTGAAAGGTTTCCAAATTGAATGAAAACCTTAAACACACAGATCCAAAACGCTCAGTGAACACCCAGCACCAGAAACATGAAAACAACTTCACCAAGCCCCTCATACTCAATTTGCTCAAAGCCATAGACAAAGACTAAGGCTTAAAGCGGCCACAGTATAAAAAGATACATTACAGAGTGACCAAACTAAGAATGGCAACAGATTTCTCATCGGAAACCACGCAAGCCAGGAAACAGTGGAGCAATATCTTTAAAGAACAGAGAATTGTGTACCTGGTAGAAAAGTATTTCAAAAATGAAGATGAAGCACTTTTTTAGACATGTTGAGGTTGAAAGAGTTCATCTCTGGCAGACCTGCACTAAGGGAATTGTTAAGGGAAGTCTTTCAGGCAGACAAGAACATGACACCAGATGAAAATTTGGATCTACAGAAAGGAATGAAGAACACATGATGAGCATGTGGTTGCATGAAAAAGGGCTTTTTCTTGGTCAGTGTAGTTAAAAGCTAATAGATTTTAAAGCAAAATAGTGACAATGTATGTGGGGTTTATAATTTATGTGGAGGTAAAGTTAATGTCAACATTGACTCAAAAGTAGGGAGGAGAGAAATGGGAGTACGCACTTTGAAGGCTCTAATGCAGGAATTGTGAAAATATCATTTAAAGCTATACTGTGATACGTTAAAGACGTATACAATAAACTCTAAAGCAATTACCAAAATAACTCAAATAAGTCTTATGGCTAGCTCATAAGCCAATAAAGGAGATAAAATGAAGTCAGAAGTAATACAGCTTAGCAGTTTCTTAAAAAATTAAATGTAGGAACACCTGGGTGGCTCAGTCAGTTGAGTTGTCTGACTCTTTTGATTTTGGTTCAGGTCACGATCTCAGGGTGGTGAGATCGAGCCCTGAGTCACACTCTATGCTGAGTGTGGAGCCTGCTTATGATTTTCTTTCTCTCTCTCTCTTCCTCTGCCCCTCTCCCCTGCTCATGTGGCTCTCTCTCGCTCTCTCTCTCTCTCTCTAAAAAAAGGGAGGGGCACCTGGGTGTCTCAGTTGGTTAAGTGACTCACCCTTGATTTTGGCTTAGGTCATGATCTCATGGTTTATGAGTTCAAGCCCCACATTGGGCTCTGCACTGTGCAGACTGCTTGAGATTCTCTTCCTCTCTCTCTCTCTCTCTCCCCTCCCCTCCCACGCATTCTCTCTGTCTTTCTCTCTCAAAATAAATATACAAACTTAAAAAAATTAAATGTATACCTACTATCTGGTCCAGCCATTCCACCCTTAGTCATTCACTCCAGAGCAATTAAGCCATATTTCAAAGATTTGTTCATGAATATAAAACCTAAAACTATAAGACTTCTAGAACAAAAGAGAGGAGAAATTTTTGTGGCTTTGGGCTAAGCAAAGATTTCTTAGGTACAACACCAAAAATACATACCTGTTAAAAAATGCAAATATTGGACTTCATCAACTTTTAAAACTTTTCTAAAGAAACTTTGAATACTGAAAAGTCCAGCCACCGCTGGGAGAAAACATTCGTACATGTGTTTGACAAAGGGCTTTTTGCCACAATATGAAAAGAACCCTCAACATAAGGAAAGAAACAACCCAATGAAAAATATATAAAACATTCAAAGAAACGTTTGACCACAGAAGATGGCAAATAAACACAAGGATAGATAGTCACATCACTAGTACTTTAGGGAATTCTAATTTATACCATAATGAGATACTACTCGACACCTGTTAGGATGGCTAAACTTTAAAAGACTGGTCAGACCAGGTGTTGACAAGGACATAGAGGAGCTAGAATTCTCATGCCCTGGTGGCTGCAGTGTTAAGGGGTACCACCTGTTTGGAAAACCATTTGGCAGTTTCTTCAAAATTTAAATATATACCTACAACATGATCTTGTTATTCTACATTTTTACCCAAGTGTTTAAAAATCTCATGTCCAGACAAAGACTGGTACACAGTTAAGTGCAACTTTATTTGTAATACCTCCAAATTGGAAACAGCCCAGATGTCTATCAATAGGTGAATGGGTGAAGATATCAAGGTATATCTTTAGAATGGACGACTAGTTGGTTAGAAAAGGAATGAACTGGGGCACCTGGTGGCTCAGTCGGTGAAGCATCTGACTCTTGGCTTTGGCTCAGGTCATGATCTCACAGGCTGAGATCAAGCCCCACCCGGGGCTCTGTGTGCCGACAGCACAGAGCCTGCTTGGGATTCTCTCTCTGCCCCTCCTCTACTCACACTCTTTCTGTTTCTCTCTCTCTTTCAAAATAAACAAACTTTAAAAAAAAAAGGAACAAACTATTTATTATACACTAACAACATGGATGAATCTCAAAATAGTTATGCTGAGTGAAAGAGGCCAGAAAAAAGAAGGAATACTTAATGTATGATTCCATGTACATTAAACCTATCGAAATGCAAACTTATCTCTAGTGATAGAAAGCTGATCACCAGGTGTGACTGGGGATGCAGAGGGAAGAATGATCACAAAGAGAAATGAGTAAACTTGGGGGGTGGATAGTTTCAGCACATAGAGCTTGGGGTAATGGCTTCATAGATGTATATGTATGTCAAAAGTTATCAAACTGAACACTTTAAATATGTGTAATTGGTTGTATGATAATTATACCTCAATAAAGCTGGTGTGTGTGTGTGTGTGTGTGTGTGTGTGTGTGTGTTTAAGGATGGATACATGCCAAACTCAACAATGTCTACTAAGGCTATGTCTGGGCAACAGGGAAGAGACCAGTATTGGAAGAGATTAATGCTTAAAGAGGCTTTAACTTTTTCATTAATGTTCAAACTTTATACATAAATACTTGTTCATGTATATATTATTTAACTAAAATTTCTAAATAGAAAATTTGGAGGGGCACCTGGGTGGCTCAGTCAGTTGAGCATCTGACTTCGGCTCAGGTCATGATCTCACAGTTCGTGGGTTCGAGCCCTGCGTTGGGCTCTGTGCTGACAGCTAGCTCAGAGCCTGGAGCCTGCTTCAGATTCTGTATCTCCCTCTCTCTCTGACCCTACCCTGCTCATGCTGTCTCTCTCTCTCTCTCAGAAATAAATAAAAAACATTTTAAAAAATTATTTAAAAAAAGAAAATTTGGAAATAATTTTCATAAAGGTGACTGTGTAACAAAATCAATCTTGACCTGCCTCACCCCCAACCCCCCATAAACACTGTCTCCTGGACTGATCTCTTTGCAAAGCTTTAGTCACTTGAAAAACTATCCTTCATTCGCCTTCTTTTCCAGACTATAAATTGCTCAACATCGCAGACTATGAAAGGAATATGAAAGTAATCATTGATTTTTTTAAAATCTATTTTACAGAATAAGAGGTGGTTAGCATATTTGAAATGATTTGAGACCTTTCCTATCTGAGATTACACCATTAGCATTTCATTCCTTTGTGTCACACTATTTTGATCTTTTTTTTAATATGGTTTATTGCCAAGTTGGTTTACATATAACACCCTATTTTGCTCTTTTTTAAAGTGCATGGGTATCTGGGTGGCTCAGTCAGTTAAGTGTCCAACTTCAGCTCAGGTGATGATCTTGTGGTCTGTGAATTTGAGCTCCGTGTTAGACTCTGTGCTAAGAGCCTGGAGCCTGCTGCTGATTCTGTGTCTCCCACCCTCTCTGCCCCTCCCTCCCTCACGCTCTGTCTCTGTCTCTCTCAAGAATGAATAAATGTTAAAAAAAAATTTAATGCAAAAATTTTGTGCTATGAACAATTATCTTTATCCAATCAGGTTTTCTCTGGGGAACACTGGAGCACTAGGAAGAGGAAATAATGAAGAGGAGTAGGTAGAGGGCACCAAACGCAAGCACAAGTACACAGGACACGTGCGTGAGCAATCGCAAACCAGCATCTGGAACACTGCAGTTTCTGTGGAAGAAACTTGTACTTTTTTATCGGTTAAGTTACAGTTGGTGCAATTAGCATGGAGATAAGTTTAATTCAGTTGAAACAGAAGGGGATGTCTAAGTTGCACACTGCAGAACATCATTTCTCATAGGTTAACAGAATTCCATCGATCTTTCTTTTGTGATCACTGAGCACTTGCATTTTAGGGGCGCCTGGGTGGCTCAGTCGGTTAAGTGTCTGAATTTGGCTCAGGTCATGATCTCACGGTTGGTCCAATCTCATTGGACTCTCTGCTGTCAGTATGCAGCCCACTTTGGATCCTCTGTTCCTGCCGCGCTGCGCCCCCCAACCCCGCCCTGCTCTCTCAAAAATAAATAAAAACATTAAAAAAAAACCTTGCATTTTAGAAATGCCCTTCATCAGTATTTTAATAAAAGCTCTCTCAGCTTCAGGGCTACTTCCTTCTTTTGTTGAGAGGACGGATGGTCACTTTACTTGGTTGAATGGGCAACTTCTTATGATACTCCGACATTTTCTGTTGCAATCAGGGTGAAGACTTGAAGGTATGGGAAGAAGACTAATCCTCCTGCATCATCCTCCCCGTCCCCTGCCAGCTAAAAGGTTCAACCAATTATGAATACTACAGTCATGTTCTTTTTTTTTTTTAAGCTTTTATCTTCTTTAAAAAAATGTATTTATTTTGACAGAGAGACAGAGACAGTGAGTGGGGGAGGGGCAGAGAGAGAGAAGGAGAGAGAGAATCCCAAGCAGGCTCCACACTGTCAGCACAGAGCCTGATGTGGGGCTCAAACCCATGAACCATGGGCTGACCAGGACCCAAGCCGAAACCAAGAGCTGGACGCTTAACCAACTGAGTCACTCAGGTGCCCCAGTCATGTTCTTAATAGAGTATGGGATTAAGAATTTTGGCTATGAATTTGGATATAAGAAGAAAAGAATCCAAAAAAGAAGAATTTAAAGTGCACAAAAACAGTCATTTCAGCTGATGTATAACTAAGAAATAAAGGAAAAGTAGTAGTACCTAAATGTGCAGTAATAGTAGAGTGATTGAGTTGGAGACATTAATGATGATCACAGAAGTATATTGATACATCAATAAAATCATTATTTTGTTCCCAAACACTTAAAATTTTATAATGGCCAGCATGCCACCTGAAAGTCATCACTTGTTCCTGACAAGTAAAAAACTCAAACTGGAAAATCAACAGCCTTCCTTAGATACATCAGAGAAGTGGGGTCACAGTGGGGTCCACTGCTTTCAAATTTGGAGAAATCAAGTACAGAGGATTACAATCCACCAGAACAGAAACCCATAGCAAAGACCTTCATTGGAACTGGTACCAAGGCAGGAAAACCTGAACTGTAATTGATGAATTGCTGAAGGCTCCATGTGGACTTCTGAGAAATCAAAATTCCAGGGGCAGCCACACGCTTTTATGAGTTTGACCTCCAGGAGCTTGACCAGGTTCTCACAGTGACTACCAGCAGCAAGAGGAGAAAAGGAATCATTTTGGAATACTCAGAGCATTCTGTTTTGAACAAACCCTCCAGAGCCTGAGCTATTGGGGTTTTATCACAGCCTGACCAACGTGGAGGAAGGAAACGTCCAACTTCAGCTGGCGCTAACTTTGCACATGCAGGAAACGAAATACCCAACTCCAACACTGTCCAGCAGTTTTATCTCTTCTAGTGGGGAAAGTGGACTGAGAAACGTTTGTGAAGTCTGCAATCCAGAGGCACAGACTCACTAAAAGGCTGAGACCAAATAACGGGATTACAGAATGCTCCCTTTCCCCCACACTCACCACCACATTACTAAAGGCTTATGTACTGAAGGCCTCTGGACTGCACTTCCTTTTACCTAGTACATCATGTCCGGCTCTCAAGAAAAGAAATGACAAAGCATTACTACAAAGGCAAACAACACAGTTTGAAGAAGCAGAACAGGTATGAGAACCAGCCTCAGGTGTGGCAAGGATTTTGAAAAGATCAGCCAGAGAACTGAAAACTATGGTCAACATGTTATAGGCTCTAGTGGATAAAGTTGGCAGCACGTAAGAACAGATTGGCAATTTAAGCAAGGAGTGTAAATTCTCTGAAAAAGAAAAAAAAAACTTTTTAAATGCTCCAAAAAAAAAAAAAAAAACCCTAACAGAAATGAAGAATGCCTCTGATGGGCTCATTAGCAGATGGAATATGGCTCAGGAGACAAACTCAGGTTTTCAGGATAAGTCAGTAGAACATTCCAAAATGGAAAAAGGAAAGAAGACAGAAAAAAAAACAACTAAAACAAAATATTCAGGAACTGAGAAATAATGGCAAAAGTTTTAACATACATGTAATGGGAATATCAGAAGGAAAAGAAAGAAAGGAACAAAAGAAATGTTTGAAATGATCATGACTGAGAAATTTCCTACATTAATGTCAGACACCAACCCACAGATCCAGGAATCTCGGAGAACACCAAGCAGGATAAATGCCAAAAACAAATACCAAACAAAACACACAAAAAGTATACCTAAGCATATTATATTCAAACTTCAGAAAAGCAATGACAAAGAAAAAGTAAGTCAGAGAATAAAAAAACCTTACTTATAAAAATAAGAATTATATCCAACTTCTGCTCAGGGATGAGCACTGGGTATTCTATGGAAACCAACTTGACAATAAATTTTTTAAGAAAAAAAAAAAGAAAGAAAGTGGCTTGTATTAGCTATTATATTGCAAACTCTAGGACAACCACTAGAAAAAATTTTTAGAAAAAGTAATATTGATATGCTAAGAAAGAAGAGAAAATGAAATCACATAAAATGCTCAGTTAAAACTACAAAAGGCTGAGGAAGATAAAAACAGGAACAAAGAAGAAAGGCAACAGATGGAAAATAGTAACAAATATGGTACATATTAACACAATAATATTGGGACACTGGGTGGTTCAGTCAGTTAAGCATCTGACTTTAACTCAGGTCATGATCTCATAGTTCGTGCATTTGAGCCCTGTGCTGACAGCTCAGAGCCTGGAGCCTGCTTCAGATTCTGTGTCTCCCTCTCTGCCCCTCCCCAGCTTACACTCTGTCTCTGTCTCAAAAATAAAGAAACATTTAAAACATTAAATGTTTTTTAAATATTTAAAACATTTAAAAAAGACAACAATATCAAATAATCACTTTAAAGGTTAATGGTCTAGATACACCAAGAGATTGTCAGAGAGGATCAAAAAACAAGATTCAACTATATGTTGTCTATAAGAAACTTATTTTAAATATAAAGAAACATATATAGATTAAAAGTAATGGGATGGAGAGATATATACCATGTTAACACTAATAAAAAGAATGCAGAAGTAGCTATATTAATTTCTGACAGAGCAGACTCCAGAGAAAAGAAAGTTATCAGAGATAATTGCATAATAGAGGTCAATTTTCCAGGAAGACTTAACAACTCTTAATGTGTATGTGTCTAACAACAGAGCATCAAAATGCATGAGGCAAAAAGAACAAAAAACAAAAAACAAAAAACCCTACGAGAACTATAAGGAGAAATAGACAAAGTCATTATTACAGTTGGAGAATTCTACATCCTCTGTCAGAAATGGGCAGATCCAGTAGAAAACCAGTAAAGACATAGTTGAATTCAACAGCACCATTAATCAAGTGGACATAATCTACATCTAGCAACTATTTTATTCAAGTACAGCAGAATACACAGTCTTGATAAAGAACATGTACAAAAAGCAATTAACATTATACTTAATGATGGAAACTATAAACTTTGCTGCTAATCAGGAACAAGATAAGGATGTCCCTTCTCAACACTCCTGGTCAACATCATATTGGAAGTCTTAGCTAATGCAATAAGACAAGAAAAGGAAATAAAAATATACTGATTGGGAAGGAAGAAATAAAACTGTCTTTGTTTGCAGATGACATGATCATTGATTTAGGAAAAAAAAAGTCAAAAAACTCCTGGAACCAATAAACAATTATTGTAAGGTTGCTGGATACAAGGTTAATACACAAAAGTCAATCACTCTCCTGTATACCAGCAATGAACAAGTGGAATATGAAATTATAAACACAATCCCTTTTGCATTAGCACCCCAAAAATGATATACTTAGTTATAATTGTAACAAAATGTGTAAAACATCTATGGGAGGAAAATTATAAATTTTCATAACTAAATAAGTGGAGAGATATTCCATGTTCATGGATAGGAAGACTCAATATTGTCATGAGGTCAGCTATTCTCAATTTGATCTATAGGTTCAACAGAATCCCAATAAAAGTTCCAGAAAGTTATTTGATTCTATATTTTACATGGAGAGGATAAAGACTCATAATACCAACACAATATTGAAGGAGAACAGCAAAGTCAGACTGATAAAAGTCAACTTCAAGACTTAGTATAAAACTACAGTAATCAAGACAGTAGAATTAGCAAAAGAATAGACAAACAGATCAATTAAACAGAATAAAGAGCCCACAAATAGACCCACATGAATATAGTCATATGGTCAACTGATCTTTGACCAAGGAGCAAAAAGATTCTTTTCAACAAATGGTGCTGGAACAACTGGACATGCATATACCCCCCACCCCTGCCAAATAAAAAGAAAAGAAAAGAATCTAGACCGAGACCTTACCCCCTTCAAAATTAACTCAAAATGGATTATATACCTAAATGTAAATGCACAATTCTAAGACAGATGACAACACTGGAGACAACCTAAATGACCTTGGGAATGGCAATGACTTTTTAGATACAACACCAAAGGCATGATCCATGAAAGAAGTAATTTATAAGCTGGACTTCATTAAAACTAAGAACTTCTGCTCTGCAAAAGACACTGTCAAGAGAAAGAAGACAAGCCACTGACTGGGAGAAGAATATTTGCAAAAGACATATCTGATAGAGCTATTAAAACTCAACCATAAGAAAATAAACAACCTGATTTAAAAGTTGGCAAATGACTTGAGCAGATACGTCACTGAAGAAGATATAGAGATGGCAATAAATATATGAAAAGATGCTCTGATGCTCCACATCGTGTGTCATTAGGGAAGTATAAATTATAATAACACTGATAATGACAATACATCTATTAGAATGGCTACAGTCCAAAACACTGACAACGTAAAGTGTTGTTGATGATGTGGAAGAAGAGAAACTCCCATTCATTGCTGGTGAGAACACAGAATGGTATAGCCACTTTGGAAGACCGTTAGGCAGTTTCTTGCAAGACTAAACATACTCTTTACCATATGATCCAGCAATTGTGCTTCATGGTACTTATCCCAAAGAGTTGAAAACTATGTGCACACAAAAACTGGCACACAAATGTTTATAATTGCTTTACTCATGATTGCCAAAAGTTGGAAGCAACCAAGAGGTCCCTCAGTAGGAAAATGGATAAATAAACTGTGGTCCATCTAGACAATGGGATATTATTCCGCAATAAGAAGAAATGGCTACCAAGCAATGAAAAGACATGGAAGAAACTTAAAATTCATATTAATAAGTGAAAGAAGTCAATCTGAAGAAGATACTCGCCATGTGACTCCAGCCATATGGCCTTCTGGAAAGAGCAGGACTGCGGAGACAGTAAAAAGATGGGTGGTTTTTAGCGCTTAGGGAAGAGGAGGATGGGAAGGTAGAGCACAGAGGACTGTTAGGGCAGTGAAACTATTCTGATGATACTATAATAGGAGATACATATCACTACACATTTGTCAAAACACATACAATGGACAATACCAAGAGTGAACTCTAATGTAAGCTGTGGACCTTGGGTGATGATGTTGTATCAGTGTAGGGTCAGTGAATGTGACAAATGTATCACTGTGGTGCAGGATGTTGGTAGCGAGGAAGGCTGTGTAAATATGGAGAAAGGGAATAAATGGAAAATCCCTACCTTCTGCTCAATACTGTGAACCCCAAACTCCAAAAATTAAAGTCTGTTCTTTAAAAAAGAACTTTATTACACATGCCATCTATGAGCTCTTAAGGAATGGAATAAAATTGGTTTCCATCCAATACTTCTTGGTTTATAAGCGTTGTGGGGAATGAAGGGAAATGAAAGCTGAATTTAAATGCAAATTTATGATTTTTAAAAGATCAGATAATACAAAGAAGGCCCCTCTGAATGATGAAGGAAATGAATATGGCAGCAGAAGATGGGAAAATGCTACATCCTTGTCAGCTCTGGCACTTAGTGGAGACTCAATAACCATTTGATGAATAGCAAACGGTACTCTTTGACATTCCTGAGGTTTTCACTAAGGATCCTTGGGACTGTCATAGTAAATGAAGCTTGTGAGTTGACTTTTTTAATATGTAAAGAATGTTTACACTGCAAATAACTGGAGTTTTAGAATATATATATATATTTTAATGTTTATTTTTGAGAGAGAGAGAGAGTGTGCATGTGAGCATAAGTGGGGGATGGGCAGAGAGACACAGGGAGACACAGAAGCCAAACCAGGCTCCAGGCTCTGAGCTGTTAGTACAGAGCCCCACGCAGAGCTCAAACTCAAAAACTATGAGATCATGACCTAAGCTGAAGTCGGATGCTTAGCTAATTGAGCCATCCAGGCGCCCCTGAAGTTTTACAATATTTTAATTAGCAGAGAAGGTCAAAATGACAAAGTTTCAGGATGGAAGTAAATATATGGGATTAAAAAAAATAAGTCCTCGGGGCGCCTGGGTGGCTTAGTCGGTTAAGCTTCCGGCTTTCGCTTAGGTCATGATCTCGCGGTTTCTGGGTTCGAGCCCTGCGTCTGGCTCTGTGCTGACTGCCAGCTCAGAGCCTGGAGCCTGCTTCAGAGTCTGTGTCTCCCTCTCTCTCTGACCCTCCCCTGCTCACGCTGTCTCTCTCTCTCTCTCTCTCTCCTAGAAATAAATAAAAATATGAAAAAAAAATAAGTCCTCAAAAAGATGGTTGACTGTTTAAACAAAAAGTGTAACTCGCTGAGAGAATTACCACATTATTTATTTGGATGGAAAGGACCTGGGGTCCTATTTTGCAGAGGAGGAAATAAAATCACTAACACGCCTCATGTCTTATACAGTGATTTGCTAGAATCTAGGCCTCTGGACCAAGGGACCCTGTCCTGCAATGCCTCTAGAAGCAGGTTACTCTTTCTTATATGCCAACAAGTGTTTGGCCAGTTAAGAGTACAGTTACAATGAGTTATGTAAAGTTATAATAATTATCAGTGTCTTAAAAACAACCTTGTTAAGATTCCTTTTAGAGTAACCCTTACTCCACAGTTAAGAGAAGTTTATCTGTGAAACACCTCTACTGAAATGTCTCTTTGCTGTTACAAATTTAACATAACCAAAAAAAAAAAAANCAAAAAAAAAAAAAAAAAAAGAAAAGAAAAGAAAAAGATTTCTACTAATAAAATGTTCAGAATTTCTACTAATGAAATGCCACTGACAACAATGATAGTTTTGGCTAGCAGAACAATTTTAGTGCAGAAACAGATGAAAGCAGGCCGGTAGACAGACTCAAGGACTGGAGAGATTTTTAAAGTTACTGCCCACCCCCCCAAAAAAAACCCTAACCCAAAACCAAACTAAAAAACAATGGCTGAGATTTCCAGTTTGCTACTAAAGGTATGACATTGTTCTAAGAAGGGCAAGTGGCAAGATCAAAATTAGATTTGAGGAAGATGGAACTATTTGGTGTAGTAAATCCATGTAGATTATAAATTACTAGGTCTAGAATATATAGGGTGCAGGAAGGAAAATGTTTTCACCTGATCTGATCAAGAAGTCGTTCAGGCCTGAATTAAAGTGATGCAGAGGCTCCTGGGGGGCTCTGTCAGCTGAGCGTCCAACTCTTGATTTCAGCTCAGGTCACGATCTCGTGGTCTGTGGGATCAAGCCCTGCATCGGGCTCCACACTGAGTGTGGACGTTCTGGGGAAGAGGCCTGAGAAATTCTGAGGAAAAAAAAAAAATCCCTAGAGCAACAGCAATACAACACCTACCATTTATTGATCCAAACCCTGAGCTAAGGCAACTGAATGAACCGCCCATGGTGGGCAAAGAGCCCATTGAAGCCAGAGGACAGCCATCATTTGTCACCAGCAGCCAGCACGTCCTGGGAGCCAGGCATGGGGCTCAGCACTGCAACTGAAAATTCTCGGTGCCCTCGCTGCTCCTTCCTCTTCTCAGAGGGGAAGACGGGCATGTCCACAGTGCAGTGTGACGGGCTCTTTAACAGAGGGAGATAAAAAGCTGCCAAGGGGTGGAGCTGGGAGGGAGCCACTACGTTAGCACCAGATTTTCCAAGGAGGTGATGCGTGAATGCCACCCAGTAGAAGGAGTATGAATGTGCGAGGAGGCAGCACGGTGCATTTGAGAAACTACTACGGCAAGTTCTGGACAGCTGATCACAGCATCTGGTGGGAGGGGGATGGGTTGGTGGGGGAGGCCGGTGATGGCTGCTGAGCCCGGAGCATGAACTTAGGGGTGAGATGGTTTGTAGACTACACTGAGGAGCTGAGATACTACACTGTGGGGGCGCAGAATCATAATCATAATAGAGTATTTAGTTGAATCTTAGCTCTTGCCAATGGTAAGATGCACTATGTTTTATATACTGCTAAGAAAGGGAAACATTGTCAGTTAAACTATGACATTGTGAAGAGCAAGGTGCCTTGCTGCCTTAAGGGATATTAAAGTTGGGGGTAGGAAGACAAATCTTTTAGAAGATTTGATTTAGAAGCAATAAATTATGGTAATAGAATAATTCAGAAAGGGTGAACATCTGGAAAACCCCCAAAAAAGGGATTATTGTTTGGTATGGGCCCCAAACTATCTTAAGTCTTAGAACAAGAGACCTGCTAGGTATCTTTCCCTTCCTAATGCCCCGGAGCAGTTAAACGCAAGGTGCAGAGGGCAGCCAATACCATCGGGCAGCATGGGGCCATGTACAGATTCTGAGAGCAATGGCCTCTCAGAGAGGGAAAGGGTGGAGAGTGGGCTTCCTGAGGTAGAGAACTACTAACCAGGAAAGTAGGGAAATAGAAAAATGCGGAATCGGGGTGAATGTTTACATATGCCACTAGGAGACAGAGGCTGAAATTTCACTTCTCAGAGATCTTAGGGCTCTCAGAAATTTAAATATTTGTCATTTGGGACAGAACATTCACGATGAATGTAATCTATTTTGGGTTCCTGGGTCACTCATCAGAAATGTTTCTTAGGCTTCACTGTCACAGAGAACCTCTCACAAGGTTTGAGACCTTAGGGGTAAGTCCCGACAGAAGCAGAGCAGAGCGTTTATGACAAACTATCCACGCGGAACAGAAGATAAAAAGCCAGGCTGGTCTCACCCTGCAGGTGAGGGTCGGTATGGCAACAGGGGCAGATCCTGCTAGAAGATCTAGAAAAGACAGAAAACCGCTGGTGGAGAGACCACTGGGAGAGGGGAGCAGTAGGTGCTCCCAAAAGCAGAGGCACTCTGCCTTTGCCCAAGGGACCCTAGCCTGAGGCCGGCACCGGCACCGGGGATTTGCAAGGGAGCTGAGCAACCTTGAACACTGGAGAATTGGGTTGGAGGGAGAAGTCGGTGAAGGAGCAAAATCCGAAACTTGGGTAAGGGCCACAACTAAAGTGGCTGGGACTGTGGTGACACCAGGGGTCTTACAGCAACGACTTCTTTCTGTGTTTGAAACTTGACAGAACAGTGAGGAACCATCAATTGGGCATTTCATCTCCAGAAGGACCTTGATGTCGCTCCCCATCAAAGGCAGTGAATCTTACCCGGGGAATGAGGAGCCACGACAATGATTTTTGCATTCACCTTAGCAGCTCCAATCATCAGCTCATACCCAGCAGGAGACAGCTTTCTGCAAAACACACTCCGGGCCTTCTCCATTGTTCCCCCAGACTTCCAGCTACTCTTTGGGCTGGTGCTCAACCCTATGAGCCCCCAGGCCCATTCTGACTGCCCCCGGGGAACTCCCCGGTGGTTTCCCAAGTGTAACTCAGCTTCTGTCTGTTAATCGAAATTTACTAGTGATGCTTCCTGTTATCAAAAGCTTAATTAATGATGGAAGGCCATATGCTATGGGGTCAGTGGTTAGAATGTGTTGGCCTTCTCTAAAAATATATTAGTTTACATTAGAAACTTTTATGCCCGAGGTAATTAATTAG
Organism: Crocuta crocuta; assembly: GCF_008692635.1. Classification (NCBI taxonomy): domain Eukaryota; kingdom Metazoa; phylum Chordata; class Mammalia; order Carnivora; family Hyaenidae; genus Crocuta; species Crocuta crocuta. The sequence continues at coordinate 1,299,341 of NW_027551579.1, read as the reverse complement.
CAAATCTTTTTGTCTATAATGTGAATGATAATTTCATAACTGAATTATCACTTCACTAAAAAGGTATATCCCTTACTTCAATATACTTATATATTCTTGATAAGACATATATAGATAGTGAGTTGAAAGTGTCCAAAGCTGGATAATAGATTGTCAAATGACTGATACAGAGATTAAGTGCTATAATGTTCAGTAGAGACAGAAATACGAGAGAAAGAGATCCTTCTGAGTTGTAAAGTTCACAAAACCAAGAGCTAAAACTCTCATTGGCCTTTGAATGACTGGATGGGAGCTGGGGTGAGCAGAGGTGGGGGCAAAAATTGTGGAGACAAGAGACAGTAGAGTCATGCAGTGAGAAATCAAACAATAATGAGAAAACACTTTGTTAAAGATTCGTAGGAGAGATAAGGTTAGAGAGAAGAGGAGGGGCCCAACTGAAGAAGGCCTAAATTCCAGCCAGTGGCTTGTTCGTGCTGCTGAAAGTGGTCACTATTACATGTGACATGGCGACATTTTTAGGATGAAATTTTAGAATCACAGAAATTAATATTACTTTGATTATTAATGTTTTACAATAGGCATTGGGATTGGAAATTAAGGACTAGAAACATGTATGTTTCATCTTGTTCCTTCTGAAGAGCACATTTTACCCTTCAGCATTAATTCTTTAATCGTAATATAATCTGGTTTTACAAGATAAACTTTTTTCTTTGTTTTTGTGGAATATGTGCTTTAGTGATACAAAAGTAACCTGAATCTGTGGTGAAAGATTATTGATTCGAAGGACAGGATTCTAAAAAGAAAATAACATCTTGGTATATTTAATTTTAAAGTTAAATAAACTGTCAATTTTTATGGAAGGAGTCATAACGATTTATATTTCCCTATTTTCTTTCTTTTCTTTTCCTTTATTTATTTTGAGAGAGAGTGCAAGTGAGCTAGGGGAAGAGAGAGAGAGGGAGAGAGAGAGAGAAGATGCAGGACTCGAACTCCCAAACCGTGAGGTCATGACCTGAGCCAAAGTCTGATGCTTAACTGCTTAATGGCCTGCGCCACCCAGGCACCTCTGATTTCTTTATTTTCTATCATAGTCAGTTTCTTAAATGTGTATCCATAGTAGTGTCTGAGCAGGCCTCTTCCTATGAATTATTCACTATAAGCTGAAAAATCATAGTCCAAATGTCCTAGTTTGGGGGGGTGGGGGTTTGAATAATACTGCCACCCTGTCTGTGTAGACTTCCGTGTCACACACAAAGTTAGATATTACCAGCCCCAATCTCAAGGATATAGTGAACAGTTAAATGGATCATTTCCTCAGCACCAGAATTCATTCTGATGCACTGTTTCTCTGAAATCCTAATTTGTTGACTTCATAAAATGAGATAGTAAAAAAAAAGAAAGAAAGAAAGAAAAAACACCCTTAGTTTCTGTTTCTAGCAAGAATACAGTAATATGGACTCGATCCATTGTCTAGCCTGAAGCAAGCCCCTAACAGACAAGAGAGATGAAACAATGGTTTTCAATTAACCATTAATCCAGCAAAGAACAATGACCTCTGAGCGAGGAAACAAAGATGGTGAGTCCCAGAGGTCACAGCACCGCCTGGAGAAAGTGCTCGGCCCCGTCGGGGTGCCTCTGGTAAGCGCCTGGAGGTAAGAGACCACAAAAACACCCCTCAGAGAAGAGCCCTAGTTTGGAAGGTAGGAGCCAAAGCCGGGGCCTCCGCGGATGCGCAGGGGCGGGGCAGGAGAGGGGCTCAATTTCGAGGCCGTGGGGAGCTGGCGGGAGTGCCCGGGGAGGGACCAGGATAGAGGGCGGCCGGCCGGGAGGAGGGCCCCGCGCGCGCACCTCCTCTTGTTTTGGAGGCCCTCGTGGTCCTACCTCATTGGCCGCTGTGGAGCCCGAGGCCCCGGGGAGGCGGAGCGGCCTCCTCTGCGGCAGTTCCCGGGTTCTCCCCACCCCCGGCCCCGCCTTCCGGCGGGAGGCCCCCTCGCGGCCGCGCGAGACCACAACTCCCACAAGGCCCCGCGCGCTGAGGGGGCGTGGCCAGGGCGAAGGGGCGGGGTCTGCGCGGATGGGCGAGGCAGCGAGGCAGGTGCAGTCACGGCGCTCAGCATCTCAGCCTGCTCCGTTTGGCCTCCCAGCAGCGCTGGAGCTTTCTGACCGCTGGATTGTCCCTGCACAGTCCGAGTCACTCAAGCCCGGGAGCGTCGTCTCGAACCGGCGCTTGATGGGCTGCATGTGCTTAAGTGTTGGTTGGGGAAGCACAGCCGGCGACTGGGTGGCATTGAAGCTGCTGGTGGTCCTGGGCTCCCTGGGGAGCCTGAGGAAGTTACAGGTGCTGGTAGGGGAATCCCGGAGGGAAACCGGGGCCCAGACCAGCACATTGAGACTAAGAGCCAGAAGCTAACAATAACTCCGGGAAAAAGCCCAATCCCTAAGGTGCTTTACTTCTGGCTGAAAAGAACGAAAGATGACAGCCAAACCAATGGGACCGCTGCTGAAACTGTTAGATCTGATTTTCATAATTCTTTATCTGCCAACCATAGCTTTTATCCTTTTATGCCTTGTGTTGCCTTCTGGGAGAATGCCTTAGCTTGATAGTCCATTTTTCTGGTTTGGTTTTGAGCAGTGTCCAAACCTCCTGTTCAGTCCATCTCTTTTTATTTCAGTAGCTGTTTGTATTCCCGAGATATCGGTTAATTCTTTTCATAACTTCCTGCTCTCATTCCATGATGTGATATCCTTGCTTACCGCTATGAATATTTTAATTATACTAATGTTAATGTCTTGATCACTTTTCTTTTGCAAATTCTCTCTTAAAAAAGGGGGGGGCTCCTGGGGGGCTCAGTCAGTTGCCCCGATTGAGGCTCAGGTCCTGATCCCAGGGTGGTGGGATTGAACCCCGTTTGGGGCTCCATGTGGAGAGTGGAACCTGCTTAAGATTCATTCTCTTTCTCTCTCTCTCTCTCTCTCGTTCTCTCTCTCTTTCTCTGTCTCTCTCTCTCTCTCCCTCTCCCCTCTTCTGCCTCTCTCCCTCACCCAGCATGGATGTGCATTCTCTTTCTCAAATTAAAAAAAAAAGGAAAAACTAGTTAAAGTTGTTCTTTTTTCATTGTTTGTTTTTTCTGAAAGATTTATGATTATCAGTTTATGTCTCACTCATTATTTTATACCAGATTCACTGGTTTTTACTTTGTTTGCAGGAGGAGGAGGAAAGAGCAGGGTTTAATTGTTTGTTTTTTTTTAACAAAAAGGGAAGAGTCAAAGTTTGTTACCTAATGGTTAACNCCCCGAACCTGATCATCATAGGGATTTTGTTTGTTTCTCTTACTCAAGCTCATACTTTCTGTGGAAGTTGGAAACAGACATCCCATTTTCAACTTCCTGAAAAGCTGTCTTTTGGTGAAGCTCTCTGCTACCCTTTCAGTTTCACTGGCCCTCCCCCTCTAGGTTTCTACTCCCTTTCCTCACGTACAGAGAGGCATGGTAGGAAGAGTGACTGAGGAACCTTCCTAAATTTTTTTTAGTATTTTTTTTCAGTACTTAAAAGAGAACCAAATATCTTCATTCAGACTCTCAATGATGAATGAAACACAGTACCAGTAATACCTTTGCTACAGAAATGACAAACTTCTATTCTTTGTGTTGCATATAAACAAGTAAATTTTAAACATTAAGGTCAGGTTAAACATAAGAATTTGCTGGAGGTAATCAGTTGAAAATTGATGTCTGTACACTTTTATTTCTTGGTAGAGCATAGAGTCGTGCTGATCGTCCACATTCTATATAAGAACGCTCAGTTCTGTTAAGGACGAGGGAAAAATTCACTGGAGAGAAAGGAGGGCATAAATGACCAACTTAGAACTAAGTTCAAATTGAAATCAGTAAATCAAAACCTCTTTCTAAATGCCTCTCTTACAGATAATTCTACTAAAATGGCAGAGCCAATAGAGAACAAAATTATTTGTTTCAAAATATATATGCTTGAACTTTTGCTATTATGTAGAAAATGACCCGCTTGCCTCTATCAGTAGGCTAGAATTTTGAGAGGAAGTTAGCACAGAAAGGAAGATGTTTAACACGGAGAGAGGGCAAGGAACGGGGAACCCTAACACTGTTAGCACAATTCCGCAGCAACTCGCTGAGGTCACACTCTGATTTTGGAAGGTCCTGCTGCCCCTCGGGGAGGGCATGACTTTCAGAGTGAATGTGTGTATTTATTTGAAGAGAGGATTAGCTGAAACTCTGGAGGTGTGCATGCCTCAGTCACTGGTCATGTGACTTTCTGCCTCAGACATTTGCCCGAAAGACTCTAGTTAAAATCCACTTTTAGCAACTTACAAACGATTGCAGGTAATGGGCCATCAGAGGCCTCTGCAACACAAAGCCCTGGTTGTTAAAAACATGAAAGAGGGTGGGGACACCTGGGTGGCTCTGTTGTTTAGTGTGGGCTCAGGTCGTGATTCCAGGTTGTGGGCTCGAGCCCCACATCAGGCTTCAGGAGCCTACTTAAAACTCTCTCTCTCTCCCTCTGCCCCTCTGCTCAGTTCAGCTTTCTCTCTTTCTCCCTCTCTTTCTCTCTCTCTCAAATAAAAACTAAAAAAAAAAAAAAAAAGAAGAAAAGAAAGAAAATAGAACAGGAACTATGTAACATACCTGGTGTGACAAATAGACACTAGTATTCACTTAGTAGTTCTGGTAAATTGTTGTCCACCAGATCGTAGGGGTGAAAAACATCTGGAAGGTTTCCAAGAAGTGGTGGATTTTTTTTGGAAAGAAGAGGAGGCTGGGGTTACTAGACTTAAGAGGTGATGAGGGTGCCTGGCTGGCTCAGGTCATTGTCTCACAATTCATGAGGTACGTACTCCAAAAGGGAGAGAGGGGAGCTGGTGCTTGGGTTTGGGTATCAAGAAACCACCAATGTAATTAAGCTGACAAACCACGTTTGTAGTGTGTGTGTGTGAGGGGTGTGTGTGTGTGTGTGTGTTGGTTCTTCATAGCTGAGCTTACTGAGTTGGCTGATTACTGACATCCTATCCAAACCCAGAATTGCTGGCATCTATGACTTCTCTGGCTCTAGTACTAGCAACAGCTATAGAGAAAAGGGTTTGACCCAAAAGCATGGAGCACAGTGCATGGAAAGCTTCTCAAAAGCCTGAAAGAAAGCTTTGCCCGTGTTTTTTTGTCTGCTCAGGCTGACATAACACACCAGACCGGGGCGCTTAAACAACAGAAATGTGTCTTCTCACAGTTCTAGAGGTTAGACATCCAAGATCAATGTGCCAGCAAGGCTGGGTTTGGTGAGCCTTCTCTGCTTGGCCGGAAGATCGCTACAGTGTCCTCAGGTGACCTCTCCTCTGTGGACACTCACAGGCAAGGCGGGCAGAGAGAGCCATGGTGTCTCTCCCCCTTCTTGTGAGGACACCAGTGCTAGCAGGTCAGGATCCCTCGGTCCCCATTCAACCATTGTCACATCCTTATAGGCCCTGTCTCCAAAAGCAGTCATCTAGGGGCTCAGGGATTCTACCTATGACTTGGGGGACACAATTCAGTCTATCATAATCAGTGCAGGGGGGAAAAAACCCATGGAATGAATTCTAGAATAATCACAGTGGGATGTTGCAAGATAAGTGTAAAAAAGCACCTCTGAAGTCCAAGTTGGGTGTTAGTGCTAGAGGCTAACGGGGTAATCCCCTATCTTCCACGCTTTGGAGTTTGATGCGAGGGTGGCCCCGAGGGAAGGTCTCTGTCAGCCACTCCTTGCAGCCAGTGGTGATTCGGAAGTGAGTATCTCTCAGAGCCTAAAGTGCTGCATAGATTCAAGATTTTGGGGTTGGGAAAAGTGTCCTCCCAAAGCCTGAGAGGTAGGGTGCTGTACATTACTTAAAAAGCACTGCTCTCGGGGATAGTACTGTTCTGGGTGTCTTCTTGGGTCTGCTGTAAGCCAGAAGTGAGACCTCAGGTAATTCCTGAACCATCTAAATTTTTTTAATGTTTTTTTTTTTTTTTTTTAATTTCTGAGAGAGTCAGAGTGAGAGGGAGACACAGAATCTGAAACAGGCTCCAGGCTCTGAGCTAGCTGTCAGCACAGAGCCTGACACGGGGCTCGAACCCACGAACCGCGAGATCATGACCTGAGCCGAAGCCGACGCTTAACTGACTGAGCCACCCAGGCGCCCCAATTCCTGAACCATCTAAATTCTCCCTGATGGTGTCATGTGTCCCAAGCCCCAGAGTTAATTGTCTTTTCCGTGACCAGATGCAGGTCCTTTGGTTCCCAATCTCTTAATGGGGCTGACCATCATAATATATAAGGCACGTGTCAACCACTGGTGGGATGTCATGGTTCTCTTCCCCTTGGGGAGAATGGAAAGGCTCTAAGAGAGGGCAGAGCACTAAGGCAAACCCAGCCAGTAGGAGTGGAGGCAGGGATAAGAGTGTGCTGATGACAGCCTTTGCAGAGGGAGGGCGGGAGCTGCCACCGGGGGGCTCTTTTTCAGCGACAGATGGTGCTTGGGGGGCAGAGTAGGGGGCAGTGGGCAATGGAGCAGCAAGGGTAGTGATTTGTTGAGCTTAAGCTCACAGTGACTTAGTGAGTTAGACTGGGAAGTACTTTGTTATTGCTTTTGATTTTGTGAGCGTGGGTGTATGAGAGAGAGTGGGGGCAGAGAGAGAGGGAGAGAGAACGCATTAAATTTTAAATAAGGAGGAGAAGTAACGTTGACTTTTGTTTCTAATGAGTTTTCTTCTGTGATAGTAAGAGATTCAATGTGATTGTAAATGGGGTGCTNTGTGGAAACTAATTTGACAATAAACTATTTGTAAAAAAAAAAAAAAGAGAGAAGTGAACACCCAGTCGTTGGTAAGACCACAAGTCTGGCAATGCAATACAGCACCTGTAGTCTTGGGCCTGTTAAACGCATCTCGCCATCTTTAATCTACTGTTACTATTCTCTGTTGTGTGAAGTCCAGTGGGCATGGCTGCAGCACAGTGTGGGGACCTGTGACACGTAGCCCTCTGTGGAGGGAATTTTAGTGGTATAAATAGCAACAGTTATCAGTTTTGGAGAGCTTACGCTACTCTGCTCCAGGCACTGTGCAATGACCTGGGTTTACAGCAGTGAGATAGAAATAGAAATAGCTGTAGGCCCTGTTCCCATGAAGCTGAAACCCACCATTCTCTTCTTCCAATTATTATTCTGTCTTCTCTAGCCACTGTGCAACCCCACCAAGCGCCTACAGGGTTGGAAGTGTCCTGTAAAAGGATGTCAGTGTCCTCAGCGAGCTCATCAAGTTGGCTCTCCCTTGAATGGTGGCAGAAAAGGCAGGGCATTTCTTCTTTCCATTTGCTGGCGATTTTATAATCTGGGAATGGTTCTTGGTTGCTGAAAACTGATGAAATTATCTGGCATGGCCAAGTTGTTAAGTGTGCGATAAGAGTGGGGAAAGGGAGGGACACCTGGGTGGCTCAGTCAGTTGAGCATCTGACTCTTTTTCTTTCTTTTTTTTTTTTTACAGTTTATTTATTTTGAGAGAGAGACTAGAGAGCAGGCAGGGGAGGGGCAGAGAGAGAGAATCCCACGCAGACTCTGCAGCTGTTAGTGCTAAGGCCATGTGGGGCTTTAACTCAGGAAACATGAGATCATGATCTGCACCGAAACCAAGAGTCAGATGCTTAGCTGACTGAGCCACCCAAGTGCTCCGAACATCCAGCTCTTGATTTCGGCTCAGGTTATGATCTGACAGTCGTTGGATTGAGCCTTGCATTGGGCTCTGGGCTGGCATGGAGCCTGCTTGGGATTTTCTCTCCCTCTCTCTCTGTCCCTCTCCTCTGCTCACATGTTTTCTCTCTTTCAAAATAAATAAATAAACATTAGAGAAGAAAAAAAAAAAGAGTGAGGAATGGGAGCCAGAGATCATGGAGAGTGAGCAGGTCCTGAGTGGTATTTCCCACGTGACAAGCAGATTCCAAGAATGTGGTCAGTTACCAGAGGATGGCAGGCATGCTGTATAAAGGGGCTTGGGGTTTAAAAGCAACACTAATAGCCCAGTTCTGTTAACTGATATTCTGAATGCAATTATGGGAAGTGCCATGTGCTGATGAAGATGGTCTTTGGAACAAAGCGGGAGAAATATGGATCAAGTTTAACCAGTCAATAAGTTATCACTTTTTTCACCCTGAGCACAGCACTTACTAATCTCTAGCCTCATCAATCTGTTGGTTATAAAGAGGAGCTTTCTTCAAGCTGACATTTCTCATTTTGTAACCTCTTTTAGCAATATAAATCATTCTACACATTACCCCAAATATATCTAATCCTGTCTGGTAAAGAAAGCTTGAGAGTTTCATAGCTCTGTAAACATTTAAGAAAAACAATGGACTCACTCTAGTTACTTTTTAATCCTGTTGACTTGCCAAGAGAAAGAAAATCTTATCACCGAGCACAAATTGCAATTTATACCTGTCAAGATGTTACTCAATATATAAATCATCAACCTCCTTAGAAGCCTTTTACTTTCTAATGTCTCTATTATGCAATATAAATAGGTAGTTACTGGAGCCCAGCTGCCTCATTGATCACAATTCAGCTTAACTTCCAGAAGCATTAATAAATTGTTACACGTTTATCCCGTTACCTGGACATTGATATAGAATTGTTAACAAGCTGACTCCACACAAAAAATTTCTTTTTTTCTGGAAGTATAGCTGATATATACAATGTTACTTTAGTTTCACCTGTATGGGCATCGCTATTTAACAACTCTATATGTTACCGCTCCACACACAAAATTTGAATGGAACAGCAATATCCTTGATTGTATCATGGAAATGTGAGAGACCAGTGCATTTTTCCGAGTTTGTACAATTACTTAAACATCATGAATCAAGGCCATTGTCAAGCCTCCATCAGGGAGAGTCATTAACTAGAGGGCAGCCTGGTGGACTTTTAGGATGATAACCCCTCAGTGGACAGGTTCCATTAGTTGGCCACACGCATTTGGCAGCCTGGTGGACTTTTTGATGGCTGAACAGTGTGTTTGTGTTTCAAGCATTGTGATCCTTTTTCTCAATGCAAGAGTGACAGTGTCACCTTACCTGTTACCCTTGTCTTCGACTCAGAAGGTCAAATCAGTCCTCCAAGGGAATTTTCAGAAGAACCACCTCCAAGATGATCACCTGAGAGATCTCCAAGAACAAAACTGGAATTCTAAACAACACCCGTCATAAGTCTATCCATGTGGATAAAGAAAGGATTTTCCCCTGAATACCATAGAGCCTCCATGAGAGCAAGGTCATTACCTCTTTGTTCACTGCTGTGTCACCAGCCCCTAGAACAGCCCCTGAAACATCAGTCAAGGTTAAGTTGTTTTGAATGAATCAGTATGGCCTTTGCTAGTGAGGTAGTTCATGGTCCTCAGGCAAGGGCTGGGATTTGTGTTGGGATTTCAAAAACAAGAGAAGTCTAAGAGCAAAATTGGGAGGCTAAGCCATGAAAGGACACACTTTACTGGACTGGGATAGGTATGAATACATTTCACACATAATTAACCTATGACTGCGCTCTGTATGCATTTTGATAATTTTCCTTTGAACATGTGAGGCACACGGATGTCATCCCCAGTGAATTCTCTTTGTCTGTGACCAGAACTACACAAAGAGTCACCCTGACTGACCTCAGTACTCACCCCCAAATTATAAGTATTTCCCCCCTCCCCCCATGGTTCTGACATCACAGACTTTCAGATTGATCTCTCCCATCTCGGGTCTACTTGGTTGTAGATTACTTGCAATGTTTGCAGTCTTAGAGTTGCAACGCTATCTGACTTTTGGTCATAATAAGTCTTTGAATGCCAGTGTGTACTTTACATTTACAGCATTTCTCAGTTTGAACTGGCCACATTTCAAGTGGTCAATAGCCACATGTGGCTGCTGGCCACAGTACTTGGACAGTGCAAGGTCTAGAAAGTCCACATATTTATTCTTCCACTCAGAGCTATGCTACATGTTAATTTCAACAATTAAGTCAAGTGGTAGCAGTAACTCAGTTGTGGCATCACATACTCTAAACCTGATGAGGTGGATTCCTGCATACCCTGCATTGCCCTTGTCTCTGCCCCAGTGTTTATATCTGTTGTTACTATTATTGTTATTGTTTTAATGTTTCTTGTTCACTGAATGTTTGATAAAAGAATTAGTGAAATGTGTGACTGAAGAAAATTGATGAATCATGCATGACAAAGACTTTCTCTTTGCCCAAACTTGAGTCAGGTTCCTCTGAGTCCACTTTCTGCCCAGACCCTGACCTTGGGCTCTGCCCATTTAGTCCAGTTTTGGCAAGAATCCTGCTGAGTCAGTTTATCAGAAATCTCCTACCCTGCCCTTGATATCTGATCAAATTCCTTACCCCCGCCTTCGATATTTTATGACCGTGGCCTGCCTTCAGCAATAATCCTCTCCAGTTGGTTCAGCCAGAATCCCCTGACCCTTACTCTTCATGTTCCCTTTAACTTTCCACCCAATGACCCCCACCACACTCTTTGGCTATAAATCTCCACTTCTCCTTGCTCTATTCAGAATTGAGCCAGATCTCTCTCCCATTCTACAAAATCCCATTGTAGTAACATGCCTTGAATAAAGTCTTTGCTACTGCCTTTACTAGGTGTCCTGAATAATTTTTTTTTTTTTTTTTTTTTGCCTTAACAGTCAAGAGGATGCTAATGGAGAACCATGACAAAAAGCATGACTTCCTACAATGGACATTTGTTGGGTCTACCTCACAAATATTCTTTTCCTCTTCCTCTAAGGTACTACCCTCCTCAATTCCAATGCTTAGTAGAACTGCCAGCTGGCCCAGGGGTTGGCAAGTGAGTCAGATGAGGCCAAAATTAAAATTCTGTTGAGAAATTAGATCTTGAGTATTCAAAGCAAGGGTGCAAAGGGGTTGGTGTTCCATTATGCTGATGGTCCATTAATTCTTGATTTCTTGGTTCTACTAGAGCTCCTGCCTTTCTGAAGGTAATGACCACTCACCTGAGTACACTGTTCACAGAGTCCCTTTATAGCGGCCCATGTGGGCCAAGGTGATGGAGCATGATAAATTTCTGTAAGTTTTTAAAAGATGCCCTTGTCCCTGTTGCACATGGCCATTGAAGACAAAAGGTCTGGGTGAGAGTAGGAGATGATTGGAAAAGGTGAAGTTATAGCTACTCACTCATTTTGTGGTTGGTGGAGACAAAGCAACACCCACATACAGGGCCAAGGGGGTGGGTGGGTGGAGTGAGCATCCTTGACTATGGGAGGAATGGGTGAGGGAGAGATATTAATAATCCTTGCATTCGTAACTGCCCTGGAAGCCTTCCTCACAAAGAAAACCGTCTTAGTGTGGCTCTCCTAAACTTTGGCAAGCCCCTTAAATTTAACTGGCTGCTGGTCTGCTGTTCCCTGCCAGGTAGCTCTGATCATGATTTGATTGCCATTTATTTTAACTTGACAGTGAAGGCCACTGGAAACAGCAGGTGATGGCCCTGGCTCCCTGCACCTCCCACCCAGAACATCTGTCAGCACCTATGGACATCTTCCCCACCCCAATTCTTAGAAATATCGCTCAGTCATTATATGGGGTAGACAATTACTGCTGGGTGGTGGTGTGGACACACCAGACAAGCTGGGCCTTCAGGAAAACAAGGGCTAGATTTAATGACTGAAACTGAGCTGGGAACTTCTAGGGCTTACCAGCCTGTCAGGAAGTCACATTGGAGGCCCTTAGCCTGTGCCCTCTCACAGACATGGGCCTCACTTGGGGGTTTCCAACAACTGTCAACAGCACTTTCTAGTGGCCCTACGTGGATGTCTGCCACTACACTTCTTGTGTGTAATTCAGGCCTAATTTGCCTCCTTCCTGAAAACATATGGACTTGTCCTTTCAGGGTGGGCCTAAGAGATCTTCAAGCGTTTAAGGATATACCACCAAAAGGTCGTGTAGCCTTAAGATGATTGCAGAGATCTACCTAAAATGAGGCTACTCTCGGGTTACTCGGGGGAGTGTTCCAGAAGAATAACTGACTTATTATGTAGCACATATTGCAGACAATTTTCCCTAACTGGGAAAGGTGGTACAAAATAAGTTCCTGACTTTAATGAACTGATCACCAGTTTGGCCATGGGAAGTAGTCAGTCCAGCCTCAACCCCATGCCTGGGGTTATTATGGATGTCAGAAATACCCTAGACTTCTTCCTTGAGGGCCAAGGCAAAGACTGCGCAAACACAAATATATCCTGGTACACCTGGGTTAATGCCTTGCACCATGTGGAAAGGTCAGTACAGACAATGGTGGTTTATGAGATTTGTTCAGCTGGTCGGGTCTAGGACCCTTGAGGGCATGGCTGAGATCAATACCGCAGGTTGGCCTCATCCTGCTGCTTAGGTTCTATTGATAGTAACTTTGAATGCTGTATGAGACCAAAGGAATGAATTTGGTCCTAGCGTCTATTGGTCAGTCAGAGTTTCTCACTTGTGGGACAATTCACAAGAAGCCAAGAGAGTATAGAGATAAGGAGTAGATACTGTGGGAGATGGTTCTCCACAGAGCTCCCTATTTCTGCACATCTTGCAGGTAGAGGCCTTGAAAGCCTTTGTTCCAGACTGCTTTTTCAAGGATGTTTAAATAGTGAATATCCTTGAAATACGGAAAGACCGTTTCTTTCCAGAACAGACGGCAGGTTTGCTTCCTGCCTCATGTAACAATGATACTGTCTCCCTCTAGGAAAAGTTCAACCAGACTTACTGTCCATTATAAAAGCCTTGGGGTCCCTAGTCTCAGGGTTTCTCAGCTGTAATGCAAGCCAGCCGCGTGCACAGCCTCGGCCAGGGCTGCCCCATGTTACCTCCATGGTACCTGGGGGATGGGGAAACCAATGTGAACATTAAGTTTGTACTATTTGCCATTGGTAAGAAAATCATTCATTTCTGACCCAAATACCTTGTTTTCTGCCAACATCCATGACATTGTGGCAGGCTAGCCACAGTAACAATTTCAGACTCTTCACAATTGCTGATAAAAAGTAAAGTAGGCAGTTGAATTTATAGGTATGGAATTCAGAGGAACAGTCTGGGAGCTATAGGTGCTGAAACACCCCGAAGGTGCGGATGAAGAGTCTGAACCATAGAGATGAACAGCTTATCCAAGGCTATGTCAAGGTTATACTCAGGGTGGAAACTAGACGCAGGTGTACATGCTTCTTGGTTAAGCCTGGCTATGAAATCGAGCTGCCTCAAATCTTGGTTCTTTTTGCTACTTCTTCTTCTCTGACCCTGTTTCATAATTTAGGAAATGGGGGTAATAACAATATCGGCTAATGGGTTATTCTGGCTTTTAAAATGTTTTCATCCTTGTCAGACATTTAGAACATGCGTGCGCACACACATGCACACACATACGGCGCTCAAAAAACGGTTTCCTAATATTAACGTTACTTATCAGTGCACTTTGTACTCACCACCAATCGGCTGTTTTGTCAAAAACTGATAAAAGTAGAACAGTCCTATGAGGAACTTCTACGCCAAAGCATAAATGCTATGAGAAACCAACACCTGAGAGATTTTGCCTCAGCTGTGCATCCGTGATTAGAAGGTGGCAAAACAGGCTTTGGGGACACAGTTCGCCCCTTCATGAAGCAGCTGTGCAGGAGCTTTCTCAACAACTTATCTTCCAAAGGCCACCTAGGACAAGCCTGTGGTCTGTTAAAATAGTTCTTGACTCAATACAGTGAGGGAGAACATTCCGCAAGAACCATAGAGTGCTGCTGGGGCGCCTGGGTGGCTTAGTCGGTTAAGCGTCCGACTTTCGCTTAGGTCATGATCTCCCGATTCATGGGTTCGAGCCCCGCGTTGGGCTCTGTGCTGACTGCCAGCTCAGAACCTGAAGCCTGTTTCAGAATCTGTGTCTCCCTCTCTCTCTGACCCTCCCCTGCTCACGCTGTCTCTCTCTCTCTCTCCTAGAAATAAATAAAACATTACAAAAAATTAAAAAAAAAAAAAAAGAAGAACCATAGAGTGCTGCTTGCCACACAAGTGAGGAGGAAAGCTCTTTTGGAAAGTCTGGGCTCCCACCGAAGGAGCCTGAGGCAGGTGCATGGGAAGCAGAGGTCAGTTCTGGATTGGATGGTCTTTCAGAGGCGAAGTTAGTAGAGGCCGGGATTAATCAGGACCTGGGTGCTGCCTTAGTCAGGTCAGGCTGCCAAAACAAACGACCATAGACTGGGTGGCTTAAACAGCAAACATTTACTATTACTTGAAGTTCTAGAGGCTGGGAAGTTCAAGAACAAGGTCCTGGCGGATCTCCTGTCTGGTGAGAGCCTGCTTTGTCCTCACATGGCAGATGGCCTGGAGAACACGCTCTCATATCTTTTCGTAGAAGGACATTCATCTCGTTCATGGGGGCTCAGTCCCATGGCCTAGTCTCTAAGACCCCACCTCCCCATGGCATCACATTGACGGTTAGGGTTCCAACTTAATGAACTTGGGAAAAACACAAACATTCAGTCCATGACAGGCATTGTCCATGAGGACAGGGTAGCTTAGCAATCAGGTACCCCCAGCAATACATGGGACTAGCAAAGCAGATCGGGGACTGGGGGGCATTACTGGTAAGAGACCAGTAGTTCCTCAAAGAGGGAGTCCTTGCAGCATTTTATAGCTATCACGTGAGCTTGGAGAAACAGCCACTCCCGTGACCTGGGTACCTGCCTTTACCTGCAACTGGCCTCCCAGCCACATTGTGGCTGCTTCTTTTGTCTTCAGTCCAAATTGATTTACACTCTTTTAATCCGGATACATTTTGGCCCTTTGAGAGTTAGTATGTTGCCCTTCAGAATTTGGCACGCTTGTATTTGGAAACTACCAAAGGTCCTGGGTTGCTGACCCCAGCCTCTGTTGCTGTTTCACAAGGTAGAGACTCTAGTCTTTCTCACACCCTGTGCTGCTGCCAAAGGTATATTGGCTTGTTTTTTTTTTTTAATTAGTTGCTTATACATGTGTTTGAAGGGTGATCATCATGAAAGCCGTCCATTGCGCTTTAAGTGAAAATGGTGTCAAAGTTACACCTGAGGTCACCGGAGAAAGTTCTAAGAACTCCCCGTAGGTATGAGGCTAGAGGGAGAGAAAGAGAAAAAAAAAAAATCTGCCTCCCTAGTTTTTGAAAGTCTGGGCAAAATGCTAGGGCTGTGCATTCTCCCGAGGGAGGCTCCGTGCAGGGAAGCCCTCCTGGGCCTCATCTCTTAGTGCTCCGGCTCCAGAAGTCATCCTTAATTTGAGACTAGCATGTGGGAAGGAAGAGGAGCAGAGCGGGGTCCAGAAGGGGGGGCTGCCACAGACCACAGGGCACAAGAGGGCAGGTGAAGTCTCTCTGGCCAGGCTGGTGCCTCCTCTGTGTTGAGGTACACGCGGGCTCAGCCCATCAGGCACAGCGGTGCCCGTGGCCCCTACAGTGGGCTGTGCAGTGCCGCAAACTTGGGAAGAGAAATGGCTGGTCGAGGTGACTTATATTTGGCCCAGAGGAGATGACATTTATTTAGTTGTAAATAAAACAACTAAAGAATGATGTTGGAATTCGAGGGAGGGTCTTTTATGTCTCAACTTTCTCTCCTGGCTTCCCTCTCTCTGTATTGTGCTCGCAAACTTTTGGCTTGATGTTCCTGTTTCCTGATTTCCTCTCGTGCTGTGTCTTTTCTGCTACTCAGCCCATCCGGCAAATTCTTTGAACTGTGAAAACTATCTTCCTCTCTCAAGATCCTGTCTCAATACCTAGCCTATTTTCCGCATGTGTCATTGTCTCTTGGCTCACTAAAAACGGTAACTAAAGTTATTGTAGAGCCACGTGCTGCCTTTAAACAAAGACTCTCCATTTATAGGGATCGTCATCTCTCTTTCATGATGTCGGTTTTTCCTCAAAGGTTTGTGATGGTTGATTATTAACAAATCTGACTTGAGAGTCCCTGTTAATTTGTACTCTCTGCACCACGGAGAGTGGTCTGGGAGGAAGTCGTGCCTGAAGGCAGACCTTCCTCGGGCTGCTGCCTGGCTCAAAGTGAGACATGAAGTCTTTGTGGGCACTCTCCAACGTTATGTCAAGGTAATGACAGGATGATCTGACGTGTCAAAAAAATTGTATTTTTATTGTGTCTTCATAGCTGAGAAGTGAACAGGCATGTGTTATGGGAATGCTGAATAAAAACATATAAAATATTAAACATTACTTTGGTTGTTTTTTTTATAGCAACTGCTATGCAGGAAAGATACTTTGCATCATCAAATATAGAAAGGATTGATTTCTTTTAAGTCATCCTGTAGATAGGAAAGTCGGCTTCAGGTAATCATAGAGAAGAGTCTTTTCCAGTTCCCAATGGATATTTAAACTAGCAAAAGAAAGATCCTTTACCTTTCCAGATTTCCCTCGAAGCTTTTGTAACAGCAACCCTTCAAATAAAAATCTTGAATGCTGACAAAATACAATTATTAGTTTAAATCCTTCCAGGACCATAAATCTCTGAATCTATATAAAATTGACATGTTTTAAGTTGAGCTCAGAATTCTTCCACCTATTCACGCTCCTTGGGGAGGGTTTCTCAGTGTTCTTCAGGTAGACAGCCAAGGGCACATATTGCTCTCCACAGCTCAAGTTTAGTCTTATGGAAAAGCCTGAACTAACAAGATTCGAATATAATATTTCTATTTTATATTATGTTACGTTCCTTCAAATGCACTAACGTTTTTTTAAATAATATCTCAAAATTGTAGCAGGTTATGCCAAGGGCAGGATCAGACTCCCCAAGGCTGTAAAAACATAGTATTTTCCTTTTCGGAAATTTCCTTTCTTCTTCTCTTCTTCTCTTGCAACAGAAAGGACATTCTATAAAACTAGACAAAATACATGAGGCAATAGTTTCCACATGCCGTGCCAAAGTGACACAGATGACAGCCCCTGAGAGATGGGACACTCAGAGGTGGCTCCTAGAACGGCCCCTAGCACTCAGTCTAGGGACAACTTCCAGACTCCAGTGCAGGTACCTGGCATGGGGCCCCACTGCTGTGAAGAAGACGCTGGCATGTGGGGCTACTGAGGTGGCTGAATCCCGCAGGGCAGCCACAGCTGGGCGGTCTCCCTCAGCTGTCACGACCACGGCAGCTACCATGGCAGCTGCCACTGCGCTCCATGGCTTTCTCTGGCCTGACATCTGAGCTATGCTACTTTCTCCCATCTGAAGAGTAGAATGCCTAATAGACAATATTAGTTGTAGGGGCACCTGGGTGGCTCAGTCGGTTAAGCGACTCTTTGTTTCGACTTAGGTCACGATCTGACGCTTTGTGAGATGGAGCTCCCAGTAGGGCTCTGTGCTGACGGCGCGGAGCCTGCATGGAGCCTGTGTGGATTCTCTCCCTCTCTCTCTCTCCCTCCCCCATTTGCATTATCTCCATTTCTCTCAAAATAAATAAACTTTAAAAAAGAAAGAAAGAAAATATTAATTTTAGGCAGGGATAGCTAGGAGATTTGTGAACAGGGTAAGGAAGTTTGGAAGTCCTTTGCTATGGGAAGCCCAATGGTTGGCACTACTCTGGTGATTCTTTTTTTTTTTTAATGTGTATTTATTTTTGAGACAGAGCACATGCACACACAAGTGGGGGAGGGGCAGACAGAAAGAGGTGAACTGAGGATCAGAAGCCTCTTCTGCGCTGACAGCAGCAAGCCTGATGCCGGGCTCAAACTCATAAACCATGAGATCATGACCTGAGCTGAAGTCCGATGCTCAACCAACTGAGCCATCCAGGCGCCCCCCACACTGGTCATTCTTAAGTGAATAGTTGCCAGAAGGCCAAGTGCCAAAAAGACAGTATAGAATGTTGGCCTTTTGACTTGTTTGTCGGCAACTGTGAAGCTGGGGAGATCCCGGCCAGCTGAGGATTTTGGATCTCATTTCCTCCTAGCCCTTTGACCTTTCCCTGAAGCCCTGAAATAAAAAGGTTTGATCCCACGCCGTCCTTCCATCCCCACTCCCCCCCACACACACAAGAGAGGACATTTGGAGCCAACTGCTCTCTGAGAAGTTCTGTGCTATGCTACAACCTGGGGAATGCGGTCTTACCTTCTGTTTGTGTGATCGTGGTTGCTCCATAATTCTTGATTTCTTTAACTGTATGATTTGAGGTATTTGTTTATGGCAGCCACATCCAGTACCCAAGTGCCATGCTTTCTCATCTTTCGGTTAATATGACTTCCTCCACGAATAAAAGACTAGACCCCAGCAGGGTCTTCACCTTAGCAGAGTTCACTGGAAGAAGGGCTTCAATTCCTTTCACCTAGACTAGAGAGTGGGTGAAGGAAGGATGCAAGAAGGATGAGATCATGATCCCTGAGTGGTACAGGGTGGAGAGTACAACCAGTAGTCCTAACTCTGCCTTTGACTAGAATCCATTCCAACCACGCAGATGGAGGGAGACTAAGGTATGACAGTAGTAGGCTGGAGGAACAAATGCCCTCTGGGGGGCCCTCATCCTGCTCCACATAATGGCACTTTATTGGGAACTCTCTGTAACTTATTTGGGTTCAGGTGCAAAAAGACACAAACTATTTAAAATTTTGTTTAGGTTTATTTATTTATTTTGAGAGAGACAGAGACAGCGTGAGCAGGGGAGTGGCAGAGAGAGGGAGAGAGACGGAATCCCAAGCAGGCTCCACACCCTCAGCACAGAGCCTGACACGGGGCTCGAACCCACATGCAGTGAGATCATGACCTGAGCTGAAGCTGGATCTTTAGCCAACCCAGGCGCCCCAAGACACAAACCATCTAAAACTAATATTAGCAATATTTGACTGTATTTGGAAATATATAATTGATATTAGTAATTTGATATTTTAAGCTAGCTTTTTAATTTGAGATAGTAATTATTTATTTATTTATTTTTCATTATCCTGTATTCTATTTTTTATTTTATTCATTTATTTTTTGTTAAATAGTTTTTTGTCAAGTTGGTTTCCATATAACACCCAGTGCTTATCCCCACAAGTGCCCTCCTCCATGCCCATCACCCTCCTTCCCCTCTCGAGTTGAGATAGTAATTTTATGTGATATTAATGCTTCAAGATCATAGAAACTAATAAGCATTTTATGGAGT
The DNA here is from genome assembly GCF_008692635.1 of Crocuta crocuta. Taxonomy (NCBI): domain Eukaryota; kingdom Metazoa; phylum Chordata; class Mammalia; order Carnivora; family Hyaenidae; genus Crocuta; species Crocuta crocuta. Next base: position 1,280,169 of record NW_027551579.1, on the reverse strand, counting down.
TCATGTATACAGATTGTAAGACACCGGAAGATCGACAAGATGGAATGCAAGGGAGATGTCAAATTATTGGAAGGAAACGCACAGTAGTTAAAGAACCTGCTATACATTTGATATTAATATACAGCATGGTTTATATAATCCTGGTCTTTTAAATTCTTGTCTCTTTGTTTTACATTTTTTATCCTGATAACATGGTCCTCGATAATATTGAGTTTTACTGAGTATTGTCAGCTGATAGGTCTGTGGGAGGCTATGGGCTGGAGAAATGTCGAGCAGGTCAAGGAACCTACGTCCATTTCAGTACCCACCCCCTTCCACAACATTTAATACTATTCATTCCATGCCTTCTATAAAAATTAAAATGGCAATGGAGCATCTGGGTGGCTCAGTCAGTTGAGCGTCGGACCTCGGCTCAGGTTGTGATCTCACGGTTTGTGAGTTTGAGCCCTGCTTCAGGCTCTCTGCCGTTGGTGTGGAGCCTGCTTCAGATCCTCTGGCCCGCTTTCTTTCGCTCTGCCTCTCCCCCGCTTGCACTCTGTCTTTCAAAAATAAACAAAACATGAAAAAAATTAAAATAGCAGCTAATGTTTACTGAATGTCTACTCTGTGTCAGGGCTGTGTAGGACTGTGGATCTCACGGAACAAGATGAGCATTTTCCATTTAAAGAAACTGAATAAAGCTTACTACTCTCACTGCCTGTTTTTGTTTTGTTTTGCTTTGCTTTTTTAAAGGCATTAGTTTATTTCTTTATTTTGAGAGAGACAGCGTGAGCAGGGGAGGGGCAGAAAGAGAGGGAGCGAGAGAATCCCAAGCAGGCTCCACACTGTCAGTGCCACGGCGGGGGGAAATGGCTTTTGATTCTACTTTCACATGACCATTGCTTATTCTGTGAACTCACAAAGCTAACCCTAAGCCAATAGGTTCAGGAAGGGATGGGGGTCTAACAGTTATTTCTCAGTTGAGTTTCGGTGAAATCTAAATGTAGCAGGTTCCTATTAGGTGGTATGTTTATCTTTGTCCACTGCCGCCCCCCATCTTCATCTCTTTTCAGAAAACTGCTCATTCATAACTACGGGTTGGCTAAGGGAACAGCCACATTTGGATATTAGGGCCTTGCCCCAGGCCCAGAACCTAGTACAAGACTTAACACCTTACCATGCTGAGCCAACCAAAGTCCCCTTGCTGAGAATTTGGAGGGATCACTAAGATATCCCTTCACAGAGCGGGTGGGTTTGAAAAGAGAGGCAATAGAGGCATAGATGCTCCACACACTAGAACGAGTCAGTGATTGATCAGAACTCCAAGTGAGCGTCATTTGAATCAGAAGCAGCAATGTTAGCAATATCTCAAAAACAACTTCTCTGGATTATTTGTTTTTGGGTGTTGAGTTTGATAAGTTCTTTATGGATTTTGGACACTAACCCTTTACCTGATATGTCATTTGCAAATATCTTCTTCCATTCCATCGGTTGCCGGGTGTGCTGTTTCAAAGGGGGCACATGCACCCCAATGTTTATAGCAGTGCTACCAACAATAGCCAAAGTATGGAAAGAGCTCAAGTGTCCATCGACGGATGAATGGATAAAGAAGATGTGGCATACATATACGATGGAGTATTACTCAGCAATCAAAAAGAATGAAATCTTGCCATTTGCAACCACGAGGATTATGCTAAGCGAAATTAGTCAGTCAGAGAAGGACAAATATCCTATGACTTCACTCATGAGGGACTCAAGATACTACCCAGATGAACATAAGGGAAGGGAAGCAAAACTAATAAAAACAGGGAGTGGAACAAAACATAAGAGACTCTTAAATATAGAGAACAAACAGAGGGTTGCTAGAGGGGTTGTGGAAGGGGGGATGGGCTAAATGGGTAAGTGGCATTAAGGAATCTACTCCTGANTTACAGTATCATTCACTTAAATATATATAAACATATATTTGTATAATTATATTTATATAATTCATATAACTATATATAATAGTTATAATGGGTATAATCTGTGTTTTATGATACTTTGTTTTCTGTGCAGCTTTTATTAAAGAACTAACATTTTTTATTTCAAAATTCCATACTTTGAATATGCTACAAAGCCAGATAGTAAGATTAGAAATCCATCGATTGTTCTGATAGCTGATGTTTGGAGAGGGCATGGAAGGAAAGGGGTGGTATAAATGACTGCTGTCACCCTGGAGGACATGCACATTCCAGGAATGTGGTTCAGCCTGGCAGTCACTCCCATCAATGATATCCAAAAACGAAAATCCTATTAAGTACTCATTTAAGGACCAAGTTCAAAGGACTGTTTTAGAGACCCTCCAGAATATGTACTCCATTGTCTTTTTTCCAAATAAGAGCACAGCATTTGAGGGGCGCCTGGGTGGCTTAGTCGGTTTAGCGTCCGACTTTCGCTTAGGTCATGATCCGCGGTTCGTGGGTTCGAGCCCCGCGTCGGGCTCTGCGCTGACTGCCAGCTCAGAGCCTGGAACCTGTTTCAGTCTGTGACTCCCTCTCTCTCTGACCCTCCCCTGCTCACGCTGTCTCTCTCTCTCTCTCCTAGAAATAAATAAAACATTAAAAAAAATTAAAAAAAGAGCACAGCATTTGAAATATAAGCTACGATTTTTTTTCTTTTAAAATTTTTTTTTTTGAGAGTGTGTGGGTGTGTGCGCGCATGCGTGTGCGTGAGCAGGGGTGGGGCAGAGAGAGAGGGGGACAGAGGATCCAAAGAAGGCTGCTTGCTCATAGCCATGAGCCCAAAAAGGGGCTTGAACTCACGAACACCTGAGCCAAAGTTGGAGGCTCAACTGACTGAGCCACCCACGTGCCCGTAAGCTACAATCTTCTTAAGGAGAAGGTGGAGGCCCTGAAGGGAATCAGGGAATGGAAACCAGTGATCAAGGACTGTGACAAGGCAGAAGGGATTCTACCCCTGCGTGGAGATTGGGACACAGATGATGGGGAACAGAACCCCATCCCACGGAGCCTGCACAGGAAGCACCAGACTCCTCAGGGGACTAACAGATCTGACCCTTGGAGAAGCAGCCGCACAAAGCAAAAGGGAGCAACCACATGAAGCCAATAAACATGGCTTTGAACGAACAAGGGAGAAGGCATTGAACTTGAAGAGTTCCTGGCTCGTGTATAAACCCAGTGTTGCCAGGTTCCTGAGCCTCGGGGTACAGATAGACAGGAGGGAGAAACTCAGGGCCAACACAAACTCCTATGACTCGAATGGCTGTGCATTCAGCCTTTCCCTGTCTGCCGTCAGTATCTCCATGACCTTGTTCCGCGCTACGTCAAGTGAGTTTACTTCCCACTGTCTAAACATCAGTGGTGCTGAGGTAGAAATGTTGGGTTTTGGAGCCAATAGCCAAGAAAGAGTTCTTGAGATGTCTTTGGTGCAAAAAGGCGGCTTTATTGAAGCATGGGGACAGGACCTGTGAAAGGTAGAAAGACTCCACTGGGGTTGTGACGGGTGTCTGATTGTATACTTTCAAGCTGGGAAGGGGTTAGAGATACTATAAGCCTCCAGGGAATTTTGGAAGCAAGGTCACCAGGACCTTGAGGGGGCCAGCTATTGTTAGGAAAAGGTCGTTTACTTCTGTTTAGTAAAACCTTAGTTATGAGACCCTTCAGATGTGTATCAGGGAGCCATACGCTTGGAGGATGATTGCTAACGTATATCTTGGGGGGTTAGAGATAAAGGAAGTTTCCAAAGGAATTTTTTTATATGTTAAGGTAGACTTACAGGATCCTGGAGGTTGGGATAATGTTAAGCTAAGATTGCCTTTTGCCCTCAGCAAAGTGTCAACAGGGAGGCAGCTGAGCTCCCAGAGGAAGGTCGCTTTGCCTGTTTCAAGGACTTGTCAGGGGGCTGGAAGTAGTAAGGAAATTTAATTTTTTTTCTTTTGCTTTTGTACCACACGGAGTGCTAGTCCTCACCGTGACCTCTCCGGGGTGGAGCAAGCCGGAGTGGGAAAGTGGGAGGAGTTAAGAAAAGGGTCCTAATATAAAGGGTTCTATTACATTACTCCCTGATCCATTCTAATCTTATTAAGAGTTGCATCATGGCTCAGTGGGTTGAGCATCCGACTCTTGAACTTGGTCGAGGTCATGATCTTGATCTCACGGTTGTGAGGTAGAGCCCTGTGGGGGCTCCGTGCTGAGCATGAAGCCTGTTTGAGATTCTCTCTACCTCCCTCTCTCTCTTTTTGCCATTCCCCCACTTATGCACACAGGCACTCTCTCAAAAATAAATAAATAGGGGCACCTGGGTGGCTCAGTCGGTTAAGCGTCTGACTTTGGCTCAGGCCATGATCTCATTGTTCATGGGCTCAAGCCCCACGTTGGGCTCTGTGCTAACAACTCAGAGCCTGGAGCCTGCTTCAGATTCTGTGTCTCCCTCTCTCTCTCTGGCCCTCCCCCACTCTCTCAATAGAAATTAAAAAAAATTAAAACTAAATAAATATTTTAAAAAAGAGTTACATTACCGAAGTTAATGTGTAAAGAAATGGGGTAGAATTATGGCATGAATTTTACCAGCTTTTCAATCTTAGAGGCTCCTGAACATGTCTAGCACATTGAACGCTAGCCAGACTCATTATGTTGGTAGTTTTAAAACGATCTTTCTCCACATGACATTTCTTATTATATAAACTTAGCATTATTAATGATTCTGAATTATTTCGTGTTTTTCTCTGCTCTATGATAAAGAGAAGAAAGTTTTATTCTCAAAAAATACTTTGGGGCAAAAAATAATCTATTTCACTTTGGTTACTTTTCATTCCTATTATTTATTTATTTATTTATTTATTTTTAGAGAGAGAGAGAGAGAGAGAACACATGAGCCAGTAGGGGAGGGGCAGGGAGAGAGGGAAAAAGAGAATCCCTGGTAGGTTCCATGCTGGCTGCACAGAGCCTGATGCAGGGCTCAATCCCCATAACCCTGGGATCATGGCCTGGGCTGAAATCAAGAGTTGGACACATAACCAACTGAGCCACCCAGGCGCCCTGTTCCTATTATTTTTTTTAAAAGAAAGATAAATGTCTTGAGAAAAGCCCAGAAAACCTCATGTCAAGCAAAAGGTCACTCATATAAGTCACAGATGTAAATTCAAGAAACAAGTCACCAGTATCCCATTTATACTACAGTGTTTGTAAGCTCCAACATCTAGCTGGTTCACTTTTAGATTAGTCTTGCCGTTAAAAATACAAAGTATGTTATTCATTTTCATCTCAACACTTTCGGGTTGAAGTAAAACACTTCATCAACTGGTTCCTCTTCCATTAAAAAGACAAGCCAACCAAAACACAGTCATGGTAGAATTTGCTAGCATCATGGAAATGCAAAGGTGCAATTTAAGTCGCACAGTCTCTTAACAACAGTAGTAGTCTAACAAGGAGCTCTGAAGGCTTTGTTATTTAAAAAACAAATGTTAGGGGCGCCTGGGTGGCTTAGTCGGTTAGGCGTCCAACTTTCGCTTAGGTCATGATCTCGCGGTTCGTGGGTTCGAGCCCCGCGTCGGGCTCTGTGCTGACTGCCAGCTCAGAGCCTGGAGCCTGTTTCAGTCTGTGACTCCCTCTCTCTCTGACCCTCCCCTGCTCACGCTGTCTCTCTCTCTCTCCTAGAAATAAATAAAACATTAAAAAAAATTTAAAAAAAATAAAATAAAAAATAAAAAACAAATGTTAGCCCTTTAACATAGTGCTTCAGAGAAAACCTCCAGCTGATGGGATTGCGTGTACTGATACTGAAACTGGTGACCAAAAGGTTAACGGGACTAATAAACACAGCTGCAGACTAATAAGCAGAGCTACAACTTTTTACCCAGGTCATGTTCATTTGTCTTTGCATTTCTCTGACTCCGCTCAGGTGAGGCAGATTTGAGGCCTTCCTTCGGATCTCCTCCTTCGGCTGCCTGAAGACTCCGTGTCTCAGAGATCGTCCTCGCTGCACATCAGGCTGGTAAACTTCTGTTTGGTTATGTAGTAACATGTAGGATAATCATTTAGACATTCTGACTCTGATGAACTTCTTGAAAGAGGATACAGCAAAGCCCTGGATTGCGAGTAACTCGTTCTGTGAGTGGTCTGCAAGACGAGCTAACATTTAAAGCCAACGATTGTAACATATACGAGTAGTACCTGATGCCAAACGTCACATGATCACAACTGAGCCAATGGTTTTCCTCGCACGCGTGCCCGCACCGCGGGATTGTGGGTGATCATCTCCCATGCTCAGATGCTCAGATGCTCAGTCTCAGGCCATGGTGTTTGGCAGAAATCAGTGATTTTTCAGAATGTTGGAAGGTGCCCACAGCTGGCACTAGTGTATTTTTTGTCACTTCAAAGGGCCTATGGACAGTCCTTTGTTTTTCCATACAAGAGTGAGCTTAGAAATGCTTTGCTTCATATTAGATCAGGCTGCCTGCGGATAGAGACCCTTTCCTCTGTTGCCTTAATGCTGCTTACATGAAATACAGTATATGACAAGAGTTTATTAATACTGTACTATACTCAATATCCGTGTGAGCGTATATAATGACCCCCATGAAGAAAAAGGTTGAAAAGAAAGGCAGTAAGAAAAAGATGATTACAGTGGAAGTTAAAACGGAAATCGTCGAGAAATAGGAACTAGGTATGCGAGTGGCCAAAATTGCAAGATTTTATAAGAAGTCTACGTCTGCATCTCATCTGCAGAGGAGGAGGAGAAAAAGGTGGAGGAATCCCACTGTTCAAATGAGACTAGGGAGATGTGTGAAATGTTCAACACAGTGCAAAATTTTGCCTATGTTCCTTGTTAAAGTTGCATAAAAGGAAAAAGATTCTGTTGAGTCAATAGATCGCAGCGATTCTGTCAGTGAGAGTGAAAGTCATCCTATACAATAACTCTCCTTTCTCTTGTCTCTTTCACACCAGCCACGAAGGTTTTCAAAGGTAAGTGTAGGTGAATTTGTTTATTTTTCTTTATATTTTATATTTTCTTATTATTTTGTATTATATTACAGTATTGTAATCATTTTTATGTGAGTGTTTTTGGGTTGTGGAACAAATCATCTGAGTTTCCATTATTTCTTATGGGGAAAGTCACTTTGATATACAACTACGTTGGATTACAAGCATGTTTCCATAATGAATTATGCTCACAAACCAAAGTTTTACTGTATATCCTTTGCTAATGAAAGACCACTTTTCATCTTACTGCTTTTTCAAGAAATGCCAAATGTAAGCCATCTAAGAGAAATATTTAGAATATTTGAGAAACAAGATTCATGTTTTACTTAGGTAAGTCTATTATAATCATGAAATGTAATTTTCTGAAATAAGCCTTGAGAAAGAATTTCAAGACAAAGTATCTTAGAGCTTTCTGCCTAGAAAGTGAATTCATACGACATATATACTGGTGAAGTTATAGAACAAAGATAAACTAATCATCATAGAGATGGCATATACATTAAAGCTTGGGTGAATAAATTCAATTTCTACAAAAAATGAGTTTAAAAATTATATTTCCCTGTAACAAAACATAATATAGTATTTTACAACAAATGTGTAACCCTACACTCAAGATTAAGAATTAAATTCCGGGGCACCTGGGTGGCTCAGTTGGTTTAGTGTCCGACTTTGGCTCAGGTCGTGATCTCACGGTTCGTGGGTTTGAGCCCCACGTCAGGCTCTGTGCTGACAGCTAGCTCAGAGCCGGGAGCCTGTCTTCGGATTCTGTGTCTCCCTCTTTCTCTGACCCTCCCCTGCTCACGCTGTCTCTCTCTCTCTCTCACAAATTTTTTTAAAAAGAATTAAATTCCAAGGGGTGGCTCAGTTGGTTGAGTGTCTGACTCTTGATTTCAGCTCAAGTTATGTTCCCAGGGTCATGGATTGAGCCCAGTGTTGGGCTCCATGCTGAATGTGGAGCCTGCTTAAGAATCTCGCTCTGCCCCTCTCCACTGCTCATGCTCTCTCTCTCTCTCTCTCAAAAATTTTTTTAAAAAGAATTAAATTCCACAGAAGGAAAAAACTTTGTACTTAAAAATAGATTATTGCAAGAGACTGTTTTGCCCTTCATAGAAGAAAATAAACCAGAAACTCAATTTCATAATGCTAAAAATCAGGGTATATGCAGCTCTTCCTTAGCCTTACTTGGCTAGTGTTCTTTCCTCTCTGTGTCATTATGATGACTGATAAAGTAAATATTTTTCCTTCTCCTTCTTTTTCTCTATCCAAGAATAATAACAAGTTCAGCACTGCTTCCTCAAAAGTGCTTGCGTCATTGATCTTATCCTCTCAATGAAATATACTAGGGTTTTTTTCCAATTAAATTTAAATTGAATAAGAGTTAAATCAAAGCATTTAGGGTTTATAATTTGTCTTTCCACAAGAGGCACCAGTTCTAGGTGAGTTCTACCTGAGGTAGCCTTTGGGATTAAATGGAAAATTCAAACAATATTAATGGTTCAATCAACAGATGTTTGTAGACAACTGTGTATAGGTTCTGTATTACATAATTAGGAGCTATCACCAGAGCAAGGAGTGCTCCCATTGAGGAAACGTTATGGATGGGCTATGATACAAACACACATATAAAGGATGACTCATTTTTACAGAGCAGCTCATGATGGATGCAATGAACATTAACAGACTGCAGTTGTCATTGGACCTCAAAGGAGAGAGCTTGCTTTGGTCTATGGTAGTGAGTCTGGCTACACCTCAGGGTAAAGGTGGCATTTGAGCTGAGCCTTGGAGAACTAGAATAGCCAAATGATCAGGGTAGGACTGAGGGAAGAGAATAGCGAATGTTAAAGGGGGAGAAGGGGAGTTATTTCCAGAGCAAACTGGAAGGATCTGCAATGAGTTGAAATATGCCTTAGTAGGCTGGTAATTAGATTTGAATTTTTTTGGAATATATTGGTCGGTGCATATTTTCACAATATCCCTTCAAAAAGCATGTGTGGTTGACTTTCTTGGCCCAATCCTTGACCCACGGGGCAATTCCCACGGCCATAGTGAAATGGCCCTACCCTAGGACTTCCCTTACCCTTAATCTCTTGTGTCTTAGACTTTCAAGGCCCCTCCTCATCCCACCCCAATCCATTACCCAATGCTCTGCTTCATTGTGGATTAGGTTCTATAACCTTACCATCACCAAGTTTAAAGAAAATTCTCAGCCTTCATATATTTCATGATTTTCTAAGTTGCAACCCTGCTCAGAATTTTACCTCCTAACACCACTTGGGTCACTGATCATTTTACTTCCAAAATGCCATTAATTAGAGATTTACTAATTAGGGATTTGCAGTCTCAAACTCGAGCCATGATTTTGTTAGTCAGGATCAGAACAAAGAATATAGACGGCTCCAGAAATAAAATAATCCAATGTTAGAATTTAGGAAAGAATTACACAAGTGTCTGGGTGCCTGGGTGGCTCAGTGGGTTAAGTGGCTGACTCTTGATTTCAGCTCAGGTCATGATCTCACTGTTCTCGAATTTGAGTCCCGATTCAGACTCTGCACTGTCAGCCCAGAACCTGCTTGGGATTCTCTACCTCTCTGCCCCTCCTCTGGGTGCTCTTGCTCTCTCTCTCTCCCCCAAATAAATGAATAAACTTAAAAAAATGTCTGCCTATACCCAAACACTCCTCACTGACCCCCTGTAGTTGAAAACTCAGGAGGAAGAGAGCATGTCCCTCTTACCACCTCTGTCTTTATTAGCCAGAGCTGCCTTCCTCACTAGGATAAAGCAAATGATTCCCCACCCACTGCATTGCCACAAATTTGTGGTGTGATTTCAGGCAACTAGCTAACTTCTTGGTATTTCAGTACTAACCCTATGGGGTTGTTGGAAGAATTAAGTAAGTTAATACTTGTAAAGAGGAAAGGACAATGCCTGGCATGTAACAGCTCCAGCAACAGTAGTGCCTGCTTATCATGCAAACCAGTGTCATGGATCTCAATATACCCTGGGTGTGGTGGGGTTTGCAGAATTGCAGAACAGGAATTAAAATTAAAAAAAAAAAAAAAACCTTTAAGAATCTGCTACGTTATTTCTAAGAAATGGGGGAATCTCTGTGGGACCTGAATTTTAAAGTGTTTGACCCAGAGGATAATAATTTTGAATCCAGAGAAAAGTATTGCTATCGGCAAGATCACCCCAGCGTGCATCCAATATGCTCATTGTAAAAGTCAGTTACATTTCAGCAGTTTTCTGGGTTACCTATTGTAAGCTTGGACCTCATGGGGCTCAGGTTGAATTATATAAATAGATAAGAAATCTGTCGGCCGATGGAGCGGTGGTTCTCAGACAATCTGACAGTTGTTGGGGGCATTGTTGACTGTCACAACTGAGACAGTGCTTGAGGCCTCATGGATAGAGGTCAGAGGTGCTGCTAAATACCTTACACTGAGCAGGACAGCCTCCACACCAAAGAATTATCTGCCCCCAATGACTGTAGTGCCAAGATTGAGAAATCCTGATGTAGAGGAAGGATTACCAAGACTTGGCATGATGAGAATACTGGCTTTGAGCCACGTGAATGTTATTCTCGTTCATGCCCTTGCTGTGGTCCCAAAAGGACAAGAAGCTTATTTTTATCCCTTGCAGAGGAACTTTTTAATTAAGGACACAAGATAACCTGAGGTCTGGATGTTAGTGTCCTGTTTTCCTGGCCAGTCGAGCGCGCCCATGAATCCATCATCCTGTGGCAAGGGTTCAAGTTATGTGCAAGTTCAGTAATATGGGCTTCTGGTCACCAGCATTGCCACTGTGAGGTGATGCCTAATTTGCTGGCCACTATCATTCACACTAACCNACTCCCCCCCCCCCCCCACTTCTGGCACCCTGGTCTGAGATGACTACCTCGTAGTTTGCCAGTGACTTTGGACTTTATTCTTCTTGGAAAAAGGAGGAATTTTTTCCTTCACCAGGACAGACTCATTCTGCATTTGGATTTGCTTTTCTGTCTGTTGGCCTCCCCCAGCACCATTATCTGTGGATTCTTTTGCAGCAGGAAATGATCAAGACTCAAGTAATGGGGGCACCTGGGTGGCTCAGTTGGTTGGGTGTCAGACTTCGGCTCAGGTCATAATCTCACAGTTTGTGATTTTGAGCCTCTTGGGCTCTGTGCTGACAGCTCAGAGCCTGGAGACTGCTCTCGATTCTGTGTTTCCCTCTCTCTCTCTCTCTGCCCCTCCCCCACTTGCCTTCTATCTCTCTCTCTCTCTGAGAAAAATATTTAAAAGGATTTAAAAAAAAGAAAACCTTTTTAAAAACAGTGGAACACATTAGAACGAATAATTAAAAGAGTTTTTAAGATTATAAATTGGATTAAAAATTGTTTTATCATAGCTAAAACTTGAATATGTGTGGAAAACATATACTATTAAATTGCAAGAGATCTGTTGCACCACTTAATAAGTGTTCGATCAGTAGTGGAAATGTCAGGGAACAAATTAAGTTTTGACTTTCTGTTGATTAATTTGGAAAAACAGACTTCTGTTTTGAGAAGTGTGCTTTTAAAGTAAAGTAGAAATGAATTGTGTAAGATACTTTTCCAGAGAAGACATCCAGATGGCTAATAGGTACATGAAAAGCTGCTCAACAGCACTCATCGTCAGGGAAATACAAATCCAGACCACAATGAGATACCACCTTACACCCACCAGAATGGCTAAAATTAACAACTCAGGAAACAACAGATGTTGAAGAGGATGTGGAGAAAGGGAAGCCCTTTTGCATTGCTGTTGGGAATGTGAACTGGTGTAGCCACTCTGGAGAACGGTGTGGATGTTCCTCAAAACATTAAAAATACAACTACCCTGCGACCCAGGAAATATACAACTAGGTATTTATCCAGACGATATAGGAGTGCTGATTCGAAGGAGCACATGTACTTCAATGTTTATAGCAGCATTATTAACAACAGCCAAATTATGGAAAGAGCCCAAATGCCCATCGACTGATGAATGAATAAAGAAGATGTGGTTTATATATACAATATTACTTGGTGATCAAAACAAATGAAATCTTGCCATGTGCAACAACATGGATGGAACTAAAATGCAATATGCTGAGCAAAAGAGGTTAGAGAAAGACAAATATATAAATTCACTCATATGTGGAATTTAAGAAATAAAACAGATGGACATAGGGAAAGAGAAGGGAAAATAAGATAAAAACAGAGCAGGAGACAAACCATAAGAGACTCTTAAATACAGAGAACACACTGAGGGTTGCTGGACAGGTGTTGGGTGGGGGGATGGGCTAGATGGGGGATGGGCATTAAGGAAGGTACTTGGGATGAGCACTGGATGTTATATGTAAGTGATGAATCACTGGGTTCTACTCTTGAAACCAATACTACACTATATGTTAACTAACTTGGATTAAATAAAATATTTTTTTAAGAAATGAATTGTGTAAACACAAGAATATGAATCTAACCTTTATTAAATATTTAAGCAATGCTGCAGAAAAGATTGCAGGCTACCTTCCCTGCAGATCGCAAGATAGCTGCTAATAGCTTGGAAGAAAAGACACTTCTTTGCTTATCTCTCTCCTGGTCATAGAATAAAAGCTCCTTCCAGAGATCTGACTAGACCGACATTGGTCACCTCCCCAACACTGAATCAATAATAATTGTCTAGGATTGTCATATGTTGATTGGTTCTAACTTTGGTTTCTGGTTCTGTTACCGTAAGGCCAATGGAATCACCGTATTTGGCTCAGGCTAATCAGGACCCACCCCTGTGGCTAGGAGTGAGATTACTATATCTGGAATCACATGGATCATAAGGGGTACAAACGATTGATGAACACTGGGGATCTGATGTAAAGAAGGTGGGGGAGGATAGATGCTGAGGTAAGAGTGTCCACAAGGAGCAAATTCTCTTTCCCTTGGTGAGAGAGTCAGTGCCAACACTGTAACTCTAACTCCCTTCCTTTTGTCTGTTTTCCTGGTTGAGCGAAAAGCCAAACCAAGCCGGATGGCATCACCCGTTTCAGCAAAAAACTTACTGTGTCCTGGGGGTGGATAGAGAAAGGGAGAACACACCAGTAAAACATTTGGAGCTAGAGTATCAGGGGTCCAGGGGAAAGGAAGCAGATGGTTCACGCACTACCACTGGGGGAAGAATACTCTTGTCTTTCCCTCACCCAGCTCTCCTCTGGGGTTCCTGTATCTGTGCATTCTTCTATGGGGAAAAATAAAACTGTATGCGTCACTAACTCAAGGCATCTGTAAGGCAACAGCCAATCCCCCGTTATTGTTGCTCTTGGTGGCATAGACAAAGCTGACCCATGAGGGAGCGCAGACCAAAGAGGAGATTCCAGAAATTGAGCAGGGGCTTTGATCAAAATGTGCCTGCCTAATCTACTTTCTGACTTCCTGTTCTTGAGAAAATAAAATTCATTGTTTTTTTTTTTTTGGATTCAGTTCTAGATGGAGATTTCGTTGTTCTCCCCACCATCCCCCCAGAGCCTCTAAATTGATATTTTGTAAAATTGATATTTTGTAGTACAATGAGATCATGAAGAGAATAGTGACCCTGTGAAGTCCATTCTGGGATCTTTCTTTTTTTAATGTTTTATTTGTTTCTGAGAGAGAGAGACACACAGCATGACCAGGGGAGGGTCAGAGAGAGAGGAAGGTATAGGATCTGAAACAGGCTCCAGGCTCTGAGCTAGCTGTCAGCACAGAGCCTGATGTGGGGCTTGAACCCATGAACCATGAGATCATGACCTGAGCTGAAGTCGGACGCTTAACCGAGTGAGCCACCCAGGCGCCCATTGGGATCTTTCTTAAGTCCTAGTCCTAATAGCAATGCATGAGGACTACTCCTACTCTACACCAGCAAAAGGACCATGAATTCGGCCCTCAGGAATAAAGCTTCTCTGCTGACACAGATCTCTGACCAGCAGAGGTGTTGGCCAGATCTGAAAATGGGGGAAGGAAGACATGAACACCAGCTATATCCTCTGACCACATTTTACTTCTGTCTGTATTTCCTGCTTTTCTTTGTCTTCTGTTTATTTAAAAAAAAATTTTCCGTTATGCCTACCTCTCACATCATTAGCAGGAGTTTGGGCAATGGTTAAAATCACCATGGATTCCAGCATAGTAAGAAAATATTGAGGCAGGGAGTGCCTGGGTAGCTCAGTGGGTTAAGCGTCCAGCTCTTGATTTCAGCTCAGGTCATGATCTCAGGGTTCGTGAATTCGAGCCCAGCATCAGGCTCTGCACTGACAGTGTGGAGCCTGCTTGGGATTCTCTCTCTCCCTCTCTTTCTGCCCCTCCCCTGCTTATGCACACACACATGGGTGCACACACACTCCCTCTCTCTCTCAAAATAAATAAGCTTTAAAAAAAGAAAGAAAGTATTGGGATGGAATCAGAAATGGAATGAGCTTGTAAACTCTAAAAACACCTAAGTCTTTATTCTAGATGCAAGAAGTAGACATGACTTTGGGTTGCCTTTCATTGGTCAAGAAATGTGAGTGTTTATAAGTTGCATGTGGAAACTTGAAGGATCTCAGGAACATTTTGGGGAAACCTCAGAAGAAGGATTTATATGGTATATATACATGTGTATGCTGACAAATTAAGTACTGTAATATGCTGATGTTGTGTTTTCTTCTGCCTAGCACCCATCCTTTGGAGAGCTGTCTTCACCCACTCCATATGGTACTTGATATGTTAGCCCAGTTCCTTTGAGATCAGATGGCAAGATGGGATTAAAGGAGATTTATTTGGGGAAAATGCCTATCAGAGAAAATGAGGAGGGAGCAGAGAGAGGATTGGAGAAGCTGGGAGAGCTACCTGGATACTCCCAGGAATGGGCTTGTCTCACAGCTGTGCTGAGCTCACTGGTTGGCTGGGAGTAGCCTGTGGGGCAGCAAGGACTCTGAGCTAACCTAGTGAGTGACTCCAGAGCACTGCATCCCTAAGATCTGAGAGTTGCATTCCCCTTGCCTGCACAATCAGTAAGAGAAGGGAACATGCCAGCCTATCCACTCCCACCACAAAGGAAGTGCCCCACTTACTGGGGGACATACCCTTTCCAGTATTTCAATTCCCAAGGAGAAAACCCACCACAGACTTGAGGTCAGAAGCAAAGTCACACTATGTCAGGACCCACAGGAAGTCCTGCTGCTGCTGACTTTGGTGCTGCCATCATCCATTTCAAGATGTTTATGGTTCAGCACTTTTTTTGACTATATGGACTGTGTAGTATAATTGTAATACATCCCTTTCTTTTGAAAAAAATTAGAATTATTTTCTATTGCTTGTACATGTCAAAGAATCATAGCTGTGGAAGGGGTAAGGAGAGAGTTTTTGAAAATAAAGAAATGCTTTTAGAGAAATATAAAAGTAGGTACATAGTATTATTTAAAGTCTTTAAACATTACATGGGGCATCTGGGTGGCTCAGTTGGTTAAGCGTCTGACTTTAGCTCAGATCATGATGTCACGGTTCTTGTGTTTGAGCCCTATGTCGGACTCTGTGCTGACAGATCACAGCCTGGAGCCTGCTTCGGATTCAGTGTCTCCCTCTCTCTCTGCCCCTCCCCTGCTTGTGCCCTGTCTGTCTGTCTCTCAAAAATAAACACTGAAATTTTTAAAAATAAATAAATATAAATAAAATCTTTAAAAATTACATACATGATACCACATTATATGTGTTATGGAAAGCTGTTTTTTGTTTGGCATATGTTACAGATTTCATCCATGTCTATAGTTCATTATGAACTACTCCACTGAATGAAAATACTGTTCATGAGAATGGTATACCCATTCTCTTCTTCATGAACAGTAAGCAGGGCTATAATTTTTTGAAATTACAAAGCCAAGAGTACATGTATGTGTCTTTTGTGCACCTATGCAAACATTTCTATAGAATTCATACCTAAGAGTGTAATTTCTGTGTCTTAAAGTACCCAGGTCTTTAACTATAGGGGTATTGCCAGTTGCTCTTAATAATGGTTGAAAATTTTACTCTCTTTCCTTTAGGAATAGAGCAAATTTCTCGTTGTTCCACATCATTGAAATACTTAGTATCTTTAGATTCTTTAATGTGGCATATTTACAAAATGGAATATTATTTGATAGTAAAATAAATGAAGTATTGATACATACTTGAACACAACTGAACTCTGAAAATACTATGCTAAATGAAAGAAGTGAGTCCCAAAAGACTACATATTGTACGGTTCCATTTGTATAAAATGCCCAGAATAGGCAAAGCTACCAAGACAGAAAGTAAATTAGTGATTGCCAGGGGCCGAGGTGTAGAGGAAAATGGGGGATGGATGCCAGTGGGTATAGGGTTTCTTTTGGGGATGATGGGAATGTTCCAAAATTGATTGTGATGATGTTTTCACAATATTGTGAATATACTAAAGGCATTGAACTGTGCACTTTATTTTTTTTTAATGTTTTATTTATTTCTGAGAGACAGAGAGAGAGAGAGAGAGAGAGTGAGCAGGGGAGGGTCAGAGAGAGAGGGAGACACAGTATCTAAAACAGGCTCCAGGCTCTGAGCTGGCTGTCAACAAAGAGCCCAATGCGGGGCCCAAATCCACAAACCGTGAGATCATGAGCTGAAGTCGGACGCTTAACTGACTGAGCCACCCAAGTACCCCATGAACTGTGCACTTTAAATGGGTGAATTATATGATACATAAATTATATTTCAATAACGCTATTACCAAAAAAAAAGTTTGGAGACTACTGGTCTACACAGAGTAGGAAATACTAAGCACAGTAATAACATAGCTGATGGAGAAATATGAAATAAAGAAGACACTGATTTGTATTGCTTACTGCAGGTGGAGTAAATCAGAGGTGACAGAGATTGCAGATAGACTGGCAGAAATGTGGTATAATGAGTTGAGATGACACCAATGTGGGAGAGTGTGCAGATTTTGTTGGCATCACTGTGTGTTTCCAACAGCTGTGATTTCAGGGACTGTCAAAGTCTAATGACGTTGAGTGGCAGTGAGCGTGGGTATCCTACACAATATAAGTAGATGGCTGCCTTCTTTCTTTCTGATGTCCTGTAGTTAAAGAATTTTGTGAAAAATCAAGTCAACCAAAATCATAAGTTATTTTATAAATACTGAAAGGACAGAAAGTAATTTTAGCTGTGTCAAATGTGGTACATCAAGACCTAGGATTGACTTCAAACTACCATGTGCACTTCTTATTCTTTTTTTTTTTACAAGTTTTTAATTTAAATTTCAGTTAGTTAACATACTGTGTAATATTAGTTTCAGGTGTTCAATATAGTGATATAGTGATTCAACACTTATACATCACCTGGTGCTCATGGCAAGTGCACTCCTTAATTTCCATCACCTATTTCATCCATCCCCTAACCCCCCTCCCCTGTGGTACCCATCAATTTCCTCTCTATAATTAAGAGTCTATTTCTTGGTTTATCTCTCTCTCTTTTCCCCTCTGCTTATTTGTTTTGTTTCTTAAATCTCAAATATGAGTAAAGTATTTACTTAAATCCCAAAAATGAGTATAAGTATTTGTCTTTCTCTATCTTGCTTAACACATTACTCTCTAGATCCTTCCATGTTATTGAAAATGGCAAGATTTCATTTTTTATGGCCGAGAAATATTCGATTATATATAATGAAATATTACATATATGTATACATAGCCACCTTTTCTTTATCCGTTTATCAATTGATGGATACTTGGGCTGTTTCTATACTTTGGCTATTGTAAATAATGCTGCCATAAACATGGGTGTGCATGTATCCTTTTGAATTAGTATTTTTATATTCTTTGGGTAAATACCTAGTATGCAATTGCTGGACTGTAGGGTAGTTCTGTTTTTAACTTTTTCAGAGTGGCTTCACTAGTTTGCATCCCCACCAACAATGTAAGAGGGCTCCCCTTTCTCCACATTCTCGCCAACACCTGTTGTTTCTTGTGTTGTTGGTTTTAGCCATTCTGACAGATGTGAGGTGATACCTCATTGTAGTTTTGGTTTGCCATCTCCCTGATGATAAGTGATGTTGAGCACCTTTTCATGGGTCTTTTGGGCATCTGTATGTCTTCTGTGGAAAATTGTCATTCATGTCTTCTGCCCATTATAAATTGGATTATTCATTTCTGGGGTGTTGAATTTTATAAGCTCTTTATATATTTTAGATACTAACTCTTTTTTGGATATGTCATTTGCAAATAAGTTCTCTCATTCAATAGGTTGCCTATTAGTTTTGTTGAGTGTTTCCTTCACTGTGCAGAAGCTTTTCACTTCTATATAGTCCCAATAGTTTATTTCTGATTTTGTTTCCCTTACTTCAGGGGACATATCTAGAAAGAAGTTGCTGTGGCTGATGTCAAAAAAGCTACTACCTGTGTTCTCTTTTTGGATTTTTATTGTTTCAGGTCTACATTTAGGTCTTTAATCCATTTTGAATTTATTTATTTATTCTTTTAAGGTTATTTATTTAGTTTGAGAGAAGTAGAAACAGTAAGTGGAGTAGGGGAAGAGAGAGAGGGGGAGAGAGAGAATCCCAAGCAGACTCCATGCCATCAGCACAGAGCCTGACATGGGGCTTGAACCCATGAAGCTGTGACATCATGACCTGAGCCAAAAGCGAGAGTAGGATGCTTAACTGACTAAGCTACCCAGGTTCCCCCCTCCCATTTTGAATTTATTTTTGTGGTATGATGCAAGAAAGTTGCCCAGTTTTATTCTTTCACATGTTGCTGTCAGTTTTCTCAACACCATTTGTTGAAGAGATTGTCTTTTTCCCATTGGATATTCTTTCCTGCTTTGTCAAAGATTGACCATATACTTTTAGGTTCATTTCTGGGATTTTTATTCTGTTCAATCTATGTGTCTATTTTTGTGCCTGTACCATACTGTCTTGATTACTACAGCTTTATAATACAACATGAAGTCTGGAACTGTGATGCTTCCAGCTTTGTTTTTCTTTTCTTTTCTTTTCTTTTCCTTTCTTTTTCTTTCTTTCTTTTTTTTTTTTTTAAAGCCCACTGCAGGGCTTGAACTCATTACACTGAGATCAAGAGTCAGACGCTTAACCAACTGAGCCACCCAGGCAGCTCTGTTTTTGTTTTTCAAGGTTGCTTTGGCTAATCAGGGTCTTTTGTGGTTCTATACAAATTTTGGGATTGTTTGTTCTAGCTCTGTGAAAAATGCTGTTGGTGTTTTAAAAGAGATTGCATTAAATGTGCAGATAGCTTGGGGTTTTATAGACATTTTGGCAATATTTGTTTTCTAATCTAAGAGCATGGAATGTCCTTCTATTTCTTTGTGTTGTCTTCAATTTCTTTCATCAGCATTTTATAGTTTTCACAGTACAGGTCTTTCACTGCTTTGGTTAGGTTCATTTCAAGGTATTTTATTGTTTTGGGTGCAATTAAAAATGGGATTGATTCCTTAATTTCTCTTTCTGCTGCTTCGATATTAGTGTATAGTAATGCAACAGATTTTTGTACATTGATTTTGTATCCTGTGACTTTACTGAATTCATTTATCAGTTCTAGCAGGTTTTTGGTGGAGTCTTTCAGGTTGTCTATGTAGAGCATCAAGTCATACACAAATAGTGAGTTTGACCTCTTCCTTACCAATTTGGATGCCTTTTATTCCTTTCTGTTGTCTAATTGCTGTGGCTAGGACTTCCACTCCTATGTTGAATGGGAGTGAGGAGAGTGGACATCCCTGTCATGATACTGACTGTAGAAGAAAATCTCTCCATTTTTCCCTATTGAGGACGATGTTAGCTGTGGCTTTTTCATATATGGCCTTTATTATGTTGACGTATATTCCCTCTAAACCTACTTTGCTGGGAGTTATTTATCATGAATGGCTTTTGTATTTTGTCAAATGTTTTTTTCTGCATCTACTGAAATGATTATATGATTCTTTTCCTTTCTCGTATTGATGTGATATACCATGTTGGTAGGTTTCCAAATATTGAGCCTCTCCTGCAACCCAGGAAAATGGCCCACTTGATCATGGTGAATGTTTTTTTTTTAAATGTATTGTTGGATTCAGTCTGATAGTATTTTATTGACAAGTTTTGTATCTATGTTCATCAGGGACATTAGCCTATAGTTCTGTTTTTTAGTGATTCCTTTGCCTGGTTTTGGTATCAGGATACTGCTGGCCTCATAGAATGAATTTGGACATTTTCCTTCCTTTTATATTCTTTGGGATAGTTTGAGAAGAGTAGGTATCAGCTCCTCTTGGAATGTTTGGCCTGTGAAGCCATCTGGTCCTGGACTTTGGTTTGTTGGGAGTTTTTTGATCACTGATTAAATTCCTTTGCTTTTTATTGGTCTGTTCAAGTTTTCTTTTCTTTTCTTTTCTTTTTTTAAATGTTTTGGTAGGTTTTTTTTTAAATTTCTGAGAAAGAGAGACGGCATGAGGAGGGGAGGGTCAGAGCGAGAGGGAGACACACAGAATCTGAAACAGGCTCCAGGCTCTGAGCTAGCTGTCAGCACAGAGCCTGATGCAGGGCTCGAACCCATGAACTGTGAGATCATGACCTGACCCAAAGTCGGATGCTTAACCGACTGAGCCACCCAGGCACCTCTCAAGATTTCTATTTCTTTCTATTTCAGTTTTGGTAGTTTATAAGTATCTAGAAGTTATCCATTTCTTCTGGGTCATCCAATTTTTTGGTATATAGTTTTTCATAATATTCTCTTTTAATTGTTTATATTTCTGCGGTGTTGGTTGTTATTTCTTTCTCATTTGTGATTTTATTTAGCACTATTTTTTTTCTATTTATTCTTTTGAGAGAAAGAGAGAGCGTGTGCGTACTCACGTGAATAGGAAAGGGGCAAGGAGGAGGGTGAGAGGGAATCTAGAGCAGGGCTCCACAAGTGAGGCAGAGCCCAGCACAGGGCTCCATCTCACAACCATGAGGTCCTGATCTGAGCCAACATCAAGAGTCACTGCTTAGCCCAATGAGCCCCCCAGGCCCCCCAGCACTTCTTATTCTTGTTGGATAGCACACCTGCTTGTCAGCACTGCTTTCTCCTTCTTGATGGAGAAGTGATAAATTATAATGCTTCTTACACTGAACAGTACATGCTCTAGAAGATGCTAAATATAGCATAAATCTGTAATTACTAATTGATAATGGGAGAAGCTATATTCTCAATTGTGGTTTTGGTGATATTACTGTCTTGGTTCATATCCACTTACATCAGAATGGATTTTCATTACATATGGGACTATAGTTCTAGATTTTCCAGAGGTCTTGATTTAGTATGGTTTAACTATTGTCAAGAATAATAAGCAATGAAGTATATCTAAAAGGAACCAGATTAGGATATTCTCTTAGAAAGTATCTATCTATCTATCTATAATATACATAAGATCTATGATAGATAGATACTATGTATATATATTATATATGTGTATATAAATATATGTATATATATAGATACTATATATATACACAATATACACAGTATATATAGTATATTTATAGACTATTTTGTCTATATACATACACCTATATGTGTATATATGTATATATATTGTTACTATGTAGATCTACTATATAGATAGATATAGATATATGACATATATGTTATATATATTATAAATATATATAAATATAAAATCTCAGAGCATATATACCAATTTAGATGTTTGAAAATTTCCTCATGAAGAATTATTATGACAAAAATTCTCTCTGTAAAAGACTATTTTATACACTTATATGCATACTATTTCTCCACAGTTTTCAAGAAATAGTCAATTCATAAGTTAGCTATGTTGATCATCATTATAGTTTTCTGCAAGCATGACATTTGGAACCTATTATCTGTATAATTCTGGCATTTTGACTTACTCATTTTTCAAAAGCTTCATTTGTAAAATAAAAACTTTAAGAAATTATGGTCTTGGGGCACCTGCATGGCTTGGTTGGTTAAGCATCTGACTCTTGATTTTGGCTCAGATCATTATCCTGGCTCATGAGTTTAAGCCCCACATCAGACTCTGTCTGTTAGCACAGGATTCTCTTTCTCCCTCTCTGCCCCTCTCCTGTTTGTGTGCTCTCTCTCTCTCCTTCTCTCTCTCTGAAAATAAATGAAATAAACATTAAAAAATTTAAAACCTCTAGTCTTAAAATGTATATATCTTAGGGGCATGTGGGTGGCTCAGTTGGTTGAGCGTTGAACTCTTGATTTCCACTCAGGTCATGATCCCAGGGTCATGGGATTGAGCCCTGCATCAGGCTCCAGACTGAGCATAAAGTCTGCTTAAGATTCTGTCTCTGTCTCCCTCTGCCCCTCTTCCCCACTCACGCATGCTCTTTCTCTGTCTCTCTCTGTCTCTCTCTAAAATAAAAAAATAGGGGTGCCTGAGTGGCTCAGTTGGTTAAGAATCCAACTCTTGGTTTTGGCTCAGGTCACATCTCATGGCTCATGAGTTCAAGCCCCATGTTGGGCTCTGCACTGACAGTGCAGAGCCTGCTTAGGATTCTCTCTCCCTCTCTCTCTCTGCTCCTCCCCTGTTCTTGCTCTCTCTCTCTCAAAATAAATAAATAAACTTTAAAAAATTAAATAATATATATGTCTATACAAAAATACACACACACACACACACACACACACATAATACTCTGAAGATGATTTGTTATCAAGCAAGCCCTGCCAAAAGGCCATTTGATAAAATGGATTTTCTGGATGCCTAGAATCTTTATTAATAACACCATTACCTTAATGTCTTCTAAGAAGATGTGTGCATTTTAGCAAAGCTAAGTGTTTTTAAACCTGGAAATAGCCCCTGATTGAGTAAATGAAGGGGACAGCATCCGGTGAAAGGTACTAGGCATCTGGTGAAAGGGACTGATGTCAGGGAAAAACCATAAAAGGCTGGACAAAGGATGGCCACTTTAGTGGCTATTAGGAGTCCAGGAGGTGTGGACACTAGTGAAACAGACAGCTGGGGGTGGTGTGAGGGGGCTCTGGGGCAGTGGTGCCCTGACTCATTCTCATGGCAGCAGCATCTGCTGACCTCCAGCTGATGGTTGACAGGTGGGACTGTAGTCAGACTGTCAGATTTTTCAATAATCCAGCAACTTGGATATAAATGTGAATTCTTAATGCTGAATGTTGACAACTAATTACATTTTGAAATCATGTGTAGGTCAACAATTTGCAAGCCGGATGGATTAGGCCAGAGGAGTCCCATAGACCACCAGTTTGAAACCCTCACAATGGAACATTCCCCAAAGGAAGCTGAAGAATATTGAGGGTTGAGGTTGACCTCTTCTTAGCTAAACCTGGAGCTAAAGGCATCAGGGGTTTTCCTCTCTGCTTTTGTGGACCTTCCATGATTAAACTTCACATGGTGTTTCTACGGGTCAGGCCAGCTTTTTCCCTGAAGACGGAGATCAAAGTCAATCAGTGCTCAATCTCTCACCATTTTCAGAACCAGCAGAGGCCCTG
Organism: Crocuta crocuta; assembly: GCF_008692635.1. NCBI lineage: Eukaryota > Metazoa > Chordata > Mammalia > Carnivora > Hyaenidae > Crocuta > Crocuta crocuta. The sequence continues at coordinate 1,256,716 of NW_027551579.1, read as the reverse complement.
TCCTTTCCCAGAAGTCACAAGTAAATCTTCTGAGTTGAATAAAATGATGGGAAATGCAGCTGCTGTTACTTCTGCCAGGGATTTAAGAGCATGAAAGGTATTTCCCTAACTCCACTTTGCTCCCATATACTGATTAGTACTTAGGTTTTTCAGTAACAAATCACTGAGAGCTTGGAGTATAAAAGTCAAGCTAGACAGACTTTTTAAAATTTTTTATTTATTTAAAAAAAATTTTTTTAACGTTTTATTTATTTCTAGGAGAGAGAGAGAGACAGCGTGAGCAGGGGAGGGTCAGAGAGAGAGGGAGTCACAGACTCTGAAACAGGCTCCAGGCTCTGAGCTGGCAGTCAGCACAGAGCCCAACGCAGGGCTCGAACCCACGAACCGCGAGATCAGGACCCAAGCGAAAGTCGGACGCTTAACCGACTAAGCCACCCAGGCGCCCCAGACAGACTTTTTAAAAAAATGTTTATTTATTTTTGAGAGAGAGAGGATAAATGGGGTAGGGGGTTGGGTAGAGAAAGGGGAGACAGAGGATCAAAGTGGGCTCTGTCCTGACAGCGGAAAGCACGACATGGGGCTCAAACTCACAAACTGTGATATCATGATCTGAGCCGAAGTCAGATGTTTAACCGATGGAGCCACCAAGGCGCTCCCACACAGACTCTTAAACGCAGTGGTTGCCAGAGGTGAGGTGGGGAGGGGGAGGGGGATGGCTGAAATAGATAAAGGAGATTGAAAGGTTTAAACTTCCAGGTATAAAATGACTAAATCATGGGGAGAAAAGCACAGCACAGAGAATATAGCCAATAATTTTGTAATAACAGAGGGTGACAGCATCGACCATAAGCATTCCGTAATGTATAGAATTGTCGAATTAATATGTTGTACACCTGGCACTAGTATATAACTTGGTAGGTTAATCACACTTTAACAAAAAGGAAAAAGGTGCCAGGCAGTTGGTGTTCTATACCCACTACTAAGCCAATTAAGGTTCTGCTTTGGTTAAAGAGCCTGAGCTCCAGAACCAACTATCTGGCTCAAATTCTGACTCCACCACTTCCTTAGTAGTTGCCTATGCTTAACCCATCTGTAAAACCTATTTATGAGGTTGTTGTGAGGACTAAATAAGTTAATACTCAGTGCAGCATACAGTTGTGTGCTATTACAGACAAAATGTTATTTTGGAAGTTTGAGGAAAACTGGGCTTCAGAGACGCCAACTGACTTGCTCAAAGTCACACCACTTAAAAAAAAAAAGACAAAAACCAAAAAAACTAGGTGCCGAAATGTGAACTCCAGTATAAATCTAAATACAGTACTCTGGTCTATTTACCCCACCCCCAAATTTTATCATAATGATGTTGGGCTTGTGTGATTGCTTAACATATGTGATTTGTGGGGCGCCTGGGGGGCTGAGGCAGTTGAGCATCCAACCTCAGTTCAGGCCATGATCTCATGGTTCGTGGGTTCCAGCCCTGCATTGGGCTCTGTGCTGACAGCTCAGAGCCTGAAGCCTGCTTCTGATTTAGTGTCTCCCTCTCTCTCTGCCCCTCTCCCACTCACACCCTGTCTCTCTCTCTCTCTCAAAAATAAATACACACTAAAACACAAATTATTCAAATAAAATTTAATACTTGTGATTTGTACCTAACCGGGTTTTGCTGTGAACCCTAGTTGTGCTGGAATTCAGTATATTATAGGAATTGGCTGCAGTAAATATCCTAATAAATGACCATTTGAGCTCTTCAAAGAGGACCTGTTTAGGTTCAAGGCAGTAAGGAAAGATTCACAAGGCAAAGCTGCCACTGGTCCTATAACCCAAAAGGCAGGGGAGAAAAAAGCCTCTCCAGAAACAGTGGACCCCAAATAAAGTTTTGTCCAAAAGTAGAGAAAACTAAAAGCTTATCACTTGGTACTTGTTTTGGGATGTACAAGAACAGTTTGGGGCCGAATAGCTCACTGGGCAGTAAAGTCTAGAAATCAAAAGAGGCCTCTTGGACTAAATGGCCTTGCAGACTTAACGTACACCAAAAAGTTCACTCGAAAACGTTTGTATTAGTTTATTAGTTCTGATAGTTCAACGTCTGTCAGCAAAGGCCTTCTACATAGCACGTGTTCAAATCATAGTCATAAAACCTCAGCTCAAAAGCAGCTCAATGATCACTTACAGATAAGGACGGTGAGGCCAAGACAGATAAGTGACTCGCACAAGGTCACACAGCTGAGTCGAAGCTGAATTAAAATTAGACTCCAGGAACACAGATATGGGTCTTTAGGACCACAGCCCTGGAATCAGATCACATGGAGCCAAATCTGACATCACTTTGTGCTTCCTCTGTTATGTTTGGGGGGGATTGTGAACTATTTCTGGGCTTCCCCTTTCTCATTTCAATAGCAGGAGAAAAAGCAGGCGCTTGCCTCATTTGGTTGATCTGATGACATGATCCCAAGAAGTACCATAAAGCCTGGCAGGCAGCGAACATTCAAATGCTTCTGTTGCTGATGTTACTGGCTGCCTATCAGTCATTTAATGAATAAATGGTTAGAAGGGACCGTTTTATTGGACTGACATGGAAAGGAACTTCCAGACCTTTCTATTTGTGCCCCCACATCGTCTCAAAGCAGTAAAGCCATGGGCAACCAGCACCTGCTGGCATCACCAGGCCTGGCATGCCAGAAGCTTCTGGACCAGGCTCACTCAGCGACACCAAGCTCGTGAACAATGGGTGCCAAACGGGGTCTCTGCGCAGTGATCGGCCTGTAGGTAACAGCGGCACATTTGGGCAAAGGTGCTCCTCTCGGCCAGCCAAGAGTAGCAGCCTTCAGCCTGATGTGCAGGTCCCTCGGCTCCTCCCTTGTTTGCCCCACGTCACGGGCTCCCCTTTCTCACTACCCAAGACTGTTTCCTCTGTACTCTGCTGGGGAATCTGAAGATACTGAGAGACAGAGACAGAGACAGAGACAGAGAGAGAGAGCGGGGGGGGGGAGGGAGAGGACTGTAACTACAAGGGATAGCCCTGGAAGGGTCTGGCTGAGAGAGAAGTTAGCAAGCCGGGACCTGCAGAGGAAGAAGTGAGTTCACTTGACCTTTCAGCTTTCACCTGGGGCTACAGGAAGCCAGAGGAAGAGTTTTCTGGCGCTTCTAGTGATTGAAACTCTGATTCTGCAGTCTCTCATCTCCTGAGAACTGTGCTCTCGAAAGAACAGGCTGGGCCATGGAGGTGTCCACCCCCTGGTAGGTTGTCGAGGGGCTGATGGTGGCAAGGGCTTCCAGGGGCTTCTCTGAGGCCCGAGGAGGCGAGGAAAGGTACAGATGCAGGACAGCTTCAGTCCAGGGTGCCAAGCGCAGCCAGAATGACAATGGGTGGGTGGGAAAGGGCTGGACCCAATGGTGATTTCTCTGGTGGAGAAGTTGATGAGAAACAATGACAGTAAAGTCACTAAAATGTAGGCAAATCAGTACTAGAACTATTTTTAAATTATTATTGTTATTCTGGGTGGGGGGAGGGGCAGAGAGAGACACACACAGAGAATCTGAAGCAGGCTTCAGGCTCTGAGCTGTCAGCACCGCTGACATGGGACTTGAACCCATGAACTGCAAGATCATGACCTGAGTCGAAGTTGGTCGCTTAACCAACTGAGCCACTCAGGTGCCCCAGTACTAGAACTTTTAAATGTATCCACCGTGCTTCTTGTCTTTGGGTGAAATTTGTCATCAGCTGCTAAACTTGTTCTCCTGTATAACCCAAAATGTTTGTGATAAAATACACATGACATAAACATTGCCATTTTAACAATTTTTAAGTGTACAATTCAGTGGCATTGATGTATTCATAATACTCTTGCAAACGTCACTACTGTTCGTTTCCAGATCATTTCTATTACCCCAAACTGAAACTCTGTATCTGTTAAACACTAAGTCTCCATGCTTCCGTCTTCCCTCCCAGCCCTGAACCTCTATTCCACTTTCTGCCTTTACGAATTTACTGTTCTAGGAACCTCATGTAGGAGGAGTCAGACGATATTTGTTCTTTTGTGTCTGGCTTATTTCACTTAGCAGGTCTTCAGAGTTTGTATATGTTTAGCATGTGTCAGAATTCCCTTCCTTATTAGGGCGCCTGAGTGGTTCAGTCGGTTCGGTGTCTGACTCTTGATTTTGGCTCAGGTCACTATCTCACAGTTTGTGATACCGAGCTTGGCATTGGGCTCGGCACTGACAGCGCAAATCTGCTTGGAATTCTCTATCTCCCTCTGTCTCTGCCCCTCCCCCCACCCCACCCCCCTGCACTGTGTGTCTGTCTCAAAATAAATAAATGGACCAAAAAAAAAAAAAAAAAAAGAATTCTTTTCCTTATCAAGGCTGAAAAATATTCCATTGTATGTATAGATCACATTTAGTTTATCCATTCATCTGTTGATGACCCAATGTGATTTTTAAGGAATTAGATATTTCCTATCTGAGATCTCGAAACATTTTGTAATATATAATAACCTTTTGTGTATGTGATCTCTTCAGTGTTTGAAGACTAATTATACTTTTAAAATAGAGCTCTGCCCTGTTTGCTCTGTTACCTCTGTTTTCTCCCCAGTAAGTCCCTTTATTTTCTCTCTTCCATAGCATCAGCTAGCCCCCAAGGATTTGGTAATTTTAGATCATGGGTTTATCTTCATTGTAGAGTACTAAGTAAGACCCTATAGAATGTCTGTTCCCTCTATTTGTGCATCCACTTCAGAGAGGGGGCATGAGAGTCTACGGGAGCATGGTAGACAAATGCTGGCCAATTTCAAGTGAGAAGGAAATTCTCAAGGGGGAGGCAGGATGTGCTACCCAAGCTCACAACTCCAGCCTGAAGGCTGATTCCCCTCCCCTCCAAGTGCTCCTGGCCAAAAGAAGACAGGAATGGACCCAGGTGACTGGGCTACCCTCACTTCAGTTCCCAACCAATCAGCTTGGCTGATTTTCCTGATCCTTCCCCTGGGCTGATTTCCCCCACTTCCATCTCCTCATCTGCAAAATGGGTATGAAAATAAGAAGAATGGTTCTAATAGATTAACTTTAAATGTTTACTCTCTTTTCTTCAGTATCTCCATTAGAGAGAAGCTTGTCTGGCAATATCAAGGGTGAATAATTAATGCTTTTAAAGAGACTATATTTTAACTTCTGGGGTATATAAGTAATAGCATATAAAAAAAAGGATTGGAATTCTTAAGTTATGGCTTCTTTTTTTTTAAATTTATTTTTATTTATTTTGAGAGAGAGTGTGTGAGTGGGAGAGAAGCAGAGAGAGAGGGAGAGAATCCCAAGCAGGCTCCATGCTCAGCATACAGCCCAATTCAGGGCTCAGATCTTGAGAACTGTGAGATCATGATCTGAGCCAAAGTCAAGAGTCTGACACTTAGCCACCCAGGTGCCCCTTATGTTATATTTTAAATGTAACATTATTTAAATGTCTTTTTAGAAAATGAGGCATTAAAATATCTCTACAGTGTCAGGGATTGCGGGTTCACGTTGTAACTTTAACAATGAAATGCTGATTCATCATTCTTCTGAAGTAAAATTCATTCTCTTAAACCTGTGTGAAATATATCACCAGTAACACCAGTTACTGAAAAATATATATAACATTGGTCCAATTTAATTATCAATAGTTCTTATTCGGCACAACAATTTTAATTTAGAAATGGAACCAATGTCTTTCATAAAGTACTTCTTTATGGATAAAGATTTAATTCTCAGCAAATATTGGTTAGGCAGAAAAGACAAACATGACATTTATAAAACTTTTAAAATGTGTACTTTATTTTTTATAGAGACAGAGGGTGAGCTGGGGAGGGGCAGAGAAAGAGGGAGACACAGAATGCAAAGCAGGCTCCAGTCTTCGAGCTGTCAGCACAGAGCCAACATAGGGCTCGAACTCACGAACTGTGAGAGCATGACCTGAGCTGAAGCTGGGCACTGACTGAGCCACCCAGGCATCCCTGAAATTTCTAAAACTCATATATGGGCTAATGACAAATAAAAGTGAGTGATGACGGAGCAGAAGGCTTGAACTAACAGATTTTTTAATACTGTATTCCTATTTTAAATTGGTTTCGGTTGAATAAATTGTTACAAGCCATCATGAAGTTCTGTCTGGCGGCCTCCACTCAGAAGCAGTGGGGACCTTACTTCCTGGTCCCTCTGGCCAGGCTCAGTGCAGTACAACCAATGCCAGGATCAGACTCAGCTCGAATTATAAAATGTGATCTTTCTCCTTCCTCTTTCTCATTTCCCCTTTTAGTTTTCAAGGGGAAGGAAATGTTTGCTCCAAAGATCTAAGGTGTGTTTGTCTGGCTCCTGAGAGAGAAAGAGAGACAGAGAAAGACAGAGAGAGAAAGAGAACGTTTTACGAAATGATCTGGAAATGAAAAATTATAAAGGATTGTAAATTATAATTGTATAATGATATACAATTTTCTGTTGTCTATAATATATCTAATTTTATATAATTCTACAATTACAAATTGTAAACATTGTAAATTATAAGGAGGTTCATTCAGCTCATCCTTTATTATAAAGCTATGTAACACAGTAAACAGAAAGAATAGTTACCAGGCCCTGTAACCACAACTGAATGAACCATGAACACCAATCCATCCAGCAAATACTCTGACTTGGGCCAAACTGCTGTCTGCTAATTGCCTATGAGGTCTGAAGAGCTAATGATTTCCTTAACGCTACCCAATACATCAAGCAATATTTTGCTATTCTGTGAAATCTCCACCCACGGGGTTAATATCCACAGTTACACAATATGTAGGGTTCAAAGTCAAACAAAAAATATTGCTTAACCAAACAGCCGTTATACACTTTCCAAATTTCTCCCTGTTAGGGCTGCCTTCTCAGCTAGAATATTTCCATATCAGGTAGAATATTGAGCACTGAATTCAGACCCGAAATATGGGCAACCTCTCACCAGCTTCTCCATATAGATAGCTGTGAAGACCAGTCTTCATGTCCATTCAACAAGTGTCTGTTGACCGCTTTCGTATTAGCATCTTGCCTTGGGGCTGAGCATTCAGTTGGCATCAGTACAGACCTTGCTCCTGACTCCGTGGAGGTCAGATCTTAGTGTCATTGCTAGAAAGTTTGTCATGAAGCTTACTTTCGGAATTCCTATAATCCAAAATATGGTTCTGTTTTAGCCCTTGTCTTTTTCAGGCACCTGGATCTGCCAACAAAGCTTGGACAAACTATTGGAATGAAAGGAAAAGTGTGTAGAAATAGCAAAGAGTAGGTACACACAAATCCTACGTCACTTCATTTTACTCTTAGCAGGGGTTTTATCAGACTTGAGGAAGGCAGCTGTATTTGCCCTCATTTTACAGATGAGGATACATAGGAAGGTAAGATGACTTGGTAGAGGTCCCTAAAAGCTCCTCGGTGGGAGAGAAATGCCTGGGTGGTTCAGTCGGTTAAGTGTCTGACTCCTGATTGTGGCTCAGGTCATAATCTCACGCTTTGTGAGATTGGGCTCTGTGCTGACAGCCAGAGCCTGTTTGGGATTCTCCCTCTTTCTCTCCCTAAAGGACTAGAATTTGGGGTTCATGCCAGGCAGGTTACCAGTGAGTAACATCTTTATTTTTTGCTCTTTTTGTTTAATGTCTACTTTCTATTTCCCTCCAAAGTGCCCACTGTTGCCTGAAAAGAAAAGCTCTAATTCATCACTTGCAGTGGACATTGAGCATGATCAGAATTAGCATATCTTCCAGCCCCTTTACTCGGTGGTCTTATCAAATTCCCACTTCAAGAAATCTTTTCCAGAGACTTTCCATGTTCTGAAAGTCTGGATTTAGGGCTGTTTCCTAGAGTTGATAGTGAAACTTCAAGAGCTGGAAAGGGCATGTAGATAGTTAAATGTTTACCTCGATTTAAAAGATCACACCTTCAGGAGCATGTGGGTGGCTCAGATGATTAAGCGACCAATTCTGATTTTGGCTTGGTTCATTATCTCGTGTTCTGTGAGATCAGACTCAGCGTTGGGCTCAGCTTGGAAGGCAGAGCCTGCTTAGGATTCTCTCTCTCCCTCTGTCTCTGCCCCTCCCGTACTCGTTCTCTCCCCCACCCCCCAAAAAAAGTCACAATCTTCAGAAAAGGATTTGGTCATACATACTTATCCTATCTCTCTCTCTAGCCAGTATGACATTTTTAGTGTCATCACTAACTTTAATATTTTTACAAATTTATTATTTATTTGTTTTTTTAAATTTTACAGGGAATGAGCAAGAGTAGGGGAGGGACAGAGGAAGAGAGAGATAGAATCTTAAGTAGGCTCCACGCTGAGCACTGAGCCCAACGTAGGGCTGGATCCCAGTACCCTGGAGTGATGACCAGAGCGAAAACCAAGGGTGAGGCACTCAACTGACTGAAGCACTCAAGTGTCCCTGAATTTTTTTAAATGTATGTAAATAATAATGCCCTCGCTGACTTAAACACTGTTTATTTACTTATAAGATTTAGTATTGATAGAAATGAAGGAAAAATCAAAGACCATTGCTCTACACTTGAACCCTCAACTGAAGAATGAAGTCTTTGTAAGACCTTCTTTCCTTTGTGGGCCAGAGGGTATAGAAGGGAGATGTGCACTAGATTTGCATTTAGGCACGGGAAGTACTTTGAAGGGAGATTATATGTCCAAGTAAAACAAAAATAAAAACCTTTGGGAAAGACAGGAAATAAATGATCCATTAAAAATTAGTCTAGGGTCTCCTGGGTGGCTCAGTTGCATGTCTGACTCTTGACTTCAGCTCAGGTCATGATCTGGAGGTTCATGACTTTGAGCCTTGCTCCAGGCTCTGTACTGACAGCTTGGAGCCTGCTTGGGATTCTCTCTCTCTCTTTCTCTCTCTCTCTCTCTCTGCCTCTCCCCTGCTTGTGCTCTCTTTCTCTAGCTCTCGAAATAAATAAACTTAAAAAAATAAGTTTGGGGGCACCTGGGTGGCTCAGTCGATTAAGCCTCTGACTTCGGCTCAGGTCATGATCTCACTGTTCGTGGGTTCGAGCCCCCGTCGGGCTCTCTGCTGTCAGCTAGCTCAGAGCCTGGAGCCTGTTTCAGATTCTGTGTCTCCCTCTCTCTCTGATCCTCCCCTGTTCACACTGTCTCTCTCTCTCATAAATAATTAAAAATATTAAAAAAAATAAGTTTGAAGACGTGTTGTCTTGTAATGAATTACCTGTGTAGCTCCATAATGAGAAGAGACACTTTAGCAGGAAAAGTCATGTTTAACATGAGATGATACTGTAACACAGAGCGCTAATGATGTCTTAGCAATCTATCTTCTCCTGAAGTTTCTCTCTCCTTTAAGTTGGCAGTTCTTTCCCTCAGGAAGATATAAATAGATACAAATAGTAGATAAGATATAAATGCAAGAAACAAATACAGCTGGCTTGGCACTGGCAAAGCACATGTTCTGAATCTTCAAAATCTAAAACCTTCCCCATAAAATGTCCAGCATGGTGAGTAGAAAAAGAAAGAAGGGGCTCTGCTAGGTGTAGATTCTAGGCTCACACATTGTATATAACTCCCTCCCTCCCTCCCTGTAGTCTTAAGTGCAGTGGGTTTTAGATTTGCTTCTCAGAAAGATTGAATGTTTTATGCCAAGGCTCTTCATAGCTCTTTAGAGGACTGAAAACCACAACTGGTAATACCAAGAACTGTAAGATAGACTAGGACCTTGCTACTCAGATTGCTGGTGTAGATTGGCAGCATCAGGTACACCTGGGAGCTTGTTAGAAACACAGACTCTTAGGCTCACCACAAACCTCCTGAATCTGAATCTTTTTATTGAGATTCTCTAGTGACTAATATGCTCATTAGAGTTTGAGAAGCACTCTAGCGCNTTCGCTGAATTCTTGAATCAGTTCTAGTAGGCTTCTGGTGGAGGCTCATTAGAGTTTGAGAAGCACTCTAGCGTGTCCCGGTGCCAGGATTTGCCAATATGGCGCCGGGTTCTGCTCCGTGGCAACTTTACGAAAGTAGCTGCCAGGCTCCACGGAAGGATTCTTCTTTGATTTTTCCTATTGAATGGATACAAATGAGTGAAGGATTTCTTGAGGCATGGTATACGCTTATATTGATCTGTCTTTATACTAAATTAAAAATAGGGGACTAATGTTCCTCTGACATGACAACGAAAAACAAAATAACTCCCAATTTAGCAATCATGATAATTCAGAATTTCTAGGCAATGGTATTTTAGTTCAATAGTCACGAATCACAATTGCAAATTTGTCTCTAATTTATATAACCTATTTGCTTTACGGTTTGCTTTTAGTTTTTGTCAAGCGAGTAGCATTGGTTGCTTATCGTCAGGAGTAAAAGTGAACACTTCTGCCCACTCTGTCTTGGTACTGGAGTCAGCAAGGAGAACGTAGTAGAGTCTAGCGCTGGATGGAATACCCCTTTGCTCACAAGGAGAAGAGACAAGTAAGATCATCTCCAGTAGTGGGTTTTGGTGTCCTGTGGCCAGCAGACCCTCCCCCCAGAACAACTGGCTCTCAGACACCCCTCTGGAGCTGCAGCAGAAGGACCCCGTCCCCTCTCCACAGGGGACAGATCTAGCAATGGGATTGGCCAGGTGCCATATTAAACACACGCTTAAGCAGAACAAAGGATTACACACTGAGTCTGAAACAGAGAAATATTCCCATACTAGGTGACAGTTCAACACAGGATTTGGTGACTTTTTATCTCTTGGTAAGAAATGTTCCAGACCTGAGGCCCATCCCTACATAGCACATGGGGGTTGAAGAACTATATACACAAAATTCCTTTCCACATAGTTTTTATTTTAGCATTCCTCTATTTTATACTAACTTTGTATAAAGCTATTTCATTGAACAGTAACTCATATAGAGAAGGTTTACAAACTGAGTTAAATCCCATTTTTCCTCGTTACACTGGCCCCGGGATACCATTCCTGCTTCTCATGAACGCTGACCCAAGAACTACAGCTTTTTGGGGTACTCTTTTTTTTAATGTTTATTTATATTTGAGAGAGAGAGAGAGACAGAGTGCAAACCAGAGAGAGAGAGGGAGACACAGAATTTGAAGCAGGCTCCAGGCTTTGAGCTTTCAGAGCCCAGCATGGGGCTTGAACTCATGAACTGTGAGATCATGACTTGAGCTGAACTGGACCCTTAACTGTCTGAGCCACCCAGGCGCCCCTCTCTTGTAACTCTTTCCCTCTCGCCTCCGCGTCAACAGTATTCAATGGGTTTTGTTGAGTCCTTACTGTATAGTAACAGCTAGCTTTAACAGAGCCCTTGTCCAAGACTTGGTACTACGAATGAGGATTCAGTGGTGAACAAGTCAGGCATGGTCCTTCCATGTGATGACTGAGCTTAGAGTTGTTTCTTCTTTTTGACAGTCCCATTCTCTTTCTTATTTAACCTCACTGGGGGTTACCCCAATTTTATTATAAAGTAGTTACTCTTTGAGAAATCAGACTGACTCTGAACTGAGGAGTACAAGAATAGGTAGTATTACAAATAAAACACTTTTTAAATGTTTATTTATATTTGAGAGACAGAGCACAAGGAGGGGAGGGGCAGAGAGAAAGGGAGACACAGAATCCAAAGCAGGGTCCAGGCTCTGAGCTGTCAGCACAGAGCCTGATGCAGGGGTCAAACCCATGAACTGTGAGACCGTGACCTGAGCTGAAGTTGGATGCTCAACCGACTGAGCCACCCAAGCGCCCCACAAATAAAACATTTTTTTTATCATGAATCCCATGAAACCCAAATATAGTAGATACCTGCTAGGTTGCCTCCATCAATCTGCTCCCCTGCCCACTCCCAAATGATCTGGCAACTGTCCACTTTCATCCACCCTGTTCAAATAACAGTAACCATGTTTATACAGATATGGCGAATCCGAGGTGGTTACTTGGCTCCGTCAGTTTCTGAAAATTTGGAATTGGGACCAGGCGATTACATTCTCATTCCAGAAAGGACGGAGAGAGGAAGGGTTTCTGCCATGTTTTGCATATATGGAATGATATGCAGAGAAAGCTGCTGTGTGGAAAGAGAAGAGTTGATAGACAGAAAAGGGCACAGAGATGAGAAACACTGAGATGCCTGAGGAATTTGGGTCCCTGATTCCAGTTAAGTCCTGCAATCTAGCTTCTTTCTTGCTCTTGTGCCCATGAGTCTCTCTTGTGGTCCATGACTTACTCCCGTGTCCTTGTAAAATATTCCTCCTTGCTTTAGCTTGTTCAGGTAGATCTCTATTAATTTTGTACTGACATAAGATCGGAATCGCTAAGTATTCCTGTAGGAAATGTTGGAAAGGAAAATTAGAACTGTAAACATATGTGTCTTGATCAGCTCTGTGCCATCGAAGAACCATGAGTAGGCCTAGTGATCTTGGCAATAGTTACTATGCTTCACTGTCAATTTGACTTTTCTAAGTCTTCCTTTTCTGCCTTACTCTATTTGTGTGTCCACCGAATGAGTCCCTATTCTGCGAGAACCTGAAGAAATGTGGTAGGAAGTCATTAGTCATGTATTAAATAACAAATTATAAAACACTGGGTTAATAAAATTGTTAAACATTTATTAATTTTTGAGACACACAGAGTGTGAATGGGGGTGGGGCTGAGGGAGAGGGAGACAGAATTCGAAGGAAGCTCCAGGCTCCAAGCCGTCAGCACAGAGCCAGACGTGGGGTTCAAACTCACAAATCACGAGATCATGACCTGAGCTGAAGTCAGACACCCAACTGACTGCGCCACCCAGGCGCCCCAATTGTACTTATGTCGTGACGCTACATCTTACCTCCTGAGTCTGAACCAGCGATCGTATAAAGATCTTGGACGGTACTTTCCCTCGGTACTCTCCTGTGACCTGGAGCACCAGAAAGAATTCATGCACAGTTTGCTTTCACTATTTATTCCTGTACATTGTTTTAGCTATTCTGAATAGGAACCCTAGTCCCTTCCTTGGCCAGGGCAATTGTATTAGACTAACTGCTCATGAGCTTATTTTTATAAATGAGGATTGTGGGACATTTGTGCCTCATGGGTAGAAAGTATCTGCCATAAAGTCTACACTATCACTCTTCTGCTCAACAAATAGTTATTGAGTGATTCCTATGTATCAGGTGCTATTCTGTATGCTGAGGATAGAGCAGAGGACAAATCTTACTTTTTTTAGTTGAAAAGAAAGGAAATACGGGATGCCTGCATGGTTCAGTCAGTTAAGGGTCTGAGTCTTGATTTCAGCTTATGTCATGATCAACGGGTCATGAGATCAAGCCCTGTGTCAGCCTCTGTGCTGATAGCCTGGAGCCTGCTTGGGATTCTGTTTCTCTGTTTCTGTCTCTCTCGCTCAAAATAAATAAATAAACATTTTTTTTAAAAAGGAAATAAGCAAGATAAGTAAACAGTGTTTACAAACAATGCTAAGGAGAAAATAAGGCAGAGAAAAGAGAGGAAGTATCAGAGCAAGGGGAATGACAATTCTAGGCATGGAAGGCTCCCTGAGAAGTTAGATTTGGGGCGAGTATCTGAAGCAGCAGGCCACGCAGCTGTTTGGTATTTGGAGGAGACGTGCCAAGCAGATGAGGGCAGCTGTAAAGGTTGGTGGAAGCTTGCTTATTATACCTGAAGGAGAGTAAGAAGGCAAACACGGCTGATGATGAACAAGCCAATGAGAAAGTAAACAGAGATGAGGTTAGAGAATAACGAGAGTGGGATCATATGAGGTCACTATAAACACTCAGGCTTATGTGATGAGTGAGGAGAGAGCCATTGAAGGGTTATAAACAGAGGAATGACATGATCTGATGTATATTTTAACAAGAGTGCCATGATTGTTTTGTTGTCAAAAAATTAAAGGCAGGTACGAAAAGCAGCAGGAGGACCGGTCAGGAGGCCTCTGTGGTAATTCAGATGAGGAATGATGGCGGCCTGAACGAGGGTAGTGCTGATGTAGATGGTGAGAAGGGAGCTGATTCTGGATGCATTTCGAAGAGATGCATCAGGAGTTGTTATTGGATCAGTTGGGGTGAGAGAAAAAGAAAGACAAAATACAGCAAAGTGTCAAGAATATGGGGCTGAATCACGAGAAGTAGGGAGTTGTCATTTCTTGATGCGGGGAAAATGGCAGAGAAGCCCATTGGAGCAGGATGCTTATTAGACATCTGAGCGAGTGTGTGGGGCAGCAAGTGGACCAGTCTCTGCAGTTGAACATGAGGGAGTCTAGGCCAGAGATCAATATCTGGGAGCCACCAACCAATGGTGGCACTTAAAATGGCTGCAAGAACTTCAAGAAAGTGAGAGTAAATAATGAAACAGGAGGCCATATTTATGGAGATGAGGATGAACCAGCAAAGGAGACTCAGAGGAAAGAAACCAAGAGGTAAGAGCAAATCCAGGGGAAGTCAAGTGAAGACAGTGTTCCAAGGATAAGGTGACTAGCAATGCCAAGTGCTGCTTTATTTAGGTCAGATAAATGAGGACTGAGAACTGACCTTGGACATAGCAATATAGAAGTCACTGGGGGAGTTTCCGTAAGAGCAGTGTTGGGGCAGCAGTGGGGGCAAACAATTAAAGTGGGTTAATGAGAGAACAGGACAAGCAGAATTGGACACAGCAAATAGAGGTAACTGTGTTAAGGAATGTTCTGTAAAAAGAAAGGCATGGCAGATAGGGGCAAGAAAGTGTTTTTAAAAGGTGGGAGTACTGGGATGTCTGCATGACTCAGTCAGTTAAATATCCGACTCTTGATTTTGGCTCAGGTCATGGTCTCATGGTTCGTGAGATGGAGCCCTGCATTGGGTTCTGCGCTGATGGCGTGGAGCCTGCTTGGAATTCTCTCTCTCCTTCCTTCTCTGCCCCTCCCCACAGCTCACACACTCTCCCTCAAAATAAATAAATAAACTTAAAAAAAAAAAGATGGGAGTACTTACAACTTGTTGTTACATATTGATAGAATCCACCTGCAGAGTGGAAAATCCATCATGGCAGTAACATGAGGTAATTGTCAGAACAACGCCCTTCAGTCGGCAAAGAGAACAGATCTAGGGTGTAAGGGGAGGGGGAAAAAAGGAAAAGCTGACACAGATCAGTGGGTAGATGTGGGATAGGAGACATGGCTGTACTTTGGTTTCTGTATGCTTTCTGCAAGTGAAATAAAATTTCTGGTTAACATGCTTCTATGTACAAAGATAGCAATGGCT
Organism: Crocuta crocuta; assembly: GCF_008692635.1. Lineage (NCBI taxonomy): Eukaryota > Metazoa > Chordata > Mammalia > Carnivora > Hyaenidae > Crocuta > Crocuta crocuta. The sequence goes on along the minus strand of NW_027551579.1, from coordinate 1,241,493 downwards.
GAGGCACTCACCTTGGGATAATAATGCGCTCTCTCTCTCTCTCTCTCTCTCCCTATTTATATATATGCTTATTTATTTTTGAGAGAGAGCACAAGTATCAGTTGGGAGGAGGTGAGAGAGAGGGGGACAGAGGTTCTGAAGCAGGCTCTGTGCTAACAGCAGAGAGCCCCATGCGGGGCTTGAACTCACAAACCATGAGATCATGACCTGAGCAGCAGTCAGATGCTCAATCAGCTGAGCCACCCAGGTGCCCTGAAAATGCTATCTTTATAATCTGAAGAGTCCTCATGGTGCTAATGGGTTGCTTGAACAATGAGAAAAATGGTGGTTTTTCTCCCAAATAGCTCTTTCTGACAGTTATCTGGATGTTTTAAAATGTGTCCTTAACAATAAACTCTCTTAAAATGAGCCCACAATGATTAGTTCTTTTTAGCTAAACATTAGCTATGTGTTAGTTTAGATCTTTGAGTCAGAAAGCTTTTCTTGCTATTTTTTTTTCTCAAAGTATACTACATTCTTGTTTCCTGGGCATTATTAAATGTAGTCTAGTCTATTTCAAAAGTTGGTAATATATGCCTGCTGATTGCTCCATTCACTCAATTTGCAATTTATAGCTGCTTTCTAGTTCAAGCTATTAAGTGTGGGAACATGGCATAATAGACCATTTACTGAACTGCTGATACTCATGCTCATACTGAAAATTGGAAGGGAGAATTCAAAACTGTTTAAAAGATGTTAGAAAAAGGCTTTTTGTTTGTCCATTGATTTTTAAAAAGGCTTGATAGTGTTGTCTATTTTTTAGGTGCAATCACTGGAAGTCAGGATTGAAAAACTCTCAAAAATTATCTGGCCCAATCATTCACTTAGTGCTCAAACTCCCTTAAAACACCCCTGCTGTGAGGTTGTCCAGTGTCCAGGTAAGTGACTACTTTACTCTTCTACATCATGGAAATTAACAAACAAAAACCACATTAGTAGCTTTCCATTTAAAATGATTTTTCAGGGGGCATCTGGGTGGCTCAGTCAGTTAAGCACCTGACTTCAGCTCAGGTCATGACTTAACTGTTTGTGAGTTCAAACCCTGCTTCAGGCTCTGTGCTGATAGCTCAGAGCCTGGAGCCTGCTTCAGATTCTGTGTCTCCCTCTCTCTCTGTCTCTGCCCCTCCCCCCTCGTGCTCTGTCTCTGTCTCTCAAAAGTAAATAGACATTAAAAAAATTTTTTTTAATGACTTTTCAGGACACTCAAGAGATTTTTCACTTGTTATGCAAAAAATATATAAATCAGAATTACACCTTTTCTACACAGATACAAAATGGGACATACAGATGGCATAAATACCTTGTGCAGTGGGTTGAGATGCAGAGAATTCCAAGCTAATTCTGGTCTGAAGCACTAGTCACTTCACAGGTGAGAGAGTGCAGAATTATGTGGGCAGTCTGAGCTATAGGGTGCTATCCAAAAGCTACCCAAGGAAGGTTCTGTATCTATCTTCATTTCCTTTCATACCTCTGTGCTACAGACACCTCTCTTGTCTCTGATTTAGCTACATTTAAATCCCAACCTCCTGATGCATAATTTTGGTCAGAAGATTAAGATGATAATCATTAATGCTTCATAAGATAACTGGACACTACTATGCATCTTTTTTTTTTTTTTCTCTTGAAATCACATCACACAGAGTGAAGAGAAACCATTTTGGGTTAATGAATTTGATGTTTGGTTTTGTTTTTGTTTTTTTTTTTAAATGTTTTTATTTATTTCTAGGAGAGAGAGAGAGAGAGAGACAGTGTGAGCAGGGGAGGGCCAGAGAGAGAAGGAGTCACAGACTGAAACAGGCTCCAGGCTCTGAGCTGGCAGTCAGCACAGAGCCCGACGCGGGGCTCGAACCCACGAACCGCGAGATCATGACCCAAGCGAAAGTCGGACGCTTAACCGACTAAGCCACCCAGGCGCCCCGATGTTTGGTTTTGTTTTATTCTACATGGTTAGAATTAGTTCCAACTGATATGGACTTCGCCATTTGTGACATGAGCGTCAGGGCAGGAAAGCTTATTAGAAAATGATTTCACTGGGGAGGGAGGAATGCATAGGTGGGGCACAGGGAATTTTTAAGAGAGTGAAACTATTCCACACGACACCACCAAAGTGGACACTTGTCATTACACACTTGTCAAAATTCATAGAATGATTAACACAAAAAAATGAACCCTAATATAAACTATGGGCTTTATGTGATAATGTTGTGTCCGTATTGGTTCATTGATTGTGACAAATGTACCATTCTGAGGGGGAGGGGCGTTGATACTAAGGGAGGCTGTGCAGGCTGGTGGGAGGGGTAGATGGGAAGTATATTTTCGGCTTAATTTTGTTGTGAACCTAAAACAGTTCTATTAAAAAGTAGTTTCACAAAGCTTGCAGATATAAACATAGGTTTTTCAATAAGGGGGACTTTTAATTTCCAAAGTAAAATTCTTAGAGCCATTTTTGGGGCACCTAGGTGGCTCAGTCGGTAAAGCAGTTAAGCATCCAACTCTTTTTTTTTTTTTTTAATTTTTAAGTGTTTATTTACTTTTGAGAGAGAGAGAGAGAGAGACAGAGTGAGAGTGGAGGAGGGGCAAAGAGAGGAGTTGCAGAATCTGAAGCAGACTCCAGGCTCTGAGCTGTCAGCACAGAGCCCAACACGGGGCTTGAACCCATGGACCATGAGATCATGAGATCATGAGGTGAGCCGAAGTCCGACGCCTAACCGACTGAGCCACCCAGGTGCCCCAAGCATCCAACTCTTGATTTTGCCTCAGGTCATGACCTCGGAATGGTGAGATCCAGTACCAAATCGGGATCCATGCTGAGCATGGAGCCTGCATGAGATTCTCTCTCTCTCTCTTTCTCTCTGCCCCTTCCCCCAAATATATACACATAATTAAAAAAAAAAACTTAGAGCCATTCATGATAAATTAGTAAATTTTTATACATGACAATTTGGTGAGAGGGCTTCTTTGATAAATTATTTTGTGCAGTGAAGAATCAGTCTAATTTAGTTGTATGATCAATCCAGGGATGTCTGAATAAAGCACCACAGACCAGGAGCATGAGATTTCAAGACATTTTAAAAACAGAACCTGAAAACTGGAGGAAGGATTCTCTTGAGTAATTGTAAAGTTATCTTTAAAATAACTGAATATTTTCTCTGGGTTTTCTGATTGTTTTACAATCCAGTGTCAATTGCAGCCTGGTAAAATTTGGTAGTATTTTGTAAGAAATTGTAGTTGATTTTATTATATAGCAGAATAGAGAGTGAATCCCTGGGATCATGAAAGAAAGGAGAGACCTAAATGACCCATTTCATTCTTGAGGGACTAGAGGAGTCCCAAGAATATAGTTTAGGATGGTGGCACATCCTGCTTCTGTGGGTGACCGTGGAGAGTCACAAACAATGAGAACCCCACTGGGATTCCAGCCCTAAGAGGTGTCAGGTGAGAGGCACGTACAGTGCCTTGCACAGTATATGCTATGCTCCTCCTTATTTTGTTTTTTTAGAAAGGAGCACAGAGTTTATATGCAACATCGTGAATGCAATGTAGAAGGAGATCCTTGGAGACTGCGGATCTGTGAGAGATGATTAAAAGCCCCTAAAGAGAACAAAGGGAATAATACACAATGGAAATCAGCAAGTATATGATTCTGTTGAGGCTAAGTGGAACCAAATCGGAATCAAGATGTTGGCAAGTGAGAGAGAATGATGTGCGGGAGGTCAGGACCCTACACAATAAAAACCAGACTCTGCTAGAGGTAGGGGATGGGATAGTGGTGGTGGAGAAAGTATGAATGTGATCCTTGGACACGAAGCAGCAGCACAAAGCAAAGACGAAGCAACGTACCTACTTGATTGAACTAAGCAAAAAGCAACCGAATTTGGAAACATGAAACTTCTTGAGGTTCCAAAGACTGGAGGGAACAGATTGATGGGAGGGAAGAACTCAGTCAGTGCCAACACGGAAACACACTTCCAGCAGCCACTCAGGACCACCTATGACCTTCTCTGCCTTTCCTTCCGTGTCATCACCATTTCCAAGACTTTGTCCGTCTCTACTTCCTGTGACGTTCATTTTCACATCATAAGAACATGCTCAGTGTTGGTCCTCATGTGATGTACCCTGGACCCCATGTGGAGTGGACCACAGTAGCAGCTGGAATAAAGTCACACAGTCCCAACGTGCAGGCCAGGGACATAGGACTTTGTGGTTATGCGCAGTCTTTTGCATCCTAGAAATTAGGTGGGAGAGTGAAATTGGCAGAATTACAATTCTGGTTTTCACAATTATTTACATGTAACAGATTTTCCCTCTGATCACATTATATATAAACTTTTAGCATCATGCCATGTGTTTGTTACATAAAAGAAAGTTTTATCCAAACTGCATATATCTCCGTGCAAACTCCTTTAGAAGTGGAAATAATTCCAACTTACTCCAGTTTATCAGCTTTAATGCTGTTAAGTGAAAATGCTCGAGAGGGTCACAGCTGAGTAAATATTAAAGAAAAACAGTCAATGCTTTAGGTAGGTAACTAATAACAAGCCGTGGTCTGGCCAAGGTCTTTCATTTTAATTACTTTTAATCCCACTTACTTGTCAGAAGAAAAGGGGAAGAAATTCCCTCAGTAACATTGAGAAATCCTATCATCACCCCAAAATTCCCTTTATAACCAGGTTGCAGGTGGAAATCTATTTTGAAAAAAATTGCCGTGGCAGGTTGTTAACACACCAGTACAAACACACTTGTTTAAACACAACAGCTTGCCACTACTCAGCAGGTTTATTAACCGCAATTCAGCTTGCCATCAGAAGTAAAAATTACTGATGTTATTAAATTTCCACCTCATTACCTTGACTTTTATTTCGAACCATTCATCAACGATTTCCTTCATTAGAAGTCACAAGTTAACCCAGCCAAAAAATCATCAGAGAAACACAATACATTTGATGGTATCTTGGAAGCCTGAAGACTTAGTGCAGTGTTGCTAACTCACAAAGTCTCTTAAGCATTATAGGCATCCATTCGAGACCATTCTCAAGCCATTGCTTCAACAACCATGAGTAAAGACATTTCAAATAGTGCTTGAGGAAAAACCAAAATGCTTGGAGTAATGGATTTCCAGTAATTGGTCTCAACCAATCCCCTGGCAAGCCCATTACACTCCTCAGTCTTTCTGATAATGCCCAAATACACCTCTGTTTAAGGAACTGTAATCCTTTGCCTTCATGAGAGGCTGCCCATTTCATCTTCCTGGCTTCTCCAGGAACATTCCTGTCCAGTGAAGCTACTTCCCATCTGTCCACAGGAAATGTTTAGGGGCACCCTGTCCGAGATTGGTTCTGAGACAGATGTCTTCTAAGATAAATTGAGATCATAAGTAGTATCAACCAAATAACGAATGTGTAACAACTACCGTTCGTGGGAACTGAGATAGCCCCTAAAGAGAATATAGTGTAAGAAGACGGAGTCCTCTGAAACTTTACACTCTAGACATATATAATATGCATATACACAGGGAAAGCTAACCCTAATACAGAGCGGTACACTGTTAGAGTTAAATGAATGTCATGGGTAGGAATTGCTTTAGGGCCTTGGATGACCCACTCTAGGCTTTGGGGAAGAGATAATTAGGCCATCCTCTCAGAGAGGAGGGGAGACAAAACAAAGAGATAAGAGGGACGGGGAATCATTGTATTTGAGAGCAAAATGGAAGAACTCTGCAATGAATAGTAATTTGTTTTTGTTCATGTTGTCATTGTGACTACTTTCAAGTGCCGGTATTCTGAACAAGATTAATTTTGAGTTGGGATGCCTGGGTGGCTCTGTCAGTTAAGCATCCAACTCTTGATCCCAGCTCAGGTCTTGATATTAGGGTCATGAGTTCAAGCCCCATGTTGGGGCGTTGGGGTCCACGCTGGACGGGGAGCCTACTTAAACAACAACAACAACAACAACAACAACAACCAAAAGAACCATTAATCTTGACTTAAGCACATTGTGAGGCTATTCATTGAACACCTGGAGCACACAGCTCATCCTTGGCACACATGGGCTGATTCTGTTAGGCCCCGTTAGGAATCATGGGAAATATAGTCATGGCTAGCCATAATGGAATTACCATGTATCCTGAGATTGTTCCTCCAGGTTAACCCCCTGCCAAATCTGTCCCGACCAAATCGGTGACCAACTATCATTGTTTGCAACAAAGGACTTGTACTGATTGGCTTCATAGCTGGCCCTGATCCTTCTCAGATGAATAGATCCAGGAGGCCCATAAATTCTTCCATTTGAAAAATGTGGTAAGTTTTAAAATACCTTAGTTCCAGGCGGTTAGGTCCATCTAGTCCAGGTGGTGTTGATAAATCATAAGTTACATAAACTACAACAGGCAAATTGTTGCTGTTTCTGAGCTGCCAGGGTCCTGATGTGGTGCTTTGAGGTATTCTATACTCAAGACACCTGTAATGACTTCATGTGGGAATACAAGCTGAAGTAAAACACAAAAATGAAAACAAAATGTAAGTGCAAACAGAGCACCTGAATGGAACTGTGTCTTCCTGAAGGGGACATCTAGTGCTTTTGTCTGAGCAGCATCCCTTCCCTTTCTATTAATAAATGAAAGTAGGGGCCTGGGTGGCTCAGTCCGTTAAGCCTCTGACTCTTGATTTTGGCTCAGCTCATGATCTCACGGTTCGTGGGTTAGAGCCCCGTGTCGGGCTCTGTGCTGACAGCACAGGACCTGCTTGGGATTCTCTCTCTCCCTCTCTCTCTGCCTCTACGCAGCTCACGTGCACGCACTCTGTCAAAATAAATAAACTTTTAAAAAAGTCTTTAAAAAATAATCATTGAAGGTAGTAGGATTCACTGTTCATTTGTGTAACAACCTCTTGCTCATTCCCTATAATCTTGTAGGCTTAACAATCAAGGGGCTTGCAGTCTCTCTCTCCAAGCTAAATTCTAGAAGGAATTTGAATTTTGATAGGAAGTACAAAGGACTAAAAGCAATTGGCATCGATGAGTCCAATGGCAGCGCCCTGGAAAAGACTCTCCCTGCATGTTATTCTGATGAACTTGCCTTTCCAGAGGCGTGAGCGGTGAAACCTTCCTTGGTACTCTACGCTATTCCATATTTTTGTCACTTGCTATTCTTTAAAAATAAAAAAACAAAAACAAAAACAGAAGAACAAGCAAAAAACAAGAAGTTTAGCAAGAACTGGTTTTTGTGGCTTTCAACCAATGAGGATTGGCGTCTGCACTTTCTTTCCTCTGTTACAACTTCCAGCCACAGCGTGAGAGATGAGAAGTCTCACATTGAGCGGCATTGTGGAGCTCTGCAGGAGGCAGGGGTAACATCACTGATACCTTGCAGGTGTTGATTTCAGGGCAATTGCTTTTAGGGACATCAAAGGTACACAAAGAAAGAACAAAAGGAAAGCAGTCTGTTCACAAAGGAAGAATCCCCCCCCCCAAAAAAAAGACCCCACTCATGACAATTAAGAGTAAGATAGATCTCAGGGCGCCTGGGTGGCTTAGTCGGTTAAGCGTCTGACTTTCGCTTAGGTCATGATCTCGTGGTTCGTGGGTTCGAGCCCTACGTCGGGCTCTGTGCTGACTGCCAGCTCAGAGCCTGGAGCCTGTTTCAGAGTCTGTGACTCCCTCTCTCTCTGACTCTCCCCTGCTCATGCTGTCTCTCTCTCTCTCTCTTTCCTAGAAATAAATAAAACATTAAAAAAATTAAAAAAAAAACAGAGTAAGATAGATCTCAACAGACATCATTAGGGATGCATTTGGGTGCACGCATCTCATGCCAAACACCTACAATTTTCAGTGTCACTTACCAAGAAGAAACCCATTTGTTCCCAGAAGTTTTGTGTCCAGCCTCTGAGCTTGGGGGGTATTCTTGCTGCTGGTCCTTTCTGGGTCAGGTAACCAGAAGGAAAATAGCTATCCGACCCCTGCGCTGGAGTTCTGTGACCACTTTCCTCTTCCCATGGACTGACCACCCAAATGGCTTTTCAGTGTCAAATCTAGAAAGCCTCCAACCACAGACCATGGATTTGATATCACAATCACTAAAGGACCCGAGATTATAGGTCCTTCTATAATAAGAAAATTTATAATCCAGTCGTTTTTTAAAACCACAAACAAAATTCCTAGGATTTTTGAATATCAAATACTCCCATAAAATATGTGTTGCCAGTAATATCAAATGCAGTGCAGAGATGAGGAATCTTTTTTTTTTTTTAAATATTTTTTATTTATTCCTAGGAGAGAGAGAGAGAGACAGCGTGAGCAGGGGAGGGTCAGAGAGAGAGGGAGACACAGACTCCGAAATAGGCTCCAGGCTCTGAGCTGGCAGTCAGCACAGAGCCCGACGCGGGGCTCGAACCCACGAACCGCGAGATCATGACCCAAGCGACAGTCGGACGCTCAACCGACTAAGCCACCCAGGCGCCCCCGAGATGAGGAATTTTGAAGGAAAAAAAACCCTCCACTGGATTTGATAAGAAAACAGCTTTAACAGAATGATGCGAACAGGGCATGTTTTTACGAGGGAAAGAAGGAAATGTGAGGATAGAAAAGAGAGGTTTGGCAAAGAAAAGAAGAGGAAATACGGAAAAGTAGTTGGGAGAGTCAAACAAAAATTCTTTTTGTTTTAAAGCTGCTGGGCATGCTATTTGTGCAGCCCCACAAGGCTCTGTACTTAGAAGGGCTCTGCACTTGGGGGACTCCTGGGGGGTTCAGTTGGTTGACTTCAGCTCAGGTCATGATCTCATGGTTCATGGGTTTGAGCCCCGCCTTGGGCTCTGTGCTGACAGCTCCGAGCCTGGAGCCTTCTTTGGATTCTGTGTCTCCCTCTCTCTCTGCCCCTCCCCTCCTCGTGCTTTGTCTCTCCGTCTCAAAAATAAACATTATTTTTTTTTTTTTAAAGAAAGGCCCTGCACTTGGTTTAATCCCATAATTTCACTGTCTTGAAATTCTTACAATGTTTTGAACCAGGACGCTGCATTTTCATTTTGCACTACGCTCTACAAATTATGAAAATGTTCAGAAAGGTATAACACACCGTGTTGCCTGATTGATGCCCCCAAAGATCGCCTAATCCCCAGGCCTGTGAGTGTGTTACCCTATTTGGCAAAAAGGACTTTGAAGAAGTGATTAAGAATTTTGAGGTCTGGCCCTCCCATACCCACCTGCGCAATTAACAAGCTCTGTCTCCAGAAGAAAAAAAAATTTTTTTTTTGAGATGGGGAGACTACCCTGGATTCTCTGGGTGGGCCCCATGGAATCACAGGAGTCTTTCTCAGAGGGAGGCAGTAGATTTCGGGTCAGCAAGAGAAGGCACGTGACAATGGAAGTGGAGGGAGTGAAAATGTGACAATGTGGTGCACAGTCATGAGCTAAGGAATGCAGGTGGTTTCTAGAAGCTGGAACGGGCGAGGAGACATATTGCCCCCTAAATGCTGTAGAAGAAATGCAGCCCAGCCGATCTAATTTGGAGTTCTGGTCTTCAGAAGTTTAAGCCGCTAAATTTATGCTAATTTGTTATACAAGCGTTGGGAAAGTAATACACACTACATTAATGTAAGGTGATGTATTAGTGATTCTCTAGAAATCAAGGCTATCAATAAAAGTAGTAGCAGCTATCATTTATTGAACACTTCCTTTGTGCTAGGCACCATATTAAGCCCTTTATGTATGTAATCTTATGTAATCCTAGAACAATGTCCGAGGTGGGTAATTATTGTCTTCACTTACAGATGAACACATTGAGGCTCACTGAGGTTAAGTAAGTTGTCTAAAGCCACATAACAAACCAAGATGTTTTCGAGGTCGGAGCTGAACCCAGTCTGTATTACTTCGAATTCTGTGCGTTTAACCCCATTCCCTTACATTATTATAAACGACAGGGTGTGTTCCCATTCTGCAACGTGCGTGTCTCTCTCATCAGAGGAGAGGGAGTCGGCCGGGTAAGAGGGGACATCCACGTCCCGGGCGTATAAAAGAGGAGCCCACGCCACCTCTCCGAGTCGCAGGTGAAGGTGGCTTATTCTTATAAAGCACTGGCAGTAGATGTGAGTTTACAGAACACTGAATGAGACCAACAAAGTCGAAGATGCTGCACTGCTGCTTCCTAATTTGCTTAGGTAGCAGGCGGATCCCGGAGGTTCGCGGCTGTGCGGTGTTAGGCACCTGGAGCCGGGTTTCCAGGGGCAACTG
>NW_027551579.1:1214360-1231017 GCF_008692635.1 Crocuta crocuta | reverse complement strand
ACCCCGAGGGGGACTTCTGGAGGGCGGAAAGGGGTCCGAGGTCCGGAACCGAACCGTCACGTCCAGGAAACGTCCGCGAACCCGCGTGCCGTGTGCGGGGATGGCGACGCTCGCGAGGTGATGGCAGCAAAAAGAGGAAGATGGTGACGGTCCCCTGAGGTGTTTTCGTTTTCCTTTTCTGATTTNACGGGACTTAGTAACTTCCTTGAACTTTTGGACTCGAGAGCCCCTCGGCTGCTACCCTTGCTCTGGCATCTTTGCTTGCTGGGACTGCTGTATTTTCACCCAACTTCTGGCATCTTCTGATGAGCCCAAGCAAGAGACGGGGGGGGAGGGGGTCTGGGGTCTGGCCTTGGAGGTCTGTGAGCAGCGAGGTGGTGGCAGGAGGGCACACTAGAGTTGAGGGGCTGCCTTTGTGAAACATGTTACTACAGACGTGTTCTCAATGCGCTGGACATGGAAGGTTAGCTGCCACCAGCCTTTTGCCTGGAGAGCGGTGCTGGCTGCTTTTCTACAGAAGAATTTGAATAGACTGCCAGGTGCCGCCGCACCTTGTCTGCACCTGCTGCAAAGTGGCAAAGCTGCTGAGAGAGAGAGAGAGAGAGAGAGAGAGACGGTGTCTCAGGTGGCTCGATAATGAGGGGAAATGTCATTGCAGGCAATTAATACTCATTGCTGAGGAAAAACTGAAGCTGCGAGTGCGGCCACATAAACCTGTTTTTCTGACTTTATTATTCATACGCTGTTTTCGGGGCGTTAGGGTGTGCTGCGCTAAGTCCCAGAATGCCTGAGTATTCTATTTTCTTCATGTTTGGGTGTTTTTTTCAAATGAACGATGTGCTGAAAATGGGTGGCCGTGGGCTTGGTATTGGTGAGCATGTTAAAATGCAGATTCTCGGCCCCACTGCCACATGTTCTGATTTAGTGGATCTGGATGTGCCCCAGGGATCAGCGGTTTTGAACAAGCCATGTAAGTAGCTGTAATGCAGTTATCCTTTGAACTACCTTTTGAACCCCACCTAGAAAACACTGAAGTAGTGGAGATCTGGGCATATCCACTATATTTCTAAGAAGTAAATCTCCCAAATTATCTTTAGCAAAATTCTTTTCTTTTTAATGTTAATTTATTTTTGAGAGAGAAAAAAAGAGCATGAGCAAGGGAGGGGCAGAGAGGGGGGCGTAGACACAGAAAGAAGCAGGCTCCAGGCTCCGAGCTGTCAGCAGGAGGTGGGGCTCGAACTCACAAACGTGAGATCATGACCGGAGCCAAAGTCCAGCACTTAACCGACTGAGCCACCCAAGTGCCCCACCAGAATTATTTTCTAATTCCTGGTTGGGTGATTGTGTTTGAGTGGAATATACATTTAGATATTTTCTAAAATGAGATTCTTCTCATTTTTCCTTTTCATGCCGTATATTGCATATTTTGCCATCGATCTAGAAGCTTCATTTTAGTCTTCTTTATCTACTAATTACATGTGTTAATGTTTTATAATTACATGTTACCCATGCCATTTAAGTACAATTTTAGTTTTATTGTATCCAAATAAATATATGTAATTTCATCATGTCCAAATGAATACCTGTAGTTTAAAAATTAAAGATTTGTGCATATTCAAAGTAGTATTGTGCCAAACAGTCCTCAAAAGTGGGTACATTTGGTTTTTGTTTCCAGTGGTACATTCTAACAAAGGGTTGAAGCATAGTTTAGATAGTATTTTAATCTGTAACACGTTCAAATATACATATCTCATTTTATGGATACCTCTCAGAAGTGGGGATATTGAGGGGTGCCTGGGTGGCTCAGTCGGTTAAGTGTAAGACTTCGGCTCAGGTCATGATCTCACGGTTTGTGGATTCGAGCCCCGCGTTAGGCTCTGTGCTGACAGCTCAGAGCCTGGAGCCTGCTTCAGGTTCTGTGTCTCCCCCCCCTCTCTCTCTGCCCTTCCCCTGCTCACACTGTCTCTCTCTCTCTCTCTCAAAAATAAATAAAAGATTAAAAAAAAGTGGGAGTAATGAGGTAACGGAGGTTCAAAAAGCTTACATGACTAAAATCACACTTGTTCAGTAAGTGAACAAGGTTGGACTGGACCCCTCATAGGCCCTTTTTTCTTCTGCTCAGTACATCTCTTAGAGTATAGAAATCAGAGGGAGACCCAGGGAAATTAAAAAAGTGGAACTAAGGTCTGTCTTAGCTCTTACATATGCTAAATTGGGGGAAAAAAGCCCAATAAAGCATAAAGGGAAGAATTAGGTTTTTATAAATACCTCCATTAAAGGAGGAATATATTGAATGTGTCTTTGCAATGAAAGCATAAGGTTGTTTTTGAACACTTAAAATGATAGACATTTGTATATCACCTATCCCGTTTTTCTTATAAATTAAATGCAAATGTGTTTGTAGTCTGGAAAGCACTAGAAACTAAAGATGTAGTGCATACAAATGATATGACAAGTTAATCTTCCTGTAAAGAAGTAATTTTAGTCAGATGTATTTTTAAGTCTTTCTAAATGCATTTCTGAGGTGGCATGAAATCAAAGAATACATAGAGCTCCCCCACCCCCGGCCCCCAGTGGAAAGTCAGATCTTGAGACTGGAACAGTGCTGTTCCAGTCCATTACCCTGAGGATTTCCCCCAAACCCTGAAGACCTTGCATTTCTGCTGTAATAGCGCCTGGGTGTGGAAGGGGCAGGAAATACAGGCTGTGTGACCAAAGAGAGGAAACAAGAAGACTCCATCATCAGGCGAGAACTCCCAAGAGCTACACGCTCAATATGAGGAACAGATCATACCAGGAATAAGGGGAAAGTGAGAAACTTGCTAGGGAAGTGGTGGGGGGTGGGGAACCTCTCTCGAGAATTTGTAACCATGAGGTTGTTCTTATAATGGTCTGCAGGCCAATATCATGTCACCTGTGCTGGGAAAATCTTCAAGTGGAAAATTTAGTTTGTAGCAGCCCCGGATTGGTATGCCCCCAGCTTCCTGGTAAAGGCAAGTATCCATCCCCTCTAGAGGAATTTCATTGTCCCCCCAGACCCTAAAGAAGTCTTGAAGAGACAGTGCCAAGGAAAATAAGCAGATAATAACCAAAAACAAAACAAAAAAAAAACCCTCACAAAACACAAGGCACCATGATGAGGTACTAGAAATGTAGATATAGAAAAAGACCTGAGGTAATCTTAGATTCTGAAAATATCAGATATAATTTAAATGCATGAGACATCTTGAATCATTTAAATTTACAAAGGGGTAGGGGACAAAGATAGAGACACTGACCTGAAACTATGCAAAGGGAACAAGAGATTTTAAAGAATGATCAAAAATTTAAAACATAGTGGGATACGATTTCTAGAGATGAAATTAAAAACTCAACGGATGGATTAAATAGCTGATTATTTTCAGCAGAAGAAATGATTCCTGAATCAGGCAACCATTTTATGGCTTTTTCTAACCCTCCAACACTTTTTCCTTTTTTTTTTTTAATGTTTGTCTGTCTGTCTGTCTCTCAAAAATAAACAGTGTGAGAGAGGGAGGGGCAGAGAGGGGGAGACACAGAATCTGAAGCAGGCTCCAGGCTCTGAGCTGTCAGCACAGAGCCCTCTGTGGGGCTTGAACTCACAGACTGTGAGATCGTGACCTGAGCTGAAGTCGGATACTTAACTGTCCAAGCCACCCAGGCGCCCCACTTTTCCTTTTCTTTGTGCATACCTCACTAACAAAATTGGAGTAATCAGTGTAATCCATATCTATTCACCCATTGGTCTCTGTACCCACACATTTTGACTTCCAATGGATTACCATAGATGGACTGTGAACTCTTATCAAAAGCCAATTCCTCTCATGTATTAGGTACCAGTTCCTTCTTTCAAGGTTGCGTTTTGAGCAAGTCTTCTTTCTCTCCGAGATCATTAATTTTTCCTGGTCTGATGGGCTGTTATTGTCATCCTGCAACATTTCTGTTTTAAAGTTCTCTCTTGGCCCACCCATCTCTTCTGGCTCAGCTCCATTTTTCTGTTCCCTTTTATGGAAAGACTCCTCAAAGGAATTCTCTTTATTCCTCCTATTCTGGTCGTCTCTCCAGCCCACTGCAGTCAGATTTTTGCCCCTACCACTCCAAAACCGTTCTTGTCTGGGTCATTAATGTCTTCCTTGTCATTAAAGCCAGTAGGTTTTAAACCTTAGCTTTACCTATCGCCAGCATTTTTTCCCAACGGCTCATAGCTTACTCTCCTTGAAATTCTTCATTTCTTTGGGCTTCCAGGGTACTGTAATTTCCTGATTTTCTTCCTTTCTTTCAGGCTAGCTGTTCTAGCATCCTTTGTTTCTCCTCTGCTACTGACCACTAGTTCTTTCAGCCTCAAGTTTCAGATCTGAAACTCTTTCCCCTCTCTATTTTGGCTCTCTCATTTGGTTTCTTGGCTTTAAACACCACCTATATCCTATATAACTGATTGTCAAAATCTCCAGAACAGGATTCTCAGCTTTAGATGTGGATATGCGGGGCACCTGGGTGGCTCATTCCGTTAAGCGTCCCTCTCTTGACCTTGGCTCAGGTCGTGATCTCATGGTTCATGGGATGGAGCCACTCATCGGGCTCTGTGCTGACAGTGTGGAGCCTGCTTGGGATTCTCTCTCTTTCTCTGTACCTCCCCTGCTCTGTTCCCTCTCTTTCAAAAATAAACGTTAAAAAAAAAAAACCTTGGGAATTTACAGAATAATAGGAATGTCTTTTGTTGTTTATAATGAGCTCCTTTTAATATGCCTATTTATGCTAATCAAGTGCCTCAGTTGGGAACCCCTCGATCACCTCAGGGTGGTACTGGTCATCAGACACACCAAGTGATCAGAAGATTGGAACTTTTAGCCCCACCCATGACCAGTGGGATGGGGGGAGGGATGCTGGAGTTAGAGCTCTGTAAGAGCTCCTTGGGGCACCTGGGTGGCTCAGTTGGTTGAGCATCTGACTCCGGCTCAGGTCGTGATCTCACGGCTCATGAGTTTGAGCCCCGCATCGGGCTCTGTGCTGACAGCTCAGAGCCTGGAGCCTGCTTTGGTTTCTGTGTCTCCCTCTCTCTCTCTGCCCCTCTCCTGCTTATGCTATCTCTGTTCCTCTCTCAAAAATAAACATTAAAAAAATAAAAAATAAATAAAGCTCTTAAAACAAGATTGATGAGCTTCCAGGTAGGTGAAATGTAGACTTGCTGGGGAAGGAGGGTGGCTGAGAGGCACGGAAGCTCTAAGCTTGCCTTTCCCCACACTTCTCCCTATGCACCCATCTATTCCATTTGGCTCTTCCTGAGTCCTATTCCTAACAATAAACCAGTGGATATAAGTTAAGTGTTTTTCTGGTTCTATGCCCCATTGCAAATTACTGAACTTGAGAGTCATTGGAACCCCCAGTTTATAGCAGGTCAGTCAGACATACAGGTGGCTTGGGACTTGGCAGTGATACCTAAAGTGGGGACAGTGCTGTGTGACTGAACCCCTAGTCTGTGAGGTCTGCCCTAACTCCAGATAGTATCAGAACTGAATTGGGTGCCGAGTCGTGTTGGAGAGGGGGAGAATTGGTTGGTGTGAGAAAACGCCAAGTTCCAGTAAAGGCCAGTCTTAAAGTTGTCTCCTATTTCTCCTTTTTACATACTACGTAGTCCTTCTGGATCCTTCTGGAACTTCAGGGGAACATGCTGCCTCAGGGCCTTATATTTTGTATTCCAGTGCCTGGAATGCCTTCCCCTACTCCCCACATAGCTCGGTCTGTTCCTTTTCCCCCTTAAACTGTTGCCAGAATTTGCCATAATTTCACCGAGACCTTTTTAAATTATACTTTTTAAAATAGTAGGAGCTCATTTCTGCACTGCCAGGCTCCATTCCCCAGTTTTCCTGTCCCTTTATTACCATCTGAAAGACCCTGAACTTTGCCTATTCATTATTTTTCCCTTTCCTATGAAAATGTAAGCTCCTGGAGGGCAGAGATTTTTTTTTTTCCCTGTCTTTTACTTCTCCATCCCCAGCACTTAGAACAGCGTAAGGCTCAAGTTAGGTGGGTCCTCAAATATGTTGAATGAATAAATAAATGAATGGAAAATAAATGCAAAATCAGAATGAAGCCCAGAAAAATAATGGGATAGTAAATTTTAAAGATAGCTTAAAAGATCTGGTCTAATTCATGTGACTGGAGTTCCAGAGGAATGTAATAGAATAGGGGAAAAAGCAGTATTGATTCCTGCATGTCAGTATGAAAATGACAACCCAGTAGAAAAATGAAAAAAAGGGGCACCTGGGTGGCTCAGTTGTTTAAGCGTCTGACTCTTGGTTTTGGCTCCGGTCATGATCCCACACTTTGTGGGTTCAAGCCCCGCATCGGGCTTCGTGCTGGCACCGCAGAGCCTGCTTGGGATTCTCTCTCTCTCCTTTTCTTTCTGCCCTTCCCCTGTTCTGTCTTTCTCTCTCAAAATAAATAAGCTAAAAAAAAGTCTTTTAAAAAAGAGATGAAAAAAAGACAAACAGGTACACTCAGGGAGAAACACAAATGTCTTAGAAAACAAAACATTATACCTCATTAGTACAAAAATCAGATACCCTTTCATGCTTACTGGATTGGCAAAAATTAAAACAGTATCCAGTATTGGTAAGGATATAATTCAGCAGTAATTCCCATCTGCTGTTGGATAGGATTGTAAATTGGTAACCTATTTGAAAATAAGCTATAGTAATTCCATTTTAAGCATATAAGCTGGAGAAATTCTTACAATAAGGAGATCATGAAAAATGTTTGTGTAGCATAATTTAGCTAAATCTGGAAACCCAACTATGGATTGTATTAGTTTCCTGTTGCTGCTCTAACAAATTACCATAAACTTAGTGTTTTAAAACAATATAAATTTAGGATCCTATCATGCCGTAGGCCGGAAGTCTGAACATGGGTTTTACGGGGATAAAATCAAGGCTGCCTTTCCTCTGGAGGCTCTAGGGGCGAATCATTTCTTGCCTTTTCCAAGCTTCTAGAGGCTTCTATGTTCCTGGCATGTGGCCTCTTTTGTCTTAGAAGCCAGCAGTGTGACATCTTCCAGTGTGTCTGTGACTCACACTCTTGTCTTCCTCTTACAAGGGTCTTAGTATTGAGCCCACCTAAATAATCCAGTATAATCTTACCATCTCAGGATCCTTAGTCATGTCTGTAAAGTCCCTTCTGTCACGTACAATAACATATTGACAGGTTTCAGGAATTAGGGTATGGGTACCTTTGGGTGGCATTATTATGCCTACCTTATGGTTCAACAGTAGAATAAATACGTGAAGATATTTTCATATAATGTAACATTTACAGTAGGGAAGATGAGTGTGCTACTACAGAACTCAGTATTTCGGGTAGATGTCAAAATGTTAACAAAAGAAGCACATCACAAAATAATTCCCAGAATAGATTCCATTAGTATTAAAGTTCAAAAACAACCCTCTAAGTATATTGTTTCAGGATATATCACATGTGATGAAATCACAAAGAAAACGAAAATAAGATATTTTACCTCCAGGTGCAGGGAATGGATGTAATTAGAAAGGGACTTAAAATAGCCATATTTCTATTTTTAAAAATTTTGGTGATAGGTTTTTGTCTTACTAGTTGTCTTTAAGAGTTAGAAATAAGTACGTGATAATTTTGTTTACCTTACCCCACCCCTACCACAATTTAAACATCTTTAAAAAATAAACTGTGGTGGTTTACTGACTAAAAATCAACAATTTAAGAAAAATTTATACGAAAGAGCAATATCTGGATAAAATATTTTCAAAACAGAAAGTTTTTGGTTCTTATTTCTACCCCTACCCTATCCCCATTACTTAGAATTTGAGGTTTTATAAATAGTAGGCTCGAGAAATGGAATGAAATTCAGTAGAATTGCTGACAGGATCTTAGTAACCAGGATAGTAAAGCGTATGGAATTCTAGAGCTAAAATTCTTGTTAATGATCCATTGTTCTTTAAAGAGGATATACCTCTGACTCTTTACGTTGTAGAGGGTTTGGGACCATGTTTACAGTCTTAGGGGAAAACCCTGAGAAAGAAACAACTAGGAAGTTCTGGTTTCAGTGTTCTGGTCATTCTTTGCATAGATTCCTCCAGTGGATCATATGAATGATCTTTAAAAGGCTGGGTCCCCTTTTTGCTTAAAATTTTAACTTTAATTGAGATAATTGTAGATTCCCTGCAGTTGTAAGCAGTAATACAAAGAAATGGCACCTATGCTTTATCTAGTTTTCCCCAGTGGTAACATTTTGTAAACGTACAGAGTGCAGTATTATCTGCTGTCTTCGGATGCCCCCTTGTCTCGTTTGTATGTGTATGCATTCTGTTCACTTGTATCACACGTTCAGGTTTGTGTATCCACCACCATAATCAGGATACTGAATAATTTCATCACCACAAAGATCCTTCCTCTTGCTCTTTTATAACCACACTTAACCTCCTGTCCACCCTATGCCTGCCCTCCAGCTCCTTCCTAGGTCTTTAACCTGGCAGCCAATCTGTTTTCCGTTTCTAAACTGTTGTAGAAATGAAACCACAGAGTATGTAACCTTTTGGGTTGGCTTTTTTCACTCAGCCTGATTCCCTGAAGGGGACGTGGATGTCAGTGAGTCCCGTTTTTAAATTTAGCTGAAGAATGTTCAATGGAAGATTTGAATTCTGAACTCCTTTTGTAAATGTCAGTTTCTGTTGCGTTAATGTATAATTTTGAGTAGTAGATAAAACATGAATTTTAAGTGTGACTGACTTAGGACTAAGTCTCATTGCAACTTTGGAAAAATTATTTTAACCACACTAAGCTTAATGCTTGTGTGTAAAATGAGGATAATGCCTATCTCATAGAAGATTTAAAAAACAAATGAGGTAACATGTAATGTTCTCAGCACCATGCCTATGGCATAAGGGTTCCATAAATGGCAGTTGAAAAGAAAGATCGGGCTTCTACAGCAATATTGTTGCAGTCTGTGACTTCTAGATTAATCTTGGAAGAAATTGCCTTAGCATTCCAGCTACTTGTTGGAATTCATACATACTTAGGGAAGGGAAGGAACATTTAATATATTTCTCTTTGGCCATTAAATAGTAATGCTTAGTTCTTCAGAATAGGTGTATCTCACCCTTCTATTGTGTTTTAGTTAATTGGCCACAGTAAAAAGTAAATGATTGCTTTAATGTTTTGGATCTCAATCAGCGAAGACTAGTTACCTTGAATTTAATAGATTATCTTTTTTATATAATATTACAGATTTGTTTAAGGTTGGAATATCAGCAATTCACATAGTTTAGATTTTATGTATGTATATGTATTCTTCCCCTCCACAGGTCACCGGTGTCCTGGATGATTGCTTGTGTGATATTGATAGCATCGATAACTTTAACACCTTCAAAATCTTCCCCAAAATAAAAAAATTGCAAGAGAGAGACTACTTCCGTTATTACAAGGTACAGTTACAATTTTTGATTCGTTGGTAGCAAAGGTTTTTACATAGCTGTCTACAGATGTGGCTTTTATGACCCTCTCGAAAGCCCGTTTTGACTTTCTCGTGCCCTCTGTGTGTTTCATCATTGGAACGTATTAAGTATTGTGGTGAAACCTGAAAGTCTTTTTGAACAGGAAGAACCTGAACCCTCTTCCTGTGTTTGGGGAATTCCTCATCTTTCAGTTCGGGTTTTGAGGCAGAGACTCCTTCCACGGAAGCTGAAAATGCCACAGACTTACTTTGTCCGCCCTCCTTGTAATTTCGGCGCTGCCATGGAGACACGTACCCGGTTCTGTGCCATGCCCATGACCGTGGCCTGTGTTAGCCACGGTAGCAGTACAAAGTACCACCGTGGCAGACGCTCCCTGGGGAGCTTGCTGGAGGGCTGGCCGCCCAGGCTGAGCGTACAAGCACCGTTCACAGTAATACTGTACAATCGTTCTCGCATCTGACAGTCGTCTCCTCTAGACCTTTACAAAATAACCGGTAACAGTTTAAAAAAATTTTTTTTAATGTTTTATTTATTTCTAGGAGAGAGAGAGAGAGAGACAGCGTGAGCAGGGGAGGGTCAGAGAGAGAGGGAGTCACAGACTGAAATAGGCTCCAGGCTCTGAGCTGGCAGTCAGCACAGAGCCCGACGCGGGGCTCGAACCCACGAACCGCGAGGTCATGACCTAAGCGAAAGTCGGACGCTTAACCGACTAAGCCACCCAGGCGCCCCAACCGGTAACAGTTTAAAGGGAGCAACAATAAGGCACATTCAAAAGAACAGCATTTTATATTCGAGAACAGTGTTTTATTTTTCTTATTTATTTTTTATAGTTTTTTTGTTTTTTGTTTTGTTTTTTTCTTTTAATGTTTAAAATGGAGAGACAGACAGAGTGTGAGTGGGGAAGGTGCAGAGAGAGAGGGAGACACAGATTCCAAAGCCTGAAGGCTCTGAGCTGTTAGCACAGAGCCTAATGTGAGGCTTGAACTCAAGAACTGTGAAGTCATGACTTGAGGCAAAGTTGGATGCTTAACCACCTGGGCCACCCAGGTGCCCCTAAGAACACCGTTTTAAAAGCTGCTGTTCTGTTTTGCCTGTGCTCTTGGGCTCAGTATTTAATTGGGTTCATAAGTTCTCTGAACAACTAAACAATTCTAAACTAAACAATTCTATTTGCACAAATATAAGGAAGTGATTGTTTCTCAAAGGAATATTAGAAGATGTTACAGAAGAAAGAAAAAGGAAAGTTGGATAGGCAAAAAGAACAATGTTCTAAAAAAATGTTCAAACCAATTTAACGAAATTACTCCATGTATAATGGGAATATACTCCTGTTCTCCCAAGGGAGGGTAAAGCAGTGATCTAGTTAATGGATTTGTCTCTGTGTCAAGAATATTCAGTGATACCTACTCCTTTTCTAGTTCTGTCAACCTATGAATTAAACAAAAGGGACATTTAATCACCACCAGAGTACTGTACGTGCAGCAGTGGCAGAAAGGAAGGCTAAGAGAAGAGGTAAATTTTAAGCATGCACATACATACTGATGATGGAGCAAGCAAGGATGTGCAGGTAGAACCCCCAGTCTGCAGGTCAGCTGGCTGCTGTTGGTATTTACGATTTCTGGTACTACCCGTTCCATTCCTTTAGTCACTGAGTATTTATTGAATGATTGCTCTGTGAGAGGCCCTGTTCTAAGTGTTGTGGATACAGTAGTCAATAACACAAAGACTCTGACTTCATGAAGCTTTTATTCTGATTAGGAAGTGAAACAATAAACAATGAAATATAATTTCATATGGTTGTAAGGTAAGTGCTATGGAGAAAAATAAAGTAGGAGATAAAGAGTAATTAATGGGGTGGGGAAGGTAGATAGCTTTATCTTTGGAGAGAATGATCAGGAAAGGAAGGTATTCATACTGTACAATTTGAATGAAGACCTACATAACGTGAAAACCATGACGAGACATGGGGGAAAGAACATTCCCGGGAAGGGGAGGAGAACTGCGGGTGTAAAAGTCTTGAAGGCAGGTATAAAGGTTTAGAGTGTTTGAGGAATAAGAAGACGGGTATAGGCTGGAGCAAAGTGAGTGAGATGGAGAGTTGGAAAAATGAATAGGGGCCAGATTAAAAAAAAAAAAGTTGGCCTTATTCACTACATAAGGATGTTGAATTTTAGTGTAGATGTGATCAGCTTCCGGAAGGATTTGTACAAAATAGACTGTAAGGGTGTGAGACAGGAAATAGGCCGTGTAGGAGGCTTCTGTGTGAGACCAGATAGAAGGTGACAGGGGTTTGGAATAGGGCAGGAAAGGTGAAACAGGTGAGAAGTGAGCAGATGAGCATGGTATCTAAGAGGTAACACCAAAAACTTGCCTGATGGAGTGATTGTAAGCTGTGAAGGTAGATGTGACATCAGAGATGAGGCTAAGTTGTGAGCCTATTACAAAAAAGTCTGTCCTGCCCAAGTTCATCTTATTCTAAGAATGCAGGGACAAGGCTTTTAGGTCTTCAGCACAGTTCAGCACATGTTCTTGATTTTTTAAAAATAGGAATAATGGGTACTTCCTTAACATGAACATTTTAATCCTAACACGAACATTGCCAGCATCTTCCTTGTTGGGAAATAGTAGAAATTTCCCACTTAGGTGAGGGACCAAGACAAAGGCACCCTTATCTCCTTTACTGTTGGGAGGGATTCATATATCAAAACAACCAGAGGATAAACATTTTTTAAGAATAAGGAAAACTATCTCCGTTTGTAAATGACAAAAGTTACTAGAAAGCTCAAGTAATAAAATTTTAAAAAGATAAAAAATGCATTAAGATTGCAGACTGTAAAGTTAATGTACAAAAGTCAGTGTCTTCATAAATATAAACAATAACAGGTTAGAGGGAATGATGGAAAAGAAATCCCCATTTACATTAGCAATGAAAAAAGATGAAATATATAGTAGTAAATGAGTCAGAAAAATGTGCAAGACCTAGAGGAGGAAAGCCTCAAAACCCTACTGAGAGACCCAAAAGTAGGCTTTAAGAAATGGACAGGTATCTCTGTAGCCTGAAGAATGTCCATGGTGTATACATTCAATACGATCCTAGTAAAAGGACCAGTAGCTTTTTCCTGGAGCTGGACAACTGGTCGCAGCCTCAGTTCTCTGGGAAGCAGATTCTGAGACCATGGTTAGTGTGCAGGAGGTTACTGAGGGACGGCTTGTGGAAGCGATGGCTCAGGGAAGGATTGGATGGAGGGGGAGGTAAAGCTGAGGGAGTTAGCCTCCGTGGAATCCTCAGGTGACCCTCTGGGAGCCCTGGAGATGGGATGGCCCCGCCAGAGCTGTTCCCACTTGCCAGAGAGGCCTAGGCCTCTGCAGCCCTCTGTCAGTCATTTGAAGGCCCCCGTTGGAAGGCATGGTGTGATCTTGTGCGAAGTGGCTGTCTTCTGCTGCAGCTGGCTGCTTGCAGCGCTTCTGGAAGTCGGGGCAATAAACCTTCTTGAAGGGTGACATGAGCAGCGTGTTCCAGTGTCCACCATAGTCTACTCCTTGCTCTGTGTTACTGGTTTTCTATTGCTGCATGACACATGTGTCTAAAATGTAGCAATTTAAAGCAGCATACTGAGAACGTGGGGCTTGGGGGAGACCTAAAGAGAGTAGGAAAGCACGGCACACTCCACGCGGGGGGAAGAGCGGGAGCAAAGGCCCTGACGCTGTGGTGTGTCTCATGTATCCGAGGAACATCGTGGAAGCCAGGGAACAAGGGCAGAGAGCAGACGGACCAGACCATGTGAGGTGTTCCTGGCCATTACAGGGACTCGGGTTTTGAACTAACCCAGTTTTTAGAGGTATTGGTTGTGGAGTGAGAAACCAAGGAGTCAACGGTGATGCCAGGATTTTGGCCTGCGGATCAATGGGTTGCTGTTTCCTGAGATGGCAAGAAGAATGTCCTGTGGACAGATCAGAGAGACGTTGGGCACGTACGCTAGCAGTTCAGGCAGCCTGCAGTTCCCAAACAAGGCTGTCCTCAGACATCCTGATCCCTCTGCCTGGGACTCTCCTCCTCCAGGGAACCTGTATCCCAGTCCTCCCCACTGTACGTGTGACTGGAAGGAGGCCTCCCCTGACGCCACAGTCAGAGGGGCCCGCGCTCCTTGTGTTGCCAGCCTCCATGTGTTTTTGCGTCTTCCTCTGTGACGTGGCTAATACTAACTTCATTTAATGCCTATTTATTGAGCTGTCTATTAAATATCTGAGGCACTGGGGATAAAATAACGAATAAGGCAAAATCTCAGTCCTTACAGTAGGAGATGCAGACCATCAGTACATGAGGAACAGATAGTGGTGAGTGCTATAAAAGAATATAAAACAATGTGTGGGGTGCATATTGAGTGCTACTTCAGAGAGTCCGGTCAAGGAATATCTCTGGCAAGGTAGTACCTGAGAGAGGTCTGGCAGAGGTGAGGGGAGCGGGCCGTGAGACATGGAGGAGCGACAGCCCCGGCAAAGAGAAGCCACTCTCAAGGCTCAGAGACAAGGAGCTGGGTCCGTCCCACACAAGAGGGCCAGCATGGCTGGAGGTAGGTGGGCGGGAGACCAGGTAAGCGAGGGCCTGGTGGCACTTGCTGCCGAGCTGGGAGTCCTTCTGAAGGTGCCGGGGAGCCACCCCCAGATTTTGAGCAGGGATCGGTACCGTCTGAATTATGTTTCAGAGAGGTCACTCTGGCTGCTCTGTAGTAGAAGCAAGGAGCATGGGTAGTCGTGGGATTCTGTCTCCCTCTCCCTCTCAAAATAAACAAACTTAAAAAAAAAAAAGCTGTGGAGGTGGTGGGAAGAAGTGGATAATGAATTGTGTGCGGAGGTAGGAGAGGGAAGAAATAAGAATAAAACTTTGATTTTTGGCTCGGGCAACCCATCTGGCAGTCCTGTTGAATCACGCTCTTCTGTCAAATTCAAAATAAGAAAATCCAGAGTTTTTAATGACATGGTTAAAATGGTCTGTTCCTTTCCTATGTCTGCCCTCATTCTCCCACTAAAAAGTGGTTAAGTTGTGTGTGTGTTTCAGTTCCCACAACTGTTCAAGCTCTATCACCTTATCCACATGCACCATTCTTCCAACTTTGGTCCATCCTAAGATACAACCTCCTCAGAGCCTGCCGTCAACCAGCCCCATTATTTTCCATCATGAAACTCTGGATTTTTGTTTGTAATTATACATGTGATTCCCTCCAGTAGACTCTCCCATTCCAGGAGAAAAGTGCTTTTTGCGTCTTTTTTTGCTCTCAGGTTTCCACGGTGCCAGACAGATAGTGGGTGTTTAGTGCACGTTTAAGTGGCCCGGTGCACGAGCGAACCCTCATAAGTAAAGTAACAGCTTGGTGCGAGAGACGTGAATGTGGTCGTAAAATGCTTTCCAAGGTCTGCAGATGAGCAGTGTACTTGGACTTGATTCCTTTTGGGAAGTGTCAGAGGACTAATAACAGTTATTTTTTAAATTAATATTACACCTGGGTGTCTGAAAACCTGCAGTCATTAAGATTTTCAGCTCTACAAATGACACGGGATAGGAAGCTTTTTCTTCTTACTCACCAGCACATCACTGGTGCCCACACAATGACACTTAGAGAGCTTGCGAACTGTGCCACACATTTCCTAATGTTAATCCAATCTTTCTCTCAAGGTTAATCTGAAGCGACCATGTCCTTTCTGGGCAGAAGATGGCCATTGTTCAATAAAAGACTGTCATGTGGAACCCTGTCCAGAGGTAAAATAAATTATAAAAACATTAGTAGGGAAAACGTTGCTTTCTCTTGGGCTTTTAGACAAGCATGAATTTTATATTTTATTGATGGATATAAACTTGTCATCAAATTCATAAACTGTCAGGCCTCTCCTTTTTAAATATTTTATTTATTTATTTTGAGAGGGGGCGTGAACAGGGGAGAGGAAGAGAGAATCCTAAGCATGCTCCATGCTCCACACAGAGCCCAACATGGGGCTCGATCTCACAACCCTGGGATCACGACCTGAGCTGAAATCAAGAGTTGGACGTTTAATTGGCTAAACCACCCAGGTGCCCCTGGCTCTCTCTTTTTTAGTGAAATTATTAAAGATTTTGTACTCCTTACCAAAATGGGTTTGAAGACCCATGTATGCAGTAGTATTGATGATTGGATGTGGAAGTATAGTATGATTCTAAAGCAGATGGAAAATCAGGGGCCTGTTCTAGGATTGGATCTACAATGACTCTTATTTCATGCTTTATTGAACACGCATTTTGTTTCATAAAGAAAGTAATGGTACTAGGGGCACCTGGGTGGCTCAGTCAGCTGAACATCCAACTCTTGATTTCAGCTCAGGTCATGATCCCAGGGTCATGGGATCCAGCCCTGCTGAGCGTGAAGCCTGCTTAAGATTGTGCCTGTCTCTCTCTCTCTCTTCTCCTCTCTTACTCTCGCTCTCTCCCCCCCCCCCCCCTCCCCCTCCTCCCACCCCCCCCCCCATCTCTCTGTCTCTCTGTCTCTCTCTTTCATACACACACATACACACACGGAGAATAATCCCCCTACTCCATTAATGATGGGCTTGGTCAGGTGACTTGCTTTGGCCAATGGAATGTGAATTGATATGTTTGCCACACTGAGCATACACCTGGTTTGGTTTGGCCTCTTGTACGCCTGTGATCTGTCATGAGAAGATGCCCAGGTAGCTGCTGTTCATACAGCCTGGGTCCCAGATTGAGAGTCCCATGAAGCAGACTTGAGCCCAAGCCACAGCCTTCCAGCACAGCTGCTGTACTGATTCACAGACAGACTAATGAGCAAGAAATAAGAGTATCCGTTGTAGTAATCACTGAAGTTGGAGACTATTTGTTAGTGCAGCAAAAGCTGACTAATACACTCTCCAAGCAAGACCTCCCTCCTCTGCTTATGAGAGTTCTGGAACATAGAGCTCTCAAGAACTTGGTTAGAGAACCAAGGACTTTTTATCATGCTTTAAATTTTTTTCTTTACAAGTCCATGTCCTCATGAGATAGTTAATTCCTTAAAGAACCATATCTCTTCCAGGTTCTTATAAAACTGGTTTTCAATATACTTGCTGAATACACTGTAGTACTGACCAGACAACTACAAATTGTAGCAATCACAAACTCTCAATCGCTACAGGCA